>NW_020174429.1:5508486-5656688 GCF_003031525.2 Neophocaena asiaeorientalis asiaeorientalis
ATATATATATATATATATATATATATATATGTTCTTTTCTTCTCTTTTCTTTGGCTGGCCTCTGCCATCATGCTCAGAAATCCAGATACCAGTTGGTCTGGCCTAGTGCTGCCTTTATTTTGGTGCTTGCAAAAGAAGAAGAGAGAAATGTTTGTAAACTTTTTTTCTACGTTAGAACATCACTCAGGCAACTTTCTTTACCCATCATTTGCCACATTCTGCAAAAGATTACACATATGCCTCAGGAGATCAGGACTCAGAGTCAAACTGTGATGTCAACCAAGGCCAGGAATTAAGGGTTTATTTGTTAAATTGTTCATGTCTAGGATAAATATAATTTCCATTTTGTCCAGGAATGTCCTAATTGATACCTGGGTCCAGGCAAAATTGATAATAGCACCTTCTATCACTCTTAAAGTGCCTTGATTTTCATAATAGCTACACAGTCACTGTTCATAACATTCGTATGTGAAATTGTAATCTTATATTTTAGATTGCTTTCTGACGATTCTTAGAAAATGAATTTATTCTCCTCATAGTCTATTTATATTTTATGGCAGAAAGGCAGAAATTGGAACTCCCAAAGAACTGCCTCTATGGTCAAGGAGAAGATGGACAATGGGGTATCTGGTTCTCTTGCACTGTGTCTGACTCAGAGTAGGTCACCAAATGCATTCCCAAAAATTATTGCTCATAGACTTGACACAGTATTTGTTGAGCACCAGGCCTCAATATATGGCGGGCATGTCAGCTGCCCTTACATATGAAGTAGTAACATTGTACTTTCTTTTAATCGATGAACTTTCATTCATGTTAACTTGAAAACAATGTGTTGAACCTCAGGAGAGGGTGAGAAGAGCTCATGAGTTTTTCCTATTAATATATGTTTGAAATATCGTAGGCATAGGTTATGATTTTGCTTTCTGGTTTTTAGATGCCCTGATGCTTTTGTTCAAAGTCAGCAGTATTAACTGTATGGTAAATCGCTCCCTTAGCCACATTTTTCAGCCTCTGAAGAATCATCTGCTTTAAATATGTCTCAATATGATCTGTGTATTGGACAGTAAAACTGTATCCATGTGGCATGAGTGCATTATCTTTACCCACTGGTATACAAGACATAAAATCAATGCACTTTCCTTCATTATCACCAGAATTATTTTCAGAGAACCAATTCTAAGATCAAGGAGATATCTCAGTGCTCTGCATCCTTGGGAGGATATATATTGAATGTTTGTTAGACAGCCAATCTGTCCGTTTGATTTAGATTATGGTCCATATCTTGGGGTTGATTGTGTGGGTGCCATTCTGAAGGACCCCCTGTTAGCCCCATTCAGGGAGGATGGATTAAAAATAGATTAGAACTACCACATTCAGCTTTCTCCATGTCCTCTGCATATTAATTTTCCATTCACTCCTCCCTGAACTTATAAACATCCACTCAGAAAAACCACTCTAGAACTGAAATTCCAATTGAATTAATCTTTTCTAGGTGCTAAAAATTTTTTATCATGGGGAATATTCTTCATCTGCCTATGTGTGCTATAAGTAGGAGTTTAATGTAAACATTATACTGTTTAATTTTACACACACACACACACACCCCACAATAAAAAAAATACAGAAGCAATATTGTAAGTGATAGTGTAAGAACAAGAACATAGAGATTAATGTGTATAATAGTAGTAACTTCAAATGTGTTTACATTATTAACACATTACAAAGTATTCTAATTCAGTTTAGTCACTTATCAAGTATTGAGAACAGAGTGTAAATGTCACTTTGGTAAGCAGCGAGAAATATAATAACCACACTTCCTAAAGGAATTCATATTACCTCTGCCCATCTTCCCCTCAATCCAGAGAGTAACTGTCAGGGAAATCATGGAGACTTTAGCTTTTGCTTAAGGGAGTATATGTCTCTTGCCAAAAGAGGATGATCTATCCCTTAAATAAAATATAAAAAGTAACTCTTTAAATGGCTCTTTCATTTATAATATTTTAGGAGTGCAAACCAAGGGGAGGAGCATGAATTCTTTGGTTTGGACCTTCCTTAGAGGTACCTAAATAAAATAAATTTAAAACTATTTAAACGATTTTGAATAACTCTAAAAAGATGCAGTCTTCCTCTTTTTAAAGTCAGACATGGGATCATTTTCTTTGTTTTCTTTTTCTTCCTGAAACCACCATTCTTTGGTTTCAAAACGTTTTGAAAAGTAGAAAACATTTGCTTTAGTTATCAAAACTTTCTGGAAGGAGTGATTTTTTTGATGAAATTATCTGAATGAAATCCATGGGTGGTTAAGTGATACATAAATTCATTACTCTTTACCATCTTAATTCTTTTCCTCACCCTCATTTCTATTATTAAGGAAATATGGGTACATAGGAACAAAAGAGTTCTTCTTTATATTCTGTAGAATATATTAGTATATTCATATAGTACATTTTGATTCCTGATTTCATGTAAAATCATATTACTAATGCCATAATAAAAAAAAAAGAAACTACCCATTCCCAGTTTTTGGAACTACATTGAACTCTATTTGAATAATTAAAAATAAAATGCATATACATTGAAATGTATTATATTACTTCCACAAATGTCATATTTAGATATCCATGTATTCATTTACTTATTTGGAATTTTTAATTTTGAAAAATGTTGGTTTTTTTTTTTAACATCTTTATTGGGGTATAATTGCTTTACAATGGTGTGTTAGTTTCAGCTTTATAACAAAGTGAATCAGTTATACATATACGTATTAGAGATTTAATATAATAAGCAAAAAAGGAAATTCAGGGACTTTAAGATAAATTTAATTGTGCAACGTGTAATGTAGGACTAAAAATAATGCATTATCTTTTATTTGCATGTAGTTCTTTTAATACTAGATAAATGAAAAACATTTTCAATTCAATCTAATAGTGATTTCATAGTAGTAGTAAATCAATGCAGTGATAGTGATTTTATAGTAAGAATTAACTTATTCTTAAATCTTTAAAGTCAGAATAAGTTAAAAACTATCTGCAGTTAGCTGATATTAGCCATAAATAGGCCTGTATAGGACTTGGATACAGTGAGCCAACTCTATCTGTCATGGCAGGTTCCATATCTGATAAATCTTTTTAGACTATCCTTTCCCTGAGGATCTAGGACTGTACCTTGCATATAGTAGGCACTTAATACATTTTGAATGAATTACTATCAGTTTTATGCTCCATTAAAAATTTAAGACCTCTGGGATCCAATAGTAGTTTATATCTTTGCATTAACTGACTTTTCGTCTTCCAGAGCCTAATTAGTTCTCTATTTCCCTTAATCAGTGCTTATGAAATTTACCAAGTTAACTAAACACCTCTAATATTCCCAACAGGAATCATTTATTGCTTTAGTGGCCTAAGTGATGGGGCTGTTAGCATCTCTTTGGCTGACGGCTTTGCAATCTAGTTGCTTTCAGATGTGAGAAAAGTAATCTTAATATTCATACAGAACTTCTGTCTCGCTTCATTTCTTCCAACGTTGATCTGGCAGTGTCCCGTGGCCCAAGCTTATCCTCCACTTATTGAAACCCTAGATGTGTCAGAGTCACACAAGCAAAGTATTTGGGAAAAGGGTTAGGCTTATCAGTCAACCCCCCAAAATGTTCACAACTGCTGCTTATTTCAGTTGCCCCTCCCTAATCACCCCCCCCACACACACACACATATTGGAGCCTCCATCCTAATTCCCACTTCTTTATATACCCAGAGTCATTGGCCAGCAGATTTTAAATGTACCAGTTTACCCTGAAAACAGAATATGATGTGATTGAATTAACTTATCATTGCTTGTTGGAAGCTTAACCCTCTTAGTTCAGCTCTGACTTAATATTGAAAGAATTTTTTTAAAATTGTGAATGCGTGGTCTGGTAACAAGATTTAAGTTGTTTCTTCACAACTCTTTTGCAAATAAAATGATGAGCTCTTGGAAAAGCTTTATTAAGAAGAGTGTTTGGTATGCAAAGGAACGTCACAAGAGCAGGACTTGGAATTCTTAAAAAAGAAAAAGAAAATCTATACATGTGAGAAAAACAACCAATGTTTTCGTAGCTGGCTGCCCCAGCTGGCTTCCTCGACATCACCCAGTGATTATAACTGCCTTCACAAATAACACTCTGAAGTGTATAAAGAATTAGCTGTAGTCTTGTACGTGTTTGAATATAGATTCAACTCCCAAATGTTTTTTCGAATAGGTATTCTAGAACTCAAAATCTAACCAAATAATCACAGTTCTACAAATGTACCAATAGAAAAGGGGATTACCTGTAGTGAAAAACTATTAATTAAAATATGGATGATAGTATAATTATTTCTGGTTAATTTCTGGCTCATTTCTCTTAAAGACTACTTTTACAACTGTTGAACACCTAATAGAAGGCAGTGGTTCCAAACGTGTGCTACTAGAGAAACCTTCCTTCTTGGCGTGTTTATAAGAAATATTCAGACCATGTGGGCTGTGACACTCTCCCTACTCTTTATTCCATACCCAGTAGCTCATTCCCAGGTACCTATTTGGCACATAATACAAAGACTACTCAAAGCCCGGTTATAAGGCAAAAAGTATTGTCCCCTGGTACAGTAATAATGATACTTTGCCACAAAGTCATGTCCAATGGCGACAGTGTAGACTGGACCTCTTATAACATGAAGGAGGTGGGCTCTGTCACGCTAGGAGCCAACACCACCACTCCTTCTGTTCTGAGATGTTCAAGACAGCAACACTAACACTGGTGCTGTACCTTTTGGTGACACGGTAACAGGAGTATTGGAGAAAAAAAGGGGGGTGGGTCAGCTTTTCAGTGAGGAATTGAACTTAGCTTGTTTAAAAGAGTATTTTTGTGACAGATTTTTCTCACGCATAGAAAATAACGTTTTCTGGCAAAGTATAATGGTATCATTCTTTTCAGGTTTTCTTTGAAGTGGACAAAATAGTCTTATTCAGTTGTTTGTGTATTTTTAAATATTTGTTAGTTTTTGTCTATTTTGTTTCATTTGTGCTTTCATGTTGCAGGTCCACTAACTTTCTGGTATATTTTCCGGATAAACAGGTCGCCATGGAGATGGAGGTTATTGGCCAGTTGATACTAATTTGATTGATAGAAGCACTCTCAACGGTAAGTATATAAATTAGGTTCTATTGGATTCATTATATTAATTAAAATTGTTAATTCTAGAGTGTCTGAGGCAAATTTTCTATTGACTGCAAGTGCCAAGAACCCCAGACTTAGGGTTTTAGTGGGAATAATAGGAACGTGAAGTTATTAACAAACCTGGAGCATATTCCACCAGGAGACAATGCCGATGAGGGTTGACAAGTACGCAAAACCGTCAGAAAAGTCCAAGCATAGAGAATTTTATAAATGATGCTTGGCTGTTAGCTGTCTAGGTTTGAAAGTGCTATATATATTTGAAATATTTCTACAATTTTATTGCAGAGAGGTGACTGAAACCCACTCACTTTCATAAACTGAAGTTAGTGGGACTTTTTCAAGAGTCAGAGTGCCAGGAGATTAAGAGGCAATCGGAATATGGACAATTGAGAAAGAATAATTATTTCCTCACAGTTTCCATCTACTACTGAGCAGTGGTTATATATGTACAGGTGAAGCAAATGTAAGCCAAAGACACAGAACAGTATACTCTCTTAAACTGTGTGTCCTAAAGAACACTAATCTTGGATAGAATTGCCAAATGGAACAACTGAAAATACAGGAGGCCCAGTAAAATTTGAATCCTTTCTAATTGCCTATGAATCTGAGATAAAGAAAAATATCGCAAGGGGTTACCATCTCAACGTACATAGTCATCTCAGTGTACATATCCGTAGGCAACTAGAAATAATGCAAATTTAACTGAACCTCCTTTATTTTTAATTATTAAATCTGGCAATCCTAGTTTTGGATCAAGTTTGGAAGTTTGCTATGGACTATTTTAACTTGCCCTTCAAAAGAAAATGAATTCTCTGATTGAAAAGAAACCTCAGCCCAAATTTGATGTTAACAGATAAGTTAACAGATAAGGATTTTTCTTTTCACAGGAGTCAAACTTCAGATGAAGAGAATGACAGTAATTGAGAGAAATGCATGTCACTTTTTTATTTTTTTACTATTTAAGATTCCTAGTGAGAAATATAATTGTAATTAAATTTGATCTGATTACATTATCTCACAGGAGGAAGTCATGAAGATAAAATAGATGAATGGCATCCAGTGACTTTGAGCCAGTTTAGATAGATTGTTGGCATTACCCCTTCTCAATTTTCTGCAACACTTAATGATGGTTTAGGCATTTCCTGTTAAATGAATGGGGTGAACAAAGTACCTGAAACATTTCTAGAATCCCTACTGGAATAACTAATTATTACAGGCTACATGGTTAATTAAGCTGACTTGATAACCTCAGAGAGGCACGGATGGTAGCGGGCATACTTAATCTATTTCCTATTCTGTTTCGCTATCCAGTAAATGATAGTAAATATGCAATTTGCCTTTAGCTTGGGCTTTTACAAGCCAATCAGCAAAGGCATCTGAAAACTCTACCTTCCTAATTAAAATTCTACTAATGTCTTATACCTTAAGAAGGGGGTATATTTTCAAATTATATATATAAGTGAAAAATTGACTGATAAAACTCTAACCCCACCACACCTTTGCTAAGTAGGCTTCATAAATAAGAGCAAAAAATCTTGAAATTTCTTGAGTTTTTGAACCTCATATACAATGAAAATTTCATACATCCCCTCATGTAGTGACAGAATTAGAGAGGTTTCCTATCTCTCCTTATACTTCTTGATTCACCCTTCAAAGAATTGTAATAGAATAATGGTTTATTGTCAGGATACTCAAGCCACTTGCAAATAAATTTAGACCTCGCTAATCATTTACTTTCTCTTACAACGTGTCACTGTTTTAAAAAAACACTCTTGGAATTCAGATAAAGAAAAACAAAGCTATAGTTCATGTTTACTCTTGAAGTTGGAAGCCCTTAATTAAATTGGGGAAACTGAAGAGGCTTCCTAAATTATTTTCCGATGGCAGGTAGAATCAAAGCTAATATGTGGTGATATGCTAGTATTTTACTTGTATGATGCATTCAATCTTGTGGTCCACACTCTTAAAGCAGGAAAATCTTCAACTTCTGAAAATGTGATTTTGTAGTTTATTTTTGTATGAAGGATAACACCAGTGAAATTTACTTCAGTTCAATCCTTTTTTCTTTGGGGAAGATAAATCACCAATTTCTTTTTGTTGGTAGCTTTTCCTAAAATTTTCAAAATTAGTTATTTTGGTAAAGAGATCTACAAACCCTGCAAAAGAGTTGTTATATTGACTTCAACCTTTGAACACTTAAGTTTGATAGGTGTTGATACTTCGGTGAAGCATTATTTAAAAATTAATGTTATTAATTTTTGTATATTTAGAATTGTATTAGGTGTTCTGTAAAACATGACTTAAACTCTGTGTTTAGGAGAAAAAGCCATGATTTTCCCTCTAGTTTTGATTTCCCTTAAGTAAAGATAATTAGAGTGTCCCAGGGGTCTCAAACTCTAGTCTACGAGAGGCTCTGCCCACCTACTATCTAAACATTATCTATCTGAAATGATGTTAAGGCCCTCAGACTAATCCCAAACCCCAGGTTCTAGAACTGACTTTGCCATGGATTAGAAATGTGTGAATCAAGTCACTTAAACTCTCTGGATCTCAGTTTTTCATCTGAACATAGAAAGTGTTAAGCTAGATCAGGGTTTCTTAACTAAAAAACTATTGCCATTTGGAACTGGATAATTTTGGGGGGACTGGATAATTTTTTTGTCGTTGGGTTCATCCTGTGTACTGTAGGATGTTTAGCAACATCCCTGGCCTTCATCCACTAGATGCCAGTAGTGTTTCCCCTCTACCATGTTGTAACAACCAAAACCGTCTCTAGACATTGCCAGATTTCCCCTTGGGGGGCAAAATCTCCCCAGTTAACAACCACTAAGCTTGGTTAGCATTCCCGAAAGGTTGGTCCAGGGTACATGGGTCCCATGAGAATCTCTGAGAAAAAAAAGTGTTCCATTGTCAAGTGATCATTGGGAAACTCATTTGGTACTCACTTCCTTTTGCCAGGTCCTCGCCTTCTACCTGAATACTAGAGGATTAGTCTTGAAAGAGCATCTCTGCTCACTCTATACCCTTGAGTTTGGTGATCTCATCTACTGCCAGGCTTCAAATTCCATCTATATGCCAGCTCCCTCATTTATATATCTAACACAGACCTTCTAGCTGCCTCTTTACAATTCATCATAAGATCTCAACCCTGACATATTCAAGACTGAACTTTTGTTCTTGCCCCACTGAGCCTACCTGCCCTTTCACCCTCTCCCTCATCCTAGACATAAGGATATTGCTGAGGCCTGAACCTGACTCCTCCTTTCTTTCCTGCCCCAAGTGCAATCTGCTTTATTCATTTACTTTCAAACTATATTGTGTACGTGTCCTCCTTGCTTGACTGAAGTTGCCACCGTCTCAGTTGAAGCTATCATCAACTCTCACCTGGAGAATTCCATATCCTCTTAGCTGGTCTCTATTTTTCCACCACCAACCCCTCTCCACGCAGAGGGAAGACATGTCTCCTTGGAACAAATCAAGCCTGTCACGTTGCTGAAAACTCTTAAACCATCTGTGATTTTACCGAGGATAACTGAATGTGATCTACAGGGCTCATGTGAACAAGGTCCTGTTTCTCTTTTCAGCCTCATTTTGTGCCATTTCCTTTTTGCTCCCAATGTTCCAGACACACGCACAGTCTGCTCTCAGTTCCCTTGTAAAGGAACAAGAACTAACTCCTAGCAACACTTCATAATTTAGCTTAAATGTCGCTTCTATAATGAGGCCTTTCATGACCTCCCTCCTCTGTCAATGACCTCGTATCACATCCTCATGTTACATCTTTCTACATGAACTCTACTTTTCTTTAAAACACCAACTATAGTGGTAATGTTATATTTATTTGCTTCATGATTTGTTTAATATAAATCTTGTCCAGTGAATTGTAAGCTCCATGAGATCAACAATTATACCCCCCTCTTTTTTGGTAGGGAGCAATCAATATGCTAATTTGGAAATTATTCTCAGACTACACAATATACAAGAAGACCATGACATACACATTATTAGGAAATGATATATATATGGCCCCATAAATGCATTCTAATGGTTTCATAGCCTGGCTGTTTTTCCTTCTCCACCCTTCCAGAAAAATAGCTCAGAAATGGAGCTTTCACAACTCCCTTCTATTGGCTATGCCTTGATCTCAGGTGAGAAGTAACCTGACATTCTGTTCATGTCACAGTGACCCAGATGGGGTCCATGTTTCAGGAATGGAAGACAGAACATTTAATATATGGGAATTGTTTTTCTTCTCTGGTCCAACTAGTTGGGCAAGCCTCTGACTGTCTCACAACTGTGTATGTGTCTTATCTCATATTGTCTCTTTTTGCCTACTTGAATCCTCTCATGGCTTTTCCCCCTGCCTCCAGCTTTATTGGAAAAGAATTGACTATAACACTGTGTAAGTTTAAGGTGTACAATGAGCTGATTTGATCCACTTAAATAATCCAGAATGGTGACAACCATAGTTAACACCTGCATCATATCATATAATTACCACTTACCCATAGTTTGATCACAACATCATATCCACAGCACCCAATTGGATCTTATTTATGGAATAATTGAATACATTCTCTGCCATTTCTGTGCTACCTCTCCTGGCAATGCATAGTTCACATTAGCGTGTTCAAAATTCTGATATTTGAGGGAAAAAATATGTTTTCCACCTTAACTGACCAAGGAACCTTTTTCCCCCATAATGGTGATTAATATTTCATTTTAGGGAACACTGGGCTAGATATCTGTGAGATCTCTTCCAGCTGATTGACTATATAGTACCTTATTTCAGGGTGAAATGCTTTGAAATATTCAATACCATATGAATGTCTGTTCAAATTCAAAGGCCTGTGAAATTATGAAGACTTACGTTGAGCTGAAAGTGTTCTAATAACAAAACTGTTATCCGAGAACACTGCAATCATGGGAGGGAAGTTAATTTCCCAACTAGAAGCTTTCATTGGATCTGTTTGTCTCCCCAGAACTGAACTTGTCAATCTTATGTTCACATTGTTTACCTGCCTATTGATATTGTGTAGCTATTAGGGCTCAGCCATTGTGGCAATGAGACCAGGTTCTCAACATGGGAGCCAGGACTCCTGGATTCGATACATGGCTTCGTGTTCTATGTGATAGTTAAGCACTCAGAGTACCAGTCTATCCATGAGCCTACTGCAGAATTTTTGAGGGCAAATATGATAAGACACATAAAATATTTTTGAAAGCCTACCAAGTATCATAAAAATTAAAGACCTTATTAGTAGTTACACTAAACCAATTTTCTAATCATTACTAAGACTTTAGACCCAACAGATTATGAAATCTATGTTTGCTTTTATTAAATTTCATATAAAAAGGATGAAATCATTGGCAGTGATCAGATAGCATGAAAATTAAGTTGGATGGAATGCTCATGTGATATTAAAAAACTGTGACTCCCTTCTCACTGATTTTAATGAAACATATCTAGGTCTTGATTACTCAGACATTGGATACCCACACTCTTAGGCTAACACCAGGAACAGATGAATTAGGATACTGTATTTTTCTTTAATTTGGAAAAATCACATAGAATGAAATGTATTGGGCCGCATCATATCTGTTGAGCACCAACTCTGTGCGAGGCTGTGTGGTCAGTGTGATGCATCCGTTATCTCATGAAATAATCACAGTGCCCTGGAGGAGATTTGTAAGCCTTTGAATTACACCGTTCAGCTTCCGAAAGGGGGCAAAGGTCACCTTGCCCCTTTTGGAGTCAGGCTATCTCCCAGAACTCTTACCTACACAATCTAGATTTGTGAGTTCTAAATTTTTTCCTAATTTAGAGCACTCTTTTAATATATTTAGATATATGGTTGATCATCATTATTTGCAGGGTCTCTATTCATGAATTTACCTACTCTCTAAAATTTTATTTCTAACCCCCAAAACCAATAATTATGGTGCTTTTATGATAATCCTTGGACATGTGCAGAGCAGCCAGAAATTTGAGCAGCCCAGTGCTCACAAACTCAGCTGAGCTGGAACAAGGTGGCGTTCTGCCCTGATGGTTCAGCTCTCATACCATGGATGTGTCCTTTCGGCACTACATTTAGTACCAATTTTTCACATTTTTGTGGGGTTTTGTTGGTGGTTTCACTGTTTAAAGCTGTCCCTAAATGTGGTGATGAAGTGCTTTCTAGTGTTCCTAAACACTAAAGGCTGATATGTCTGATGGAGAAAATATGTGTGTTAATTAAGCTTCACTCAGGCATGAATTTAATAGCGCTGTTGGCTATGAGTTCAATGTTAATGAATCAACATTACATATTAAATAAGGCACCTTTAAACAGAAACCCACATGAAACAAGGTTGTGCTTTGATTGGTTGATAAAAAGGTAGGCTCCCAGGAACATGACACTGTGTTTCCTCTAGAAGCAATACTTTGTATTGCCTAATTTAGTATTTGTGATGTCTTTATAGAACACAACTACTGCAAATAACCAGGATCGACTCCATCTAAAGACACCATTGCACTTGACTTTATTTACTGCCTGTTCAATGTCAGATATTCTGATTAGTCAGCCTTTGAATGGAGATTGGGAAATTAATGAAAGATGTTGAAAAACAAGTTTTAAACTGATGGAACTTTTATCAGGAAGTCATAAAGGCCTGGAATCAAAGATTTATAATGGGAGCCCTCATGAACCCAACTCTATGAGGCAAATGACATCAATATCTCACTTAATCTAAAGCTCATGGGCTTCCCTCGTGGCGCGGTGGTTGAGAGTCCGCCTGCCGATGCAGGGGACACGGGTTCGTGCCCCGGTCCGGGAAGATCCCACATGCCGCGGAGCAGCTGGGCCCGTGAGCCATGGCCGCTGAGCCTGCGCGTCCGGAGCTTGTGCTCCGCAACCGGAGAGGCCACAACAGTGAGAGGCCCGCTTGCCGGAAAAAAAAAAAAAAAAAAAAAAAATTAAAGCTCAGCAGAATCCAGAGTCATTATTTTCTAATTTGGAGCATGATATCTTCCTAGGTGGAAAGAAAGAAAGAAGAGCAAAAATTTGAAAAATTCCAATTTACATGGTTTTAAAAAATATTCATACTGTGTTATTGCCGGGTATGACTCAAACTAAGTTTGTCAGAAATGGTGAACTGTTAAATTTAAGTTAAGCTAATAAAATCCATGAGATCCCCAACGGCCTCCATTGTACACTTTCACATAAAAGGTTAATTTATTCCAATCGATTAATTTATTAAGAACAGAAAGGTCATATTGAGATACTACTGTAACATGACTTTTTAAATTGTAAGTAAAACTATGACACAGGAAGTTCTAACCTTTCATTACTTGCCTCATTCCTTTGTAATAAATGAAAAACTTACTTCAAGGAAACCTTATTTCTTTCATTTATAATCAGAATCTTTTAACAGAAAGTGCTGTGTAAAAACTTGATGAGTTACCCGCCCCTGAGATTCAAGTTATATCGGTATCACTTAATTTTTTTCCCCAACAATATTGAATCAGCAATAATTTGTTTAAATTTAGGTGACTATCTTTTCAAAAAAACCCAATGATTCTTAGATAACTTGTCAAAAGATAGTATTTAAATTTTGAGGCAAGTGCTGGGTTATTATATTCACTTATGCAAACAAGTTAATTTATCTTTCACATTGAATATTATCTCTAAAAAGTTTGTATCAATAGTTTGGAAGTCCACACCAAAAATATCCCAAATGATATGGTAGATTATTAATTGAGGCAACATTTTATTTAATGTTTCAGTAGGATAATGATATTATAAGCAATTACACTGTGTCAGATAGTTGCTTTGTCTGTATTTTTTCTAATTCTGACAGTAACTACATATGATAAATATTATTATTTCCATTTTATAGGTAAAGGCACTGAGGTACAAAAGGCCTAAAGATTTTGCTCAAGGGGTATAGAAAGCTAATATGGGTTGTTGAAGAAACTCATTCAAATTTAGATCTAGGAAAACATCCAAATTCATTGCTTTCTGCTACTTTTTAAATTATTTATAAATAAAACTATATGCTAATATATACTTTTTAGAATTTGGTAACTTGTAATAGTAAATATGACATAAATCAGAATATTTCTAATTGATTAATCACTGAGGGTTTAAAGAAAGCTACTTAAAGGGTCATTAGTCATTCTTGCTTACATAAGCAAATTATCATTCTATTTTCACCTAAATATTGTCTACCATGTGGTACAGTTGCAGCACAGGAAAAATTTATCTTAGGACTTTATGACACTCTTTCCAACCCTGTGGCTGCTTTTAAATGGGATTCATACACCCTTGACAGGTTGAAAATTAAATGTGCTTTATGGATAGCTTCTTAAAAGGAACGGAAAGTATAAGTGATTGGTGTCAAATAGTTTGTCTTTCACAGCATCAAATAAATAGTATTTTCTCAGCCTTCTTTGACTCTTGTCATACTGGAATTCTTATCGTTCAAAGCGGCATGCTTCCTGCCTTCCCCACTTTCTACTCAATACCATAGCTTAATTATATTTTTCCATTGAGATATAATTCCCATACCATAAATTTACCCTTTCAAAGTGCACAATTCAGTGGTTTTTAGCATATTCACAAGGTTGTGCCACCATCGCCACTATCTAGCTTTAGAATATTTTCATCACCCCAAAGGGAAACCCTCTACCCATTAGCAGTCTTTCCCCATTCACTTCTCCCCACATCCACTGGCAAACACTAATCTACTTTCTGTCTCAGTAGATTTGCCTATTCTGGATATGTCATAGAAGTAGAATTGTACAATACGTGGCCTTTTGTGTCTGGCTCCTTTCACTTAGTATATCATTTTCAAGGTACATGAATTTTGTAGCATGTATCAATACTTAATTCCTTTTTATGACTGGATGGTATTCTATTGTATGTATATATCACACTTGTTTATCCATTCATCAGTTGATGGCTTTGGGGGTTTCCCACTTTTGGTGATTCTGAATAAGGTTGCTGTGAATATTCCTATGTAAGTTTCCATGGGAACATTGGTTTCATTTATCTTGGGTAGATAATTCGATCTTTCCTCTCCTTTTTCATTGCTTTTCTCCCCAGCTTCAGGAATGCCCAGAACAATAGGAACTCTTTGAATTCTTAACCGAGCTTGATAAGCCATGGCTGTCACATCTCCCTAAACCTGATCTTCATTTGCCTGTCTTTTCCCAGAGCCACCCATTGGCCAGATGCACCCCCCACATGGCAGCGTCACTCCACAGAAGAACAGCAACCTGCTTGTGATTATTGTGGTCACCGTTGGCGTCATCACAGTGCTGGTGGTGGTGATCGTGGCCGTGATTTGCACCCGGCGTTCTTCAGCCCAGCAGAGAAAGTAGGTAACAGCTAGTTCCCGAGAGCTGAGAAGTCACTGCTTGACCTGACGACCATCTTTTTGAGTTAGATTTTTTGACGGCTCTCTTCCTGTGTGCTTCCAGAATTCACTACGTGTTCCTTATGTCCTCTCCAGAGCTGGGCAAAATCTTGCCTTTGTCCATTCCAGGCCCATAACTTAAGAGGGTGAGGACTAGGCTTGCAGAATTAATAGTAGAATCCACCTGAACACTCACTCTGCATTTCTGTTTGATGTTACTTCTTGAGAGCAGATTCTTCCTTTCAAACGAAAGCAGGTATTCCTTAAGTAACACTTAGAGAGTGGACTTCACCATGTCCCTACTTATGGCCCTCTCTCTGCAATTATGTATAAAACATTGGAGATGTGTATTCCTCTAAAAGTATTTACGTATCATGGGCTTCCCTGGTGGTGCAGTGGTTGAGAGTCCTCCTGCCGATGCAGGGGACGCGGGTACCTTTTGGCAAGAAGTCCTGTAGGCATTTAATCGATGCTTGTTGCATGAATGACAGTATAGACTACCAAACTCAACGTAATTATAATACTATGGAATGTTTAGTTTAGAGGGAGTAGTTAGGATAGACGAGAGATTCCAGAAATTCAAAATGGTTCATATTTCCTGGCTATGGTGGATTTTCAGAAATTAAAAATTTGAGGGCTTTAAAAATATTTTCATATCATGCAGCTCTAGGTTATAGCACATGCAGAGAAAGATATATCAAAGTACAAAGTTTGGAATGGAAAAGGGGTTTTAACTGAGCTTATCCCCCCGAACGATACCCCATAAACAGCATATTAACCTTGTATCAGCCAGTTGTGGGAATCAGCAATAACCTTCTGGTTATTTTCTGCCTCTCTAGCACTTTTCAAATCCAACATGATATGTCTTTTTCAGCTGTGCCTTTCTCACTGGATTGGCTACAATAGGCTCTTTCCTTAATTTTTGTTTGTTTTTGGCCTGAGGCATGGTGTTCTGCAAGTCTGAGGCATGGGCCCATAGGTGGCTGGTTTGACAACTGTATACCATACACATTGCTGGAGAAAGATTTTCTAGCAAATAATTTTCCCTCTTCCCCTGGTAATACCTCAGCCTTTCTCTCTTTTTAAAAATGCTGTGATCCTATTTGTTGATTTCTAGCGTATCTTCCAGCATTTTGAAGTAAGGTATTTAGTAACAGGATACAGGAAGGTGTACATACTGAAGAAGGTAACATAGGTATAGATGTAGTCTTTGCATTTCATTTATTTAGATGACAGGTCAAATTTTATATCCAGCTGCATTCATTTGACTGGACTGTCTTGAAGCTGATGATAGCTGGTGTGCTGGTCCATTGTTTCCGAACAGGGAACCAGACAGAATGGGATTAACAAGGTGGGTCTCCTGTGTAAGCATCTGGAAAGTCATAATCGCCCACTGAGCTTCTAGAGTGCTGGGCACTTGGTAAGGCTCTGGGGGAAAATCACTGTGATTAAGTCGTTGGACAATCTCTTGGTCTAGCAATCCCAGGAAAGGGCTCTTGTAAACAAAGAATGGTGAAAAATCAAAGCTGCAGGTCTCTGAGGCAGAGCTGAGAAAGATTCACAGAAATGGAAGCACGGAGGAAGCAATTTCTGGTCTTATTTCATGACAGTTTTAAAAACATGGATGCGTTCACAAAAAGAATCGAAATAACTAAACCGTCTGTAGTGAGGTGTTTTGTTTCGTTTTGATCATTTTCCTCATTGTTAGAAGAATGTTTGAGGGTTATATTGACTTGATGAACTGAACTCCTGGACCTATGTTGTTTCTCCACAGAGAAAATGCTAGTCTTCTCCATGTGCAAAAGTGGGATGTGGTGCTATTTTGGGAAACTCTCAAATTATCCTAAATCCCACCCTAAGTACTTTGTTAGAAGCTTGAAGGTTTTATATAGAAAGAGTAGAAGCTAAACCCTGGGTATCACTTGTTTTTAAAATTAGGGAATGGGGCTTCCCTGGTGGCGCAGTGGTTGAGAGTCTGCCTGCTGATGCAGGGGACACGGGTTCGTGCCCTGGTCCGGGAAGATCCCACATGCCGCAGAGTGGCTGGGCCCATGAGCCATGGCCGCTGAGCCTGCGCTTCTGGAGCCTGTGCTCCGCAACGGGAGAGGCCACAACAGTGAGAGGCCCACGTACCACACAAAAAAAATAAATAAATAAAATAAAATTAGGGAATGATTGAAAGAATAAATCACTCCATGAATGACTGAAAACCCAAAGAAAGTGAATCTATAGCTCCTATGCTACTGCCGCTTGGGTTTTTCCTCACCCCACTCGCAAAGTCTCTTAATATTTACTTGGCATATTTTCACAGTTTAGCTTCATATATTTTTCTTCAGTAACAGGCCCAATGGCATTCATCCTGATCTCTTTGTTTGTATATGTTAACAGACAAAAAGGAAAAAAGAAAATCTCTCCTTTAAGATATTTCTGAGTTTTAGTTTAGCTTTTCTTGATTTCATTGAGAGGTCCTCCTCCCCCCATAGCACCACCACTGCACTTGTAGAGCAAACTAAATAATGCAGATGAAAGCAAAATCAATTCTAATTTGAAACAGAAATAATGTCCATTACAGGGCTCTCAGAAATGGGAGTTTAATGTAATTAATAAGGTGAAGTAGGAGATATCCATGTGCTTCTTCAATATCTCTTTTTATTTAGGACTGCTGGAGAGTGTAAATTGTCTGTCTGTTTTACTGGGGGACTTGAATTACATCCCCATGGATTTGAAACATATTTTTGTGTACTATCAGTAATACTTCGTTCAAGTTAGTGTCTACGCATTTTATTCTGTGATTCATGCAATGAGGTAATGAGCTAGCTTATCTGATTGACTCACATTCTAGTTGGTAAGATTTTCTTTTTGTTATAAAATAACTAACAGAAGTTAGAACCCAAGTTCTAGTTCTGTTTCTACCACTTCTTTAATTAAATTAATAGTATTTAATTACACCTAAGGGAAGACCTAGTCTCTAAATACTGGTTTCCTCAAATAAGAAATGGGACTAAATGCTTTTCTGTCAACCCTCTACCACAAAAATTCTCCACGGACTACTGCTAAATTACAAAATCACATGGTAGCATTTAGCTTCAAATTCACATGAAATAAAAATAACTGCATTTCTTTTTAGCTATTAATTTAAAACTTTTTTTACCATTTTGAAGAGACTTCCCTTACACATTCTGAATTAGTGAGATTATAGTAGAATATCACAGTATTGAAAATTTGTGTTTTAATAAAGCTTAAATTGATGAGGGATTTGGGTGCTTTTTAACAGAGTAATAATATTTTCCTGGCCAAAATGTAGAACGTGTATTTTGATAAGTTAGAAGGTATCTACAGATACTAAAGAAAAACATATTTGACATTGAGACTATCCTGGAAATTCTGGACACGTGGTTATCACATGAACACATGGGTAGATGGTCAACAACTTGTCCGAATACATTAAATTTAAATGTGTAAATAAAATTCAGGGTTTACGTGGTAAAATCACCAGTTAACTAAGCCTCCTCTTTGATTTGACGTGTACACAGCGAGTCTTACACACATTCACATCTTAACAAAAATAATTATCTTCAGTAATGAGGATCAAATGTTTCAACTCAAATGAAATCTATTGTACTTTACTATAGGTCACTTTCACTATTTTCAAAATTTTAACATTCCATTGGTTTTCAGTATTCACCACACAAGGATTTTAACTGACCACCGCTTAAGACGTCAATATATCTTGGTTCCATCTCGGAAAAGGCAGGTTTATTTGAGTAGCTAGGACATATTTTCTCTGGCTTTCCAATACAAGTTTTTTGTTTCCTTTTTAGTAGCAGTCAGTAGAGTAAAAATAATCAGTATAGATAATTAGGAGGCTGGAAAGCTTTGGGAAAGATTTGGATGGAAGAAAATTAAAACAAAATAATGGCATGCTTTTCTCATTCAATTCAAGTGATTTCTATGTGCTTGGTGTGTGATCTACAAAGTAACAAATCTGATGAATGTTAACTCTTGAGCTAAAAACCTTTCTGCAGTTTCCCACTGACTTACTGATAGTTTAAATATATCTGTTATGATTTGGTCCCCTCTACTTTTTCAGCTTTCCTCCCTGCCATGCCCCAGTGCATGCTGCTTGCTCCAACAATGCAGAAGCCATACCCTTCATTTATTAAGCTCCCACTGTCTCACTGATCTTTGCATTTCTAGTCCTTAGCATACTTCTTGACACATTTACTCTTCCATAAATGTTCACTGAATAAACAAGTGGATACATGTTGTAAAACAATGGGTGATGTTACAGAAAGGAAGTAAAGAGAGTTTGCTCCAGTGTCGCTGGAGGAAACCAGCGCACACACAGGGAGCATTTGGCCAGCCCAGTAAGACAAACGGTGATCAATGCAAGGTGAGTGGTATAGAGAGAGACCAGGGAAATGGTTTAGCTATTCTAAGATTACACAGACCTAAAGTGGTCAGGAAGGTTTCCTAAAGAAAACAGGCTTGAAGGGAATTTTAAAGGGTAAGTAGTTCGTAAGTAAAGAGTACTGTGAAGGCGTTGTGGGCAGAAGCAAGATCAGATAGGTGGATGGATGGATAGATAGATGGATGGATAGATAGATACAGGGATACAGAGATAGATAGATAGATAAAACTAACGAACAAAACCCACCAGAATTTGATTATACTCTGGAAGCTTTGCCATAGTATGAGAAAGAGCAAAGAGAGCCGTGGAAGATTCCTTGCTTTGCCTTTATTCAAGAATACATGGGTGGGAAGAGACCCTCCTATCCTGCAGCTATTTTTGGAAGCCAGAAGATTACTGGTACCTGTAAGAAAAGGTGTGTGTGTGGGAGGGATAAACGTGACATATTCTACATCGAATAGAAGAAACTAGCTTTATAATAAAAACAAACAAGCAAAACCGACTCATTCACTTAAAACAGTGCTTCTCAAAGTTTCTGTACATCAGATTCCTCTCCAGGGCTGTTAAAACACAGATTGCTGGGCCTCGTGACCCCCTTCCCCAGTTTCTGATGGGGTGGGGCCTGAGAACGCGCATTTCTAACAGGTTCCCAGGTAATGCCGATGCTGCCAGTCCAGGGACCACACTTTAGGGAACATTGCATGGGGTTCACCTACATACAAATTTTGAAGATTCCAAATGGTGAGATAGAGGAACTGCGGACCAAAATGGACAGCAGTGATTCTGTCAAGGAACCAGCAGATGGACAAAAGGTTGGGGTAACAGCTATTCCTATAGGTTTTAGGACAAATTTCACACAATTTAGTTATGAGCAAATGTCAGTGTTATTACAGCCCTGCTATATGGACCACTGGGCTACTACCAGCAGGGGAAGGAGGCCTCTCCAAGGCCAAAGCTTTCTCTCTTGATAAGAGACATTATACAAAGCAGAAGTGGTTAGATGGTCTTTCATAGAATATATACAGAAAGGAAATAAAGTCTGCTAGAGATCTTTAGATTCTTTTTTTTTTTATTTGTATTGGGGTATAGTTGATTTACAATGTTGTGTTAGTATCTGCTGTACAGCAAGGTGAATCAGTTCTACATATATCCAGTCTGTTTTAGATTCTCTTCCCATATAGGTCACTACAGAGTATTGAATTGAGTGTTTGCAAAGTAGAAATAGTGTCACAGATGTAAAAAACAAACTTATGGTTACAAAGGGGGGGGGGATAAATTGGGATTGACATGTACACACTACTATATATAAAACAGACAACTAATAAGGACCTACTGTACAGCACAGGGAACTCTACTCAATACTCTGTAATGACCTATATGGGAAAAGAATCTAAAAAAATGGGGATATTTAGATTCTTGATGACTGTCAGCTAGGTAGATAAGCAGCTTCTCAGAAGCGGTCTTGATCTGATTAAAATCCATCAGAAAAATGCCTATGAATTTCATCAGGAATACTAATTTCTTTCCAGATGGAAGTTGTAAATCATAACATACTAAAAAGGTTCTGCCTCAATCAGGTTTAGAACTTTTTTTTTAATAGAATACACCTGGGGATGCTTGTTACTGAGGTCATGGGAACTGGTGAATGAATGAATGAATAAGGCATGAATGTAAGCAAGGGAAACCAGAATTCATCATTTCCTTCTAGTTTCACAAATTATTTGACCACAAGCTATTTAAATATTGAGTTCTCATGGACGTTCTGACGATCTTGTCCTGGATTTGGGAACTGCTGTGTCTCTGTATGCAGTCATATAGGCACCAGGGTTTAAGTTATTTAGCATCTTGGTCTGTTAGAAAGAAAGAGAATGGGGTGAAATCTCCAAGTTTGAAGATGACATTAAGTTCTTCTAAGTGACCAGAGATGGATTACATAAAGAGCTACAGACTCATTTCCTGTGGGCAGGTGAAGTGTAAGGAAACGAATTCAGGGAATAAATGGTTAGCAAGAGAGTTATTACCTTAAACACGAGAAAATGATCTAGGGGTTAATGATCTAGGGGTTATTACCATTGTCCAGAGTCAGCGTGAGCCTGCTGCCAGGAATTCAGCGAAGGGCAGGTACTTGTTGAGAAAATAGTAGAGCAGAAACCCCGGCATTATTTCTCCACTAAACTACTCAACAGACATGAAGTCTGAGGTTCTTTGTTTCTCTCCTCATCCGTGTGCTTCAGGAAAGACAAGAAAAAAGAATGTTAAGAAAAATTCAACAAATCACACTACTGAACATTTATTCATTGCCTAATATGTACAAAGCATCTTATCCAGTAATGGGGACACCAAAGCCATTCTCAGTGGCCTTGCACAGGTGACAGTCTCCACTGAGAGTAGTTTATTTGAACCGTTTAGCTAACATGAAAGCAGTTATCCTCAGAAACCATTCATTGCAAGTGAGGAAAGTGAGAAAGAGGTACTTCTCTGGGCTTCTACCAAAGGTTAAATTTTAACCGTCTAAATTCTGCCTTATGAAGACACATTACTGTTTTAAAAGAAGCAGAAGCTGCACGTGGAGATTTTAAAAATTATAAAACTGTAGAGCAGAGGTTGAAAACCGTTTCTGAAGAGGGCCCAATAGTAAATATTTTCGGCTTTGCGGGCCAGGTGGTCCTTGTTGCAACTCCTCAACAATGCGATGTGAAAACGAATGAGCTTGGCAAGATTCCAGTAAAACTTTCTTTACAGAAATTGGCATTGGAGGCCCCAGCCCCATGGAGCTGCCTGAGCAGAGCGGCTGTATGCAGTGCTGTGTGGGTAGAACCTGGTGTTGACGGGAACCATTTTCATCATCTTGCTGGTGACTGTAGTCCTTACGGCATTTTTTTTTTTTTTTGGAGCAAATGGATCACTATTTCTCACAAGCACTTTACATTAACTTGGATTCTTTCTAAATTTTTATCCAAAACAGTGTAACAAAATAGTAGGTAAGAGTTCATACCAAAAGACCCCTTCCATCCCACCTTTTACAAACTGCAATCCCTTATGGCATTTAGTGTCTAACAAGCCCATTCGGCACCAGTGACAGCAGAGCAAGCAAGTCCTCCACAAGCATTTGGGAACAGAATAAGTTCTGTTACGCATGGGTTAGTGGAGAAGTTGGAATCAGAACTTTAGTGCTTGGAAATCATCTTTGGTCTGGACAGTTGGTAAATGCTGAATGATTTAGAAAAAACATCTAGCCATTATCTTATCCTAACCCTGTAATGCAAGTATTTGGCCACGGAGTCTGCTTCTCAGTGTTTCTTTTTATATTTGTATTTGTGGCTATACTTGTTGAAAGTAAGACCCGAAGCTCCAAGGTTCAGTGTAAAGATGGAGTGCTCATGAGAAAGAAAGCATTACTTGGTGAGTGGTGTAAAAACCACACTGGAAAGGACTAATCTTTAATGGTTCAAAATATTACGACGAGGCAGACCTAACATGTAGACATTCGCTACTTTGTAATTGATCACAATGGGTTAAGAATCACAAATGTTTTTAATTATCCCAAGTCGGCCTAGATACTTCATTTGCAAAGCAGCATCAGCTGTGGGGGACGTAGGCCGCCATTCCTCGCGCTGCTCAGAGCTCTGTGCTCAGATGCCCGCACCGAAGTCGGGGTCACACCAGGTAGGCTTTTGGCCGTGGGCACCCTCGGGCTGGGAGGCTCTGGGGGTGACTGGAAGTGTTAGCAGTTGGCCTGGCTGAAAAAGAATTCGTCCGGCTCAAACACGTTGATCTCCTTGTCCTGCGCTTAAGTCTTCCCAGCCCGTGGCCTGGACGTCAGGGCAGCTTTTCCCATCTGGAATCTTTTCAGCCCTGGGTGGGGAGGGTGCAATAGAATTGCATGTTCACCATACAAGGCCGAGTGGCGGGTGGGTGTGTCATGTAATTTCAGCTTTGAAAATGCTGCTTTTCCTTTGCACTGTTAGTGAACTGGATTTTCCCCCCATGGAAAGGATACTTTTGTGCTTACTTTTTGTGTTTATTTTATTTTAAAGGTGCTAGGCTTAACTTTGTTATTAAATTAAAATGCTTGTCTCGTTTGTGCTCCATTCAAGCAAAGCACTGATATATATATGTGTATATATATATTTTTTTGCGGTACGCGGGCCTCTCACTGCTGTGGCCTCTCCCGTTGCGGAGCACAGGCTCCGGATGCGCAGGCCCAGCAGCCATGGCTCACGGGCCTAGCCGCTCCGCGGCATGTGGGATCTTCCCAGACCGGGGCACGAACCCGTGTCCCCTGCATCGGCAGGCGGACTCTCAACCACTGCGTCACCAGGGAAACCTCTGTATACATTTTTTTTTTTGACAACCCACACTTAATGTGAAATAACTGACGTGGGATACTGTAACTGTTTGACCTAAGGATTTTGCTTGTAACCCTAGCATTGCGGCACTGAAACGTTCACTGTTCTGTGCTTTTGAGCAAAATATCAATTAAAACAAAAGTAAAATCTTAAAAAATAAAACAACAACAACCAAAAAAACACACACAAATAAGCAGTGGAGGATTTGGCCTTCAGGCCATAGTTAACTGACCCCTGCTGTGGAGAACGGCCACTCAGCATGCAGGGAACATTGGAACCTCACTAGCCCCAAGAGGATACCACTGCTGAAAAATAACTTAACAATTGCTAGATTCTTATTGAGGAAAATAAGAGACATTTGAAGCACACTTCCAACATGACTTCTCTTTTCAAAGGATGGGTCTTACTGTGTCTGAATCCAGACACTTCGAATCCAAGACGAAAGTATTTTATTCTCCTAAGAATGCACTCATGCAGCTTTTTGTCTTCAAACAGCCAGCTTCCCAATTGCCCATGAAATTGGATAGCTGAGCTGTAGACTCTCTTCTAAGCCCCAATCTTGGCGGTTGGCACAAATTCTGGCCTTTTTATTTCTATTTGCCCTTTTGAAGCAACTCTGTCATTTATCTCCTAAACAGATGTTGCAGTCGGGTACCTTACGCCTAGCTCCAAAGATTGGCATATGGCTCCATCTAACCCATTGTCACCTTGTGCTCAAATCTGCAGCGGGAGAAGCTGGAGTAAGGTGCTCTCTGGCAGGCAGCCGGGGCCCTGGGGATCCAGCACCATATCTCCTGTAACGTGGTAAAGCTCCAGGGGAGACAAGGAAAGGCAGCCAAGACAAGTCTGCCAATTCCTGGATTTCACAAGTTTTCTCCTGGGAGCGCTTTTGTTTCCTTCCCTGCTTCTAACTTGAATTGACTGAGAAAAAAGGAGGAAGGGCCATTGAATACAGGCACTCACATTTGCCTTCTAATTTTGTTCCGTAGGAAACGGGCCACCCACAGTGTTGGCAAAAGGAAGGGCAGCCAGAAAGACCTCCGGCCCCCTGATCTTTGGATCCATCATGAAGAAATGGAGATGAAAAACATTGAGAAGCCATCAGGCACTGACCCTGCAGGAAGGGACTCTCCCATCCAGAGTTGCCAAGACCTCACGCCAGTCAGTCACAGCCAGTCAGAGACCCAACTGGGGAGCAAAAGCACGTCTCATTCAGGTAACTTTCATCTCTCTGGCATCAGGAAAAACATCCCACTCTGAACCCCACAAAGGAGCTCTTGACTCCCTCTCTTGTGGATATACCCTTTCCACTAATTTGCACATCATTTACCAACAGTTAAAATAATCTGATGTAAATTTGGTTGATTAACTAGGTTTACTTTCTATTCCATCATCGTGTTGACTGCCTTTTATAACTGTAATGCTTCTTGAAACTTCTCTAAGAAGTAAGAGGTGATGCCGTTGGGACATACTGAAATGTGAAGGCTAAATGAACTGATTGCTTCTTGTTACAGCTTGAAGAAAAGTTTTGTCAAGGCAAAATTTGAAGCTATTTTAGTTCTCTGTGTCTGTGAAAAGTTGATTTTAAATTTGCTGTCAATTCCTTGCTTTAAAAAAATCACTTCAGGGACACCTGAAGTCTGAAGACATCAACTATTCTGTTACTTTGCCCTGATTACGGTGGAGATGAACTGTCATCCCCATGCAATCACATTATATGATCACTAGCCTAGTCTAATGGAGTCTCTGAAGGCTCTGTTGGTGTACAAAGTGATCTGATGAAAAAAAGCCTGCTGTTTAACGATTTGGTGCAGAACAATCCATGTCTAGGAATAACTGAGAAATCCAGAAAGTGGGTGTAAGATATTTCAGTTGATGTGGGTCCTTATAGTTTCAAAATGCTTATGGGGAGTTGAATAATCAACCCAATACTCTCATCAAAAAATCTCTTGGTCTACTCATGATGTGTGTTTATAGAATGGGTAGCTGTTTTAAACCAAATTAAATATTTTAATTGTTTGAATGTGTAACTGGTTGATTAGACTTTCTTGCAGAGTTGTTTAAACAAGGACTTTACCAGTTTTCGATCGTGAGTTGCGTATTCCTTTTCTAGACCTTAAATAATATCTCAAGCAGTGTCCCTAACTTTTGTCACTTTCAATTATTAAACTATAATCCAGTTCCATTAAAAATTATAATATGAGATTTAAATTAAAGATTCTTTTCCCCTTATGGCCAGTCATGCTTCTGGTTCTGAGCACTGGGTGTCACGATTTGTTTTTTTCAAATCCTCCAGCACCTTGGAGGAAAATGGAGTGGTAGGGTGGGACAGCAGGAGGGAGGAGCATATTCTGTTTCAGAAACACCTTTACCCATTCTTCCTACCTATCTGCTCTTTCTGGTTTTGTGTGGGGACGGAGAGGGAAGGTAAAGAAAAGATGCGAGTAGAAAGGCAAGGTGGAAGGGAAGAAAGCACAGTTTGAAGTTCTTCACTCACTTTCTGGGCACATGGGCTGTCCTCATGTGGCATCCAAATTCTCAGTGTCTTAAGAAATACAAGTATGAAGTCTTCATGAGACCCTGTGGGATGCCTCCTCTGGCCAATTCCATAACCTGAGATATCAAGTCAGGGCTTAACCCTCTCCCACCAGGAGCAGCTCTACCTGTCAGCCTCACTGGTCCTCCTGTGGATCATCTGCACTTACGTGAATTCCAACAAGAGGACTCAAGCCTGGTCAACTTTCCAACTACCCACTTGACCCAGAGGAAGCTCCTGTAGCTTGGACAGGTCAAATGATGAGAGAGCTTGTAATCCACACTGTTCCTCTCTCAGCCTTGCTTTCTTCAATTACCTCTTCCTCTGTTTAAATAGACACAGTGTAGACCAGCAAGCCTGAATAAGCTTCTACCCAGAGAATGAATGAAAGCTTCTTTTGCAGGAACCTCAACAGTCTATAGGTGTTCATTCTTGTAGTTTTGTTCCATACTGGACATCAGGAGGCGAGAAGCACCTCTGCCTCTCACTGGAGGAAATAAAATTGTCTCTCAGCCCTCAGAAGTTTTCGCTAATGATTTCTAGGATTCCTCCTTATTGATTTTTCCCCTTATCATTTATATGCTCAGATGACATTTGGGGTCAGCGAGACAAGTTTTGTTGTCTCTTACTAAGTCTTGAGAAAAGTTTAACTCCAGATAATGGCTGTTTTCTTCAGAATGAGAGGATACTTGTGCCTATTTGTCTTTAATTTGAGGACATACTTGCCAACTCTATAATAACAGGGAAAGTAGCACTCGAAATCCTGTTTGTTAAACTTGACAGTACATGAAGTATTCTCTGTGCTATTGTGGTTAAAAGGACAAAACTCTGATTGGAAGAATTAATATTGTTAAAATGGCCATACTACCCAACACAATCTACAGATTTAATGCAATCCCTGTCAAAATATCCATGACATCTTTCACAGAACTAGAACAAATAATGCTAAAATTTATATGGAACCACAAAAGACCCTGAATTGTCAAAACAATCTTAAGAAAAAGGAACAAAGCTGAAGGTATCAGGCTCCCTGACTTCAGACTATACTACAAAGCTACAGCAATCAAAACAGCATGGTACTGGCACAAAAACAGACACATAGGTCAATAGACCAGAATAAAGAGCCCAGAAATAAACCCACACACCTATGGTCAATTAATCTATGACAAAAGAGGCAAGAATATACAATGGAGAAGGGACAGTCTCTTCAATAAATGGTCCTGGGAAAACTTTACAGCTACATGTAAAATAATGAAATTACATGTCCTCACACCATGTACAAGAATAAATGCAAAATGGATTAAAGACCTAAATGTAAGACCTGAAACCATAAAACTCCTGGAAGAGAACGTAGGCAGAGCACTCTTTTACATAGATGGTAGCAGTATTTTTTTGGACCTGTCTCCTAAGACAAAAGAAATAAAAGCAAAAATCAACAAATGGGACCTAAATAAATTTAAGAGCTTTTTCAGAGAAAAAAAAAATGAACAAACAAATTGACAAAATGAAATGACAACCTACCAAATGAAAGAATATATTTGCAAATAATATTACCAAACAAGGGGTTAATATCGAAAATATATAAACAGCTCATACAGTTCAATATCAAAAAGACAAACAAACAAACAAGCAACCCAATCAAAAAATGGACAGAAGACCTGAATAGACATTTTTCCAAAGAAGACATACAGGTAGCCAATAGGCACACAAAAAGATGCTCAGCATTGCTAATTACTAGAGAAATGCAAATCAAAACCACAATGAGATGTCACCTCACACTTTTCAGAATGGCTGTCATCAAAAATTTACAGATAACAAATGTTGACAAGAATGTGAAGAAAAGGGAACTCTTGTACACTGTAGGTGGGAATGTAAGTTGATGCAGCCACTGTGGAAAACAGCATGGAGGTTCCTCAGAAAACTAAAAATAGAACTGCCATGTGATCCAGCAGTTCTACTCCTGGCTATTTATTCAGAAAAAACCAAAACTGATTTGTAAAGATACATGCACCCAATGTTCATAGCAGCACTATTTACAATAGCCAAGGTATGGAAGCAACCCACATGTCCATCAACAGATGAATGGATACAGATGTGGTATACATATACAATGGAATGTTATTCAGTCATAAAAAAGAATGGAATTCTGCCATTTGCAGCAATGTGGATGGACCTAGAGAATATTATGCTTAGTGAAATGAGTCAGACAGAGAAAGACAAATAGTGTATGATATCACTCATTTGTGGAATCAAAAAAATAAAACAAATGAATGTATATAGCAAAACAGAAACAGACTCACAGATATAGAAAACAAACTAGTGGTTATCAGTGGGAAGAGGGAAGGGCGGAGGGGCAAAATAGGGGAATGGGATTAAGAGATACAAACTACTATGTATAGAATAGGTAAGCAACAAGGATAAATTGTATAGCACAGTGTACTATAGCCATTATTTTGAATAACTTTTAATGTAGTATAATCTATAAAAATACTGAATTACTATGCTGTACACCTGACACTAATATAATATTGTAAATCAACTATACTTCACTTAAGGAAAAAAAAGACCAAACTTCATGTTAATGAATCATATACTTTTTAGTGATATATAGTGTTCAGAATTTCACTTTTATTTTTCAACAGATTTTTATTAAATTTTTAAATATGCATGTATCGCTCTTTCTTATTTTTTATGACTCTTTAATATGACATTTTATAGAATTATAATAAATTTGTATAGAGACACCTAGCTGTACTTTTGAAGAATGTAGTTTATTTCCTGTGTTTTTATAATAAGATTTAATGTCTTTGGGGCTTAAGTACAAGTTGCAAAGATTGTGGTAAATTCATACAATTGAATATTATGGAGCTGTTAAAGATTATATTACTGAAAAAACAAAAATTATATTACTGGGACCTTCCCTGGTGGCGCAGTGGTTGAGAGTCTGCCTGCCGATGCAGGGGACACATATTGACAGAGAAAGGTTTTTATGTTATTTTATAAAGAAGGCTACAAAACAGTATGTATAGTATAATGTCGTTTTTGAAATAAATATATTAATATATACTCTTGCTTTCACATATACATACATATGCAAAAATTATAAATAAAACAATAATGGTTCTTTCTGAGTAATGAGGTTATGGTAAATTTTATTAATGTTTTTACAATGAGAACATATTGATTGGGTAACAAGAAAAACTAGATATTATTATTTAAAACATCAATGAAATGAAAAAGGCATTGGCGTTCCTGGCTAGAAATGAAGTGTTGCATCATTAACACTCAAGAGTATTGTTGTTCTTTTAGGTCAAGACACAGAAGAAGCAGGGAGCTCCATGTCTACCCTGGAGAGGTCACTGGCTGCACGCCGAGCCACCCGGGCCAAGCTCATGATTCCTATGGATGCCCAGTCCAACAATCCTGGTGAGTAACGATTGGTACCACAATGGAGCAGTCAGGTGCTTTCTGTTTGTATCTTTTCTCTATCAATTATCAAAACCTAATTAAGTTTTCCCTGAACTTTCTGGGCAAATGGACATGATGAAGAAGTAGTAAAATTATATCACTTATATTTGGAAGTTAGAACTTTCCCTCTGTTATTGTTGTATTTGTTGTATGCAATCAAATGATCTGCCTATTGGCAATCACTTGATACATATTTAAGAAAGTATAAGAAATATGAATTGATACAAAAAGAGTTGAAATTTTTGTCATTATTCATCTTATTCTAATGACCACCTTCATGGATTTTCAGACTTAAATAACCTAGTACCCTTGAAACAAATATTGAGATAATCACTTACTACCTCCTTCTTGTTAAAGTTTTCTGTCATACTCCCACATTCACTGAAGATATTAGTATCTGGGAATCACTTCCTTTCCAATTACCTCTATGATCAATCTTGGTAATTACAATATCCATGCAGATAATCCATGTGATAGTAGTTCCTTTATATTCCCTGCAATATTAGCTCTCTCCCACCTCGGTCCATCAATTCCATGTCACACACTGAACCAATAATTGCACCCGCTGCAGAATGTCAGTTTCTATCACCCCTTTCTCTAGCACCGTATTACTTTCTGCCACTTATTTTATTGCCCCCTGGCCAACAATTTTTCAATCCCACTTGGACCTCCAATCCATTAACTCTGCAACCTTCTCATTGTCCCTCATCTTCCTCATGTTTTTACTTCCATCCAAACTCAACTCCCATCCATCATCAGTTATTACCTCCAGTTCCTTGCAAACACCCTCATCTCCCTTGGTTCTTCTTCCCTATCATACTCACCTAAAAAAACTCAACCCTGATTAAGTCAGCTCCTCTACCAACATTGACCGTGTACCCTAACAGCTGAATTTATCTGGAGAAAAACACATAACCTATTCACTGGGTATTTATGACCACAAATCCAAGGTGAGCTGTCATCTATTTGGAAATGCCACTCACTTCTCTTAATCATTCATTGTCTCACTTTAAAAGATGAATGTCTTATATCTATTCTTACTTTTCTGACTCCCGATACCTCTCTTATTTCCCCACTCCCAGCTAATAAGCATGCTTCTTATATCACCAAGAAAAGAGAAGGATTCAAAATGGCATCCTTATCTACCCATCAAACCGAGTTGATCTGTTTCTCCTCCTATGTAAGGCCAGCTCTTTCCCTTGAGGACATCCATTCGTCCCCACTTAGGGACTCTTCTGTAATTATCCCTTCCTTTTTTTGCATCATCAGTTTTCCTTCCTACTGATAACTCCAATAAGCATATAAACATTATCTCATAACTCCTGTGTTAAAGCATCTTCCCTGGAACCACTTGCCCTTACATCTGAAGCCCATTCCTCCCCTTTCCTGAAAATTTCTTTTAGAAGTTGTCTATACTTACTTTTTCCTCTTTTAGTTTTCCTTATTAGTTTTAATGAATTTCCACAGTCCCTCTACTGAAACCATGGTTGCCAAGATTATCAATAATCTCCACATTTTCTTACCAAATGGTCAATTCTCCAATGCTCAGCGAAATGTGACGTAGCTTCTCACTATTTTTTCCTGGAATGCTTTCTTCACTTGGGTATAGTATTCTAAATGCTCCTGGTTTTCTCCCTATTCCCCTGGCTGCTCCTTTTAAGGACTCCTTAAGTCCTTTACTTATTCCTCCTTTTCTTCCCAGTCTCTAAAAGTCAGAGAGTACCCTAGGGCTCAGACTTCAAGCTGCTGTCTTCTATCTACACTAGCTTCTTAGATGTTGTCATCTAATACCAATGTGCCACTTAAATGCTCACAAATCCCAGATTTTATCCCTAGTTTACTCTCTTCCTGAAATCCACATCAATATCCATATAGAATATTGACTCACCTTCTCCAAATGGCTCTTTAATAGGCAAGCCATGTATGCTCTAAATGGAAATCTTGCCCTTCCATAATTCCCTCTCCCCAACTTCAAACTTGATCCTCCTATTATTTTTCCCATTCAATACATCCACTTTCTGTTCATCCATTTACTCTTGTTAAAAAACTCTAGTTTCATACTTCTTTATCCTGATTTCCTCACATCCCAAATTCAATCTTTCACCAAAATCCTATAGTTCTTGCTTTCAAAACCTGTCCCAAATCTGACCACTCCTTTCCATCTCCACTGTTCTGACCTTATCCAAGCCACTACCATCTCTTATAGATTATAGACTATAGCTGTAAACCTGTAACTGTTCTCTTTTCTTTAGCTCTTGACCCTCCAGTAAGTTATCTACACGGCAGCTTTTCAATATATGAGTTAGATCATGTTATTTCTCTTGACTTCCCATCACATGTAGAGCAAAATCCAGTGATTTTACCATGTGCTATAAAGCACCAAGTGATCCAGCCTCTGGCATATCCCTCACATTGCCTCCTGCTACTCTTCTCTATCATCTGTTTCAGCCACATAGCTCTCCTCTTTGTTCCTTGGACAAGAACACACATTCCAACTCAGGGACCTTTCAGTTACTGTCCTATTTGTCTGGAATCTCTTTTCGTAGATGTTTACTTGGCTTTTCCCTCATTTTATTCAGGTCTGTATTCAACTGCCACCACCATGAAAGAACATAGACCTTCCCTGACCATTGCCTAATATCATCCTTGGTCGCTCTCAACCCTTTTTATTTCTGCTTCAGTTTTCTTAATTAATGTATATCACTATCCTACTTGCTTTATTGTGTTTGTTTGTTTATTATTTGTTCTCTGTATTTTAGTGAGCTCTATGAGGGCAGGGATTTTGCCTGCTTTCATCACTTCACATCCTCAACACCCAGAACAAAGGTTGGCACATGGTAGGCACTCACTCGATACAATTTAGACAAATGAACGAACTAATGGTTGTTTCTTTCTACCTACTGTATGTCATGTTTCCTCTGTGTTTCAATATAGCTCTCAATTTTACTATAATAAATGTAAAACCTTACATGGAGTTTATAATAAATGCCAACTGTTCATCTCATGGGGTAGATAACTATTCTTATGCCTGTTTTACTAATAAGAGAACTGAGGCTTGGGAGTTTAAGTACCTAGCTTGCAGTCACACAGCAAGTAAGTGGCAGAGCCAGAATTTGGACTCAGAAGGACTGGCTTCAGAGTTCTGCTCTCTTAATCATTATGCTCCCAGCTGCAGTCCTCTGTGAAGCTATTGTCCTTTTTCTTTCATTCCTTTCACCACATAGAGAGACACTGTACACTTAGCTGCTTCTATTTTTTTTTTCCTTCCAGTCACTTTCCTCTTGTAACTAAGTTCTATCTGTGCCAATTTTCTGTAGCTTTCTTCTTAAAGATCATTGTGTTTCAGAATCCTTGTAGGCCTTTCTCTCCCATATATAACTTCCTTATCTAATAAGTTCCCACATCCCATTGATTTTTTTTTTTTTTCTTCCACAACATCTTTTGAATCCCTGGCTCTATTCCCATTCCCAAGAGTCCTATTTTTATTCTCCTCTTTATGGCCTCACACCTGAACTGTCAAAACAGTTTTAAAATTAATCTTCCTCTCTGTTGTGTCTTCTGGACTTCTTTGTATCCTGCTTGCCAAATTTCTTCCTAAAACAACTTAAATATGGTATTTCACTCCATAAATTTTCCCAATGGCTCCTCACTGCCTTGTAAGAAAAAATGACAAACCCCTCAGCATACCAGATTTAAGCCTACATTTCTAGTTTCCTATTGCTGTGTTAGACGCTTGCCAAGCCAGACTAATCACCAGTCCACAAACATGCATTGCCCTTTATTTGACTTTCCTTCTGGATACCTTTTTTCCTTTAGGAATGACTCGGTAGCTATCTCTAACAAAGTTCTATGCATATTTCAAAGACCAGAGAGATATTGATGCTTTCATAAATTCTTTCCTCTCTGATTATTCCATCCAGAAATGAGGGCTTCCTTTCTCACGTTTGAATGGCCTTTCTTTTTAACACTTGTGAGGCATTAATTCCACATGGTACTGCCTCATATGCTTAGGTATTCAAGTCCAAATTTTCTCTCCTCTAAGAAGTCGTGTATCATGTGATAGGGAGGGAATTTATCTAATTAATCTTCATAGACACACATTGTATAACTCAATACCTAGCACAAAATTGGTACTTGCTAAATATCTGTCAGGACTTCCCTGGTGGTCCACTGGCCAAGACTCCACACTCCCAATGCAGGGGGCCCGCGTTTGATCCAGGGAACTAGATCCTGAATGCTGCAGCTAAGACCTGGCACAGCCAAATACATAAATAAATAGTAAAAAAAAAAAAAAAAAAAAAGTTAAATAAATAAATATCTGTCAAATGAATGACTGGATGAATAAATAAATGTATTATAAGACTGCCTTGTGTATACAAATCAATTCTCACCGCAAAGTAAAGGAGCTGTTACAGTGGAAGATTACTGGACTGAATGTCAATATTATGACATAGTATCAGGGTGTTTCATGTTTGGTAATTGCAATCATTGTTGCTTTTGTTGTGGTCATCCATTTACAATGCTTGGTGTCAGTCTATTTATCTCTTGTAAAAATAAAATACAGTGTGTGTGTGTGAAAAACAAAAGAATGCCTTGTGTTTATAACACTCCAGTGTTTTAGGGCTCTTTTTTTTTAGCAGTAATAGATAGAATAAAATAAAATTTCTGGTATACTAAGGGCAGTTAAAGTTGTTTTCATTAGACAAGAAAGGAAATAATGTGATTAGAAAGAAAGAGGAATGAAATGAAATCTAACAAGCATTGAGAACTTCTAAATATTATTCACTTGCTGACTACCTTGCTAATTATCATTTCATTTAATCCTCACAATATTCTTACATGGTGAGATTATCCTGATTTTACAGATGGGAAACAGAGACTCAAGCAGTTTAAGAAACTTACTCCAGGACACAACTGGGCAGCCTATGAGCCTCTATGGTATACTGCTTTTCTAAAGATAAAGATGCCTTATATTATTTATATTCATTTTTTAACATCTTTATTTGAGTATAATTGCTTTACACTGGTGTGTTAGTTTCTACTTTATAACAAAGTGAACCAGTTATACGTATACATATATCCCCATATCTCCTCCCTCTTGCGTCTCCCTCCCTCCCACCCTCTCTATCCCACCCCTCTAGGTGGTCACAAAACACCGAGCTGATCTCCCTGTACTATGCAGCTGCTTCCCACTAGCTATATCTATAGCACCATGTTCTATGAAATGGTAATTACCAGATAAAATATAAACTGCCTGAAGTGTTTTTTAGTTCTTAAAACCCACAGGAAATGGTATTTAATTTCATTGAAGTACAAAGTCTGTTTATTTGTCTAAGAATATACTTCATGGTTGAAAACATTATGTGGTATCTGCTACTTCTCACCCCTGAGCACACTTCACGGCTAAGTAAGCTGATGCCCATGAGAAGCATACCAGCTGATAGCATAGGCAGGAAAAGACCCCGGATATTCTGATTTCCCCAGTCGAGTGTTGTTTCCTACAAAATGGTAGCAAAAAGTGAGTATTGTTACGATGGCCAAAGAATTATTTTAAATGTTTTTCTTACTAAAAATGAAATTAATTACAAGAAATCAGAAGCTTCAGGTATAACTCTCGTTAATTTCTTAAGGATAAGTAAGAGTTATATGCTGGGTTTCCAGGAATCAGACTGAATAGAGATTGGAAAACAGGAGATGTATTAGCAAGTGCCTCAGGAATAACACCTGTGAGGGTAAAGGATGCAGGGTGCTGGGATGGAGATATTGAACTGATGATGCAGTTTGATGGAGGCCTCAGCTGACCCTGTAGGTTGCTGTGGTGCTGGAATTGTCCTCTGTGTTGTCCCAAATGAGGTGGGAGGGGAGGGGCTGTTCTGTAGTCTTTGATGCAGGCGGCTCCTAGGAAGTAAGGTGTAACCTTGGGTGAGCAACTTCTCTGCTGAGAGCAATTCTGGAGAGATGTAGATTTTCTTACAGTTTCAGGATTTTATTACTCGATGGAACCTAACTATTTGTTTGGCCTTGGAAAGATTCCCTTTCCATTTTCAACCTGTGTTTTCTTCTTCTGTAAAATACAGGAGAGGTGAGGAATCAGAACTAGGAAATATGTAGACGGAAGCGGATACCCTGTAAGATCACATCAGTTGTACAGTTTTAATAATTTACTGTATGAGAGTTTTGCTGGGTAAAAGCCTCTTGAATTCCTTTTTTTTTTTTTTCAGTTTTTTCTTTCCTAGTAAATATTTGAGGGAAAACTGTAAAATTCGCCTTTAAAAAAAAGAAATCTCAAAAAGTTAAACTAGAGGCTATTAAAAAGACTGAGGCAAAGAAAAGCATACAGTTTTGCTTTGGGGATAGCTTGGATGCTGCTATGGCTACTGGTTTGGGGGCTTTCTAGAACATTCACTATGAGCGTCAACTCTTTTTTTTCCCGTTCCCACTATCTGCTTTAATCACTTGACTGCAGAACTCAAACTCAAACAAAGAAGCTATTGAAAAGTAAAATAAAGCCGCATGAGGAAAAAGCAAGATTTTAAAAACTGGAATTCTCTTAGCTTGAGGTGCTGTATTACCAGAGGTTCTCTTGTGCACAGATGGACACTGGGAGAGACTGGCCTATGAAAGGCCAGTTTCCTAATCTCTGAAATATTTGATTTCAAATCAGAATCTTTGTCTGACCGTTACATACGTGGTGTGAGAAGCCAGTGTCTTAAGACTGGTCCCAGCTCAATGGGCTTCTGGAACATTTATTCCTTCACCTTGTGGATTCCCGCATCTGACGAAGAATGCTTCCTTAAGAGTAATAAGTGCAAACAATTCTTTTAGTACCATAAACACAAGTGCATACAAATTTTCAGCTCTTCAGAACTGTGGGAGCAGTGGCAAGGTGCAGAAAGTTCAGAGCTCATTTAAATTTGCATTAGAAATGATATCATTACCTAGTATATGTTTCCAACCAATATTTGATAACTTTATTAAGATCAGTTTTTATTCTTTGAGTCTTGAACGTTATATTTCATTCCTTCTGTTACTGTGAATTTCTGCAGAAGGACTATTTTTTATGTATCCCTATAATTCCCACAGTGCTGTGTAAATGACTTTGTATAACAGTTGTTACTAAATATGGGTTGAAAGCACAGAGGCTGTTTCTTGATAGTTCTACAAGCAAATGATTTTTATGTAAAGTTTGTTGATTAGTAATTCCACTGGATTACACTGGATTACTGGATTAATTCCACTGGATATCCAAATCAGCAGGTCAGTAAGATTGTGCAGACACGGTCAAAACATGGCCTTTAAGTTCAAGATGGTACATATGAGGAATACAGAATTGTGTTTGTAGGGAGGATTTTACAAGGCAAAAAATAGCTTGGTTATCAGAGATATAGGAATAATCCAGAAGGGACCTGACAAAGAGTTGGTGGAAGAATTTTGAATGATGGAGTACAAAAGGTACTCTAGCTTTTAGAAAGGTTTCCTAGAGCAATATGAAAAATAAAAACTCCATTGCTTTTTTTTAAAGTATAGTTGATTTACAATAGTGTGTTAGTTTCAAGTGTATAGCAAAGTGATTCAGTTTTTTTATAGATTATTTTCCATTATAGGTTATTACAAGATATTGAATATGATTCTCTGTGTTATACAGTAAATCCTTGTTGCTTACATACTTTATGTATAGTAGTTTGTATCTGTTAATCCCACACTCCTAATCTGTCCCTCCCTCCCTCTCCCCTTCGGTAACTATAAGTTTGTCTTCCATGTCTATGAGTCTGTTTCTGTCCTGTATATAGATTCATTTGTATTATTTTGAGATTCCACATATAAGTGATATCTTGTAGTATTTGTGTTTTTCTGTCTGACTTACTTCACTATGTATAATGTTCTCTAGGTCAGCCATAAAAAAATGAAATATTGCCATTTGCAGCGACACGGATGGACTAGAAGATTCCTCACTTTTTCAGATTTATGTCACCCAATTCTTCCTTAATTCCTAACATCTTAGAGGTTTCTACAGCAAAATGCACTATCTTTTCTTCCAGGATCTTTCTCATCTGAGTCAAGTCTTTTGGGCGGTCTGGGGTAACTTGTAAAAGATTAAAGCAGATGGGCTCACAGTGTCCTGGGAAAGTCACTGGTCTGCAGAGAAGGAAGCTGTGTGATGCTTCAAGCTCATCTCAAAGGAGTCCTCTAGCCCCAGATCAGAGTCTCCTTTTCCTGCAGTCTCATCTGTCTGATGTCCTTGGTGTCAAAATGTACTCTCAGATGTTCACAACTATTTCACATTTCTGGACTTCAGAGCCATATCTCATTTGAGAAGTGAGTGAAGGCTGCAGGAGGCTGTAAGGGTCTTAAGGTTCCCTGCTCACATTTGCTCTTAGGACGTTTTCATAGCTGCCCTGTGGCAGTCACTAGTGCAGTCACCTCCACATCGTATCTCATCTTGTAAAGTGTGCGAAGACCACATGAAAAGTGGGCTGGCTGGATAGATTTAGATAAACTAAGAGCCTTCCCTTAGCTCCTAAATGACAGAACCAGGATTTGAACCAGGTTGATTTTATAATCATAATTCCAGTTATTTTCTTCCTCCGGAGAAAGAACTTTTCTTTCTAATCTCATAAATCTTACAGTGTCGTACTTCCCTCAGGTTCAAATTTGAGTTAAAAAAACACTATTTAGTTTCCTCTAACTTAATGTACTCCTCTTTCAAATGTAAGATGGTATTTTTTAATAGAACGAATTAGCATTTTAATAGAACTATAATGGCAATAATTGTCAGTATCTTTGGAAAAGTTTGGCTTATATTTTAAGTGGTCATATTTTTTAAACTTTTACTTATTTTTAAACAGTTTTATTGAGATATAACTATATATATATATATAACTGTACGTATTTAATTTATACAAATCTACTAAGTTTAGATATATGCATACACCCATGAAACCATCACCATAATCAAAGTCATAGACATATAAGAAGGTTGTTTTAACAGTACTTCCTATTGAATGGTATTCAGCTCAGTCTTGGGGCACATCTATAGGAACCCAGCAGATTAATATCAATAACCCATATTTCCACAGTGCTGACTCCTGACCCCTCACCCTGCTGCACTTCCATGTGGATAATCTCTTTAATCCTCAGAACCACACCATAAAGTTGGTACCATGATCATCTCCACTTTACAGATGAGAAAACCAAGAAACAGAGAGCATATATACCCTCTCAAGTGAATGTATAGTTATCCACTACTGCATAACAAATTACCCCCAAAATGTAACAACATAAAACAGCCATTTATTTTTTTTCAACAGCTTCTGAGGGTCAGGAATACAGGAGTGATTTAGCCAGGCAGTTCTGCCTCAAGACATGACTCCTCGCTTCCTCCAGAGTGAATTATCAGAGAGAGAGAGAGAGAGAGAGAGAGAGAGAGAGAGAAAGAGAAAGAGAAAGAGATAGAGAGAAATCTCATTTAACCTAATTTTGGAAGTGACATACCATCACTTCCGTTGCATTCTTTGGTCACCAGACCAACCCTGGTGAAATGTGGCAGGAAACACCAATAGGGATGTGAAGACATGAGGAGAGAATCAGTGGGAGGTACTTAGATACTGGCTGTGACATTTATTCACTACCAAGTGGCAGAACTGGATAGTGAACCCAGGCAGTTTGACCTCAGTTTGGGCTCTTTACCACTATGAGCAGATACTGACACACCATTGTAAAGCAATTATACTCTAATAAAGATGTTAAAAATTTTTTTTAAAAATAACTGCCGAACACATCATTGTGAATGTTCAGTATTTTCCTAAAGGTGGAGGTTGTGGATACTTGTGGCGGACATCCAGTGACAATTGCTTGTTAAAGGACACCTGAAAATGTGAAGGAAATTAGAATATTTATCAAGGGCTATGGACACTACATTTCCAAATAGTCCAGAGTATATATAGGCCATTGCCAATATAAAGAGATGCTAAAGAGAAGCCGAATGAGAAATCATTTGACTTAAACTCTTTGCACTTCAAAATATTATCTTTACTCTTCTGTTTGTCCACCTCTCCTCCTCAACAAATCTCTCAAATCTGTCAAGTATCATGGTGAGAAATCTCTACAGAGAGCTTTATTTCTTAAAATTGTAGCTTTAAAAATAAAATCTCTACTTTAGATTTCCTATCAGTCATGTTTAGTGCTAACATTTTTTAAAATGTTGTAAAAGTTTTTGAATATCAACATGCCCTGTTCAGGGCACTAACTAATTTGGTGAGGGAATTTCCACTTGAAAAATCTTCGTGTGTCAGTATGACATATAAATTCAATTGTCAGCAAGCTGTGTCAGAACAGATTTCTAGTCATAGTCGGCCACAAAGCAGAGATTTATTGAAAATACTTGATGATATCGCTCTCTGAGCTGTTTTACATAAACAGAGCAGTGCAGTGAATGCCTTGAATTGTAGTGTGAGGGTGTGTGTATGTGTGTGTGTTTCTGGCTCTCAAAACTGACATGTAGAGGGAAAATACCAAAATGCACTTCAATACACAGTGTTGGATCCAACTTATTTCCGAATGATTAGTTTCACAACAACAGTTTTATAAGTAAGGGTAGATGTCTGTGCCGTTTTAGAAATGAATCATGCATCAAAATACTTCAAAACCAAAGCTTTGGAATACTGACTATTCTATTTCATGTCAGGGTATAGAAGAATGAGAATTTCTGAGGTGCAGAGACATACAACCGATTTATTATTTTTTAAAGAACTTTTATTATTTGCAAACCTTTTGTACCCAGGTCAGTAGTCAAAATGCAAAACTCATGAAAAGTAAAATTTCTTTTCTTCAGTAATGAAAGACTTGGAGCTGGAATATAAATTTAGTCTCTTGGGTTCTCTCAGCTTTCTAACTTATACGGAATCTGTGGCTTGCCAAATTATTTTATGTTTCTCTATTCAAATTTATTCAGCTCGAAACAGGAGATATTTATGACATTTTTTTTCTAAATGTATTCTAAAAGATTGGTTAAATTCACATAACAGTATTGATTAGAAAGGTACGCAATTTGTCAAGTGGGTGCCTTCCGCATCTAAAGGAGACTATCATTGTCACATTTATTTATGAGTAAAAATTGTCAACACAGGAAAGGCTTTGCAATTTGGCAGTCAACCTTAATGACTATGCAGTGATCTCATTTTGATCAGTAAGATGTGTGAATTCATTAAATTAACTGCTTCAGAGACAGATTTTGAGTTATATGAATACGGACTTTACGTTATTATATGACTCTTATTTACAAATGTATTCAACTCTATTATTATTATCATTATTATTACTATAGTAACAGAGTAACTATACACATCAGGATACTAAATAATACATCAAACCATGTAAAAAATCTCCAATGGGTTAAAATGACAGATTTCTAAATATTACTTCTAGAAAATCTTTCTTATTAACTCACTTGAAAAATATGAAGTATCTCCAGCACCATACTTTGACAGACACAAAGACTATAAACTTATAACCTTTTCCTTTGGGGAATTTATAATTATTTTGGCTAGTATCTGATTTGAATTTCTGATTCTTTTTAAAAGTTTCCTTGTCATTTTATTTCTTTTCCCTTTTCTAAAGTCTGTTCATATGTTTGTATAGCCACAATTTACTCTTTATAAAATATTTTATAGATTATAAAGCGTCTTCATTTATGATGCTATATATCATTTAATAATCTCAGTTTTTCATTCGAGTCCTCCCAAAAATAATTTAGAAAAGCTTTGTATCACCACACACAGTTTTAACTTAACATTTACAATATTATAAGTTAAGTATCTGTGAAATATGTAATTTTTCTGGTATTCCACTCTTTCAAATAAAGCCAAAAGTATAAAAATACCATAGCAATATGATACCCACATCATCCATTTACAAAATACATGAGGAAGCTCCCTTTTACAGAGAAAAGTTGTATCACTCATTTTTTCCTTGAACTAGTACCTACAATTCACTTTCCCCACAGAATATACAGTTGTCATCTGTTTTTATGACTATCTTTGATCGATCATCTATCTTATTTCTTTGAAACATAATATTTTTATAAACTGAGATGTTAGATTTATATTATAAACTTACGTGACCACAAGCTTTTAACTGCTAATTATTTTTCTTCTCGGTGTATTAACATTACTTTCTGCACAATTGTATATAAAATAAGATTGTATTAGAATTCTATCACTTAATGACATGAAAGATGCTTCTTTTGTACAACTAGTGCATGTATTCATGGATGAACATTACTTACTGCATCAATTCTATTCCGATGTTTTCTCTTTTTGATCTAAACATTGAGAAACCTTGTTTGCATTAAGTATGAGCAAGTGCAATAACAATGAGATTTTTATAGCAATTATTCAAAGATTCAAACTCCTTCCAAATTACATGCCAGAATTATTCTGTGAACTCTCATACAAAGTTACTTTTAATAGTATTTCAGTAAACAACTAGATAATGTCTTCCTTCAATTTTTCTGGAAGTAAAAGTTTTAGAAACTACCTAAATTTCAAAGGTATTTATTACTCATTCAAGTTACTTACTTTCTAATTTTCTAGGAGATACAACAGTAGAAAGCTTTACTAAGACTTACAAAGTAATTATAAAATACATATGCAGATTTTTTTCACTTAGAGGTACTTTGTTTAATACAATATACTAAGACAGGATTGGAAACATTGAAATATCTTTACTAACATAATTTTTTGAAAAAATGTTTTATCCCATTAAATAATTAATACGTATTTTTATTCGATTCAGATAAAACAACCATTACTTAACCAACTGAAAAAAGAGTTAGTCTTCATTGTCAAACCAGTCAGTCAAAACTTTTTATCTGAAAAAAAGCCAACTTCCTTTTTCAATTAAACATGTTAATAGGCACTTTAAGAAGTGTTATAAATAAACTGAAAAATAAATTCTCGAATGCAGTTTTAAGAGCTAGTTTACTAGAAGCAGTCTTTTTATTTTAAAGTGTTATGTATTTAATGTAATTAATCTGCATTTTTAAGTTAAAATGTTTTTAAAATCTGTTTCTAACAATAGTGCAAGATAATCTGTATCTTGATGATGAAATTACTTTCGTAAGAGGGACGTGATTAAAAAAAAAAAAAAAGATTTTCCTTTGGTAAATGTGCACTGCTGTGCATGCTGAACTCCAGCAATTGACATTAGGGTATAATTAAATAAAAAATCAAGTATATAACAGAAATAGCTTCATTAATTTTATACACAGAAATATACTGTTGAAATTGATCATACCAGTAGCTAGCTTAATTTTTATTTTTAGTTAATGAGAGGTAGGGAATACTAAACATTTTATAACATGGAGATTGACTACACTTAGAGTAAATATTTCATAATAAGATATAATTGAACAGATATTTGAATAATGGAATGGAACAATGCTCACTAAACCTAGAAAATATTGTATAAGATATCATCTGTGGGTTTAAGTCAATATAACTTAAAACATGTTTGGTATTCACAGAAAACATTCAGTCGCATTTAAATTAATGTGTCACTAAGTTGTACTACTATTTTGGCTGTTTGAAAGTATTTTCTTTCTATTTAAATATAAATCGTTTGTGTGATTATTTAGACTATAACTTGCTATTCTCTCTCCAGACTATAGATCTCCAAAGCATTACATTCTTTCACGGAATTAATAGAAAATTCCCATTTTCTTAGCCCACTCTATATAATATATTCCATTTCTGAGTAACACAGAATTTCTAATGTCATCATTCTTGCCTAGGAGAAAGACTAAAACAAAAACTAAACTAAACTAAATAAAAGCCAGGAAGCCTTAAGATGGCTTTATGATGGCTGATGAATCATTTCCTTGTTTGAAACCATGAAAAGTTTTAAACCTCAGGGTAATGCTCCCTGGTAAGATTCTTAAAGAGTGAGTTATCTCTTCTGAGCTAAGAAAGGGACTTTCTGGAAAGAGAGGTAAGTAAAGGAACCTACATGGTACTGTGAAGACGTGCATGGATTTGAAGATGTGAAAATGTAGCCGTTTCCTTTTTGCTTGTTAGGTGCATACATAGAATTATACATACTAACGATAACATCTTTGTTTTGCAGCTGTCGTGAGTGCCATCCCTGTGCCAACCCTAGAAAGTGCCCAGTACCCAGGAATCCTTCCATCGCCCACGTGTGCTTACCCCCACCCACAGTTCACCCTCCGGCCTGTGCCGTTCCCTACACTGTCAGTGGACCGAGGTTTCGGAGCCGGAAAAAGTTAGTGTATTGCATTTTCCTTTCTTTTTACTAAGAACAAATGAATAATACCAAGGATGTCTTGTCAAGTGTGTGCCATTTTGGTGTTCTTATCCTTTGGAAAAATTGATATACTTATGACCTGTGTACTAGAATTTTCTTTTCCAGCATCGTCTGTTTTTTTGGACCCTATGTACACGCTTTTGGACTGATTTTCTAGGAGTCTTTCCACAGTCCATTGCACTGACAGTATGGGGAGTCATGGGGAAACAAAGATTAACTGCTTCAGTAAAACAGTGATGTGATGGGTGCTTGAAATTAATTTGTTCTGTTAACTGGGAAGTTAATAAGCAAGTGACTGTCCTCCAACATTCTTATTTAAGTGTCTGTTGGTTATAACTAAAGATGTCTCATTGATTTTCCTTATAACCGATAACTGTATGAAAGCTCTCTTTATTAAATCAGTTCAGCGATACATTTTCATCTTTAAGAAATAGTTGCTGGAAATGAAAAATTCCCAGAGTGGTATTTCATCTGTTTTTATGTATGTGTTTTTCCAGTTTTAATGAGATATAATTGACATTTAACATTGTATAAATTTAAGGTGTACAAAATGTTGATTTGATACACTTATGTATTGCAAAATGATTACCACCATAACCTTAGCCAACATCCCCATCATGTCACATAATAAGCATTTCTTTTTTGTAATAAAAATATTTAAGAGCTACTCTCTTAGCAACTTTCAAGTATATAATACAGTATCATTAACTATAAATCACTGTGCTGTACATTAGATCCCCAGAACTTATTCATCTCATAAGTGGAAGTTTGTACTCTGACCAATATCTCCCTTCTTCTCTCAACCCCCAGCCCCTGGTGAACATAATTCTAGTTTCTATTTCTACGAGTTTGGCTTTTTTAGATTCCACATATAAGTGATGTTATATAATGTATGTCTTTCTCTGTCTGACTTATCTCATTCAGCATGATGTCCTCAAGGTCTATCTATGTTGTTGCAAATGGCTGGATGTCCTTCTTTCTCATGGCTGAATAAGATAGATAGATAGATAGAGATGTAGATGTAGATATAGATATAAATATAGATAGATACATATCTCACATCTTCTTTACCCATTCATCCTGGACAAAAACTTAGCTTTTTCATTGTTTTGGCTATTGTGAATAATGCTGCAACAAGCACAGGAGTGCAGATATCTCTTTGATATCCTGATTGCCTTTGGCTACACCCAGAAGTGGGATGACTGGATCATATGATTGTTCAATTTTTAATTTCCTAAGGAACTTCCATACTGTTTTCTATAGTGGCTGCACTCATTTATATTCCTACTAACAGTGCAAAAGTGTTTCTCTTTCTGCACATCCTTGCCAAGACTTGTTATCTCTTGTTTTTTTTATTTTAGCCATTCTAATAGATGTGAGGTGGTATCTCATTGTGGTTTTGATTTGCATTTCCCTAATGATCAGTGATGTTGAGCACCTTTTCATCTATCTGTTGGTCTTTTATATTCCCTCTTCGGAATAAAAACCATTCAGTTCCTCTGCCCATTTTTTAATCACATTGTCTTTTTGCTATTGAGTTGTATGTGTTCTTTATATATTTTGTATATTAACCACTTATCAGATGTTTGATTTGTAAGAATTTTCTCCCCTTACCTTTTCATTTTCTTTCTTTGTAGAAGCTGTTTAATTTGATGTAGTTCCACTTGCTTATTTTTGCTCTTGTTAGCTTTGCTTTTCGTGTCCAATCAAAAAAATCATTGCCAAGACCAATGTCTAAGTTTTCTTTCAGGAGTTTTACAGTTCCAGGTCTTATGTTCAAGCCTTTAATCCATTTTGAGTTTATTTTTGCGGATGGTACCAGATAGGGGTTCAGTTTTATTCTTTCACATGTGACTATCCAGTTTTCCCACCACCATTTATTGAAGAGACTCTTCTTTCCCCATGATACATTATTGGATTCCTTGTTAAATATTAGTTGATTTTTATATGTGGAGATTTATTTGGGCTCTCAATTCTGTTCCATTGGTCTGTGTCTGTTTTATGCTAATACTATACTGTTTTAATTGCTATAGTTTTGTGGGATAGCTTGAAATCAGGAACTATGATGCCTCCAGCTTTGTCCTTAGGATTGCTTTCAGCTATTCAGAATTTCATACAAATTTTAGGATTTTTTTCTCTATTTCTGTAAAAATGACATTGGAATTACAGTAGGGATTGTGTTGAATATATAGATGGCTTTGGGTAGTAATTTTAACAATATTAATTCTTCCAATCCATGAACACAGTCTATCTTTCCATCTTTTGTAGCTTGTTCAATTTCTTTCATCAAAGTCTTTCATCAAAGTCTTCTTTCATCAATTTCTTTCATCAAATATTAATTCTTCCAATCCATAAACACAGTCTATCTTTACATCTTTTGCAGCTTATTCAATTTCTTTCATCAAAGTCTTGTAGTGTTCAGTGTAGAGCTCTTTCGCCTCCTTGGTTAAATTTATTCCTAAGTATTTTGTTCTTTTTGATGCTATTGTAAATGAGATTGTTTTCTTAATTTCTCTCTCTGATAGTTTGCTGTTAGCATATAAAAATGCAACTGATTTTTGTATATTGATTTTGTATCCTGAGAGTAGTATTTCATTTGTTTCAAGGAATGTAGGAATGGAGAAAGAATCTCAAGCTATTATATATACCCTGGTGATTTTTCCTGTGCCATTTGTTTTGTTTTTTTTCCTTCAAGCACAGCATTTTAAAATCTATTTTATGGCATTCTTCTCCTTGTTACGAACGGGTGACTCAGCAGCTCCTGTGAGATGGGATATTTCATAATAGATAAGATGGTAACAGCAATAAAATATATTTGTGGGGTAGCTATATTTTTTCCAACTCAACAGGGACAGCTCTAAGAAATCATAAATCGTCTAGATGTAACAAGGTTAGAATTAAAAGGCGTTAGGAATCTACCAAGAGATAATTATATTTATTTTTCTTTTTCTCACTGCACATCATGTCTAGAGAATAGAGTTGTGTGCAGAAACTCGAAGAACAAAGCCCCCCAAACCGTACTGAAGGAATTTAAATACGAAAGGTGTGACAAGTCCAACAACCCAAAATTTCCGAATCCCCAGACAACTAGGACGATGATTCCAGTCAAAGAATTCAGAACCCACAAGTCCCTTCTTCAACTTCTGAAATGAACTGTCCCCAACAGAAAAGAGAGGTTTATAGTTTTAGTTTGGTTTTCTCCTCATTGGTTTGTTGTTTACTGCTTTCTTTTGATTTCATTTATATTCTCTAACTTTAAAAGAAAGTGTAAGAATGGCTTTTATCAGTTCATTCCAGCAAGACTGAGACAGCCAAAGTTCACTACTTTGTTTAAAACTAGCAATTAGCTATTTTATTCATGGGTGTTCCTGTAGATTCTTTTCCATTTTTAAAAGCATCATCTCCTTCGGAAAATCCAGCATCCCATTTACTCTTTGATTCCAAAAGTTAAATTTCAGTGAAAAAAATAAAAACAATAAATGAGCTAGTATAAAATTTGTTTTCATCTGTGGTTAAGGACCACAGATTTGTTTATATCTGTGATCAGTCTCATGGACCACTCTGGTGCAAAATTTTGATTGTGGGGAGGCTGTGCATATCTGGGGTCAGAGGGTGAATCTCTGTATGTTCCACTCAATTTTGCTAGGAGCCTAAAAACTGCTCTAAAAATTAAGGTCTATTAGAAAGAAAGAAAGAAAGAAAAGAGAGAGAGAGAAGGAAGGGAGGGAGGGAAGAAGGAAGGGAGAAAATTTTAGTCTCCTTAGTAGATTTTTTATTTTGTTAATTTATTTAAAAGTAAGGATTATTAAATAAATTTAATTATGTAACTATTACATAATATATAATACAAACATAAAATAGATGATATAACTATTATAGAAAGTTATGCCAATAAAAGATTCTTAACAGAATTCTTAGTTTAATAATTCTTGACTCTAATCTAAAATTAAAAGGCATAGGCATTCTACTCCTGGCCAAGATTTCACATGTTTTTAAAATATATACTCAGTCATTCTTCAAGTATTTTTTGACCAAAGCTATGTGAAATGCAAAAGGTATAGGAACTAATATGTGTTTCTAAGTGCTTGCTTAGAAAAGAAAAAAAAACAACGCATCCTCTTTTCTAGGAAACTAAATATTCTCTAAATCACTGTCAGAAACAGTTAACTTCCAGTCATTCAGTATCAGTTTCTAAATGCCTTGGAGAACACTAAACATCCCTGTTCTCTCTCAAGCAGAAAACATTTCATGCCTCTGGCTGGAGATGTCTTATTAGTCACCTTGAAAAACAGTGAAAGGCACACACAGGAAACGAAGCATTTGACTGTGTGAAATGGGGCAACTCTCCTTCCTCAAAAGTTATCAGAAAGACCTTTGACTTTGAGAGATGAATCACTAAAACTCTGCCCCCGAAGACTGCTGCTTTCTGAAGACACAAATAAAGCTGAATTTCTCCCCTCCCATAAGGAAAGGAAAGATATAGGTTTAAGTACATTTGCATAACACATATTTGGTGATCCATGGATAAAGCTTTATACAGTCATGATGGACAAATCTTTCCTCTTCCTACTAATGCACTGCAGTTCTGCTCTTAGCCTCAATAGGCAAAGTAACTGGCCTTTGGGGGACACGGAAAAGTGCTATATTTTGAAAACTTCAAATAATCATCTTGAGGCCTCATTTCTACAAATCAGTATAAAATCAGCGCCCCCACTTCCTCATTTTTGAAACAGGTACTAGAGAAGAGTAGATGATTTCCACTATTGTTTTCAGTGTCCGCACGGTCTTGGTGAGAAAGCTGGTCAACTTTATCCATGTTATTTTTCTGCCCCACCTCTCCGCCAAATTGGAAATCAATTAACAAATGGAACTTGACCTAAATAAGATCAGCACAGTAGAGTTCATGAATTTTTCTCTCGGGTCTTTTAAAAAAATCCCAACTGTGAGGAATTGGGGTTACTTAGGATTATTGCACGATCTTGTTCTTCTGAGATTAATGAGTGAATTATGTTCCTAAAAATGTTCGAGTCTTAAAGTGTCTTTGCTTAGAGTTATGAGTGCTGTATTTCTTTCAAATATTGCAATTTTAGATGGAAGAAAAATCCTCATTTCCATTTTTGCAATAGTTTTGCCAGTTATTCCATAGCAATTATTTATGTGTTGACATTAATTATTAAAAGTGCCTTGAGATTTGACTCTGCTGTGTAATTGTATGCTATTTGTACAATGCATTCCTACTATTTCATCATTTGAAAAGGAGTGCCTTGCCAGTACATATCTGCTTCTCACTTGAGTGTCTGAATTGCAGGGAAGCTGCACTTCGTGGGTGAAAGGAGGTTTTCTTTGCTTTTAGAGCTCTTAGTACAGCTAAATATCATGTCACAGAGCAAATCTGTTTCACATAGGTGTCCTGAAGCTGGCACCTGAACTGGCCAAACGGGCTCATCTGAAATGAGACATTTCCAGTGGAGCAGTTGCTGTTGTGTTTGTCTGAGTGTGTTTTCACTGCCTTAGATGTCAGCCATTTCTAAAAGGCATTTTTTTTTTTTTTGCTGTATGTAAAATATAAGCATTATGAATTGTCTATGGAAAACCTGTACCTTGTCCATTGTATTAGGTATTAAGCAAAATTAACGTTTTGAACAAAACAAAAACAGTCCCTTATGCATTACTGATACATTCGGTGTTGAGGCTGGACCCTCCCATTCCACCTAGCACATTGCATTAGGCACGTTCCTTTTCACTATGTGGTGCTAAGTATTGATTTTGCTAAAGAGCTGGTCCATTGATATCAAGGCACCATTACTTCTCTCAAAGTCAAGAACCACATTGTGATGTTCCCAGTGGGAATCATGGTGGCCAACTGAAAACTTGGGAATGGAGGACTAGGCATGCACAGCATTTTTATTTTCAAATATGCTGAAGAGAAGAAAAATGGGAGTTCCCCCCCTAAAATTCACTGAAGTCAACAGAATTCATGTGAAGCCTGAGGTTTTAAAGTAACTAAATTTTAGAAGACTAAAAAAAGTGCATGTAAGTTTTATTAAACCTATGATCACAATAATATTTTAACTTAGATCTATTTGATTTCAAAAATGTAGAAGAATAGAAAAAGAAAATATGAAGGAAGGAATGAAGAAAAGAAAGACATCACAAAACATTATTATTTCTGTAATAACTAAAGCAGTTTTCAAAATATGATATGGATTTACTGCAGTCCATCTTCAATAGAGAGAATTACAGCAGATTTCTGAGGAAAACTGTGAACTTTCTTTTCTTGGAGAGGCATTTTTAATATGATGATATGGACCATTTAATAAAAACCAGCCCTTTGGTAATAAAGAAGGACCTTGTTGTAGGTTCCTGCAGCTGCTTCTCTCTGATCTAGATCTGAGAGATACTGTATTTTTATTTGGACAACTGACCGTTGGTCATTTGTTCCTTTAGACTAAATATGAGTCTAGAGTAAAACCTTCCTAATTTTCTTTGTTTCTAAAACTATACTCTCAACCACCTAATTATACCATCTTGATTGAACACACACGTTCCTCTTTCCCTTTACATTCTTAAAAGCAGTTTAGCTCCTTATACCACCTACCTGAAGCCCCCATTCCCTTTTGCCTTAGAGAACCAACATCACCAAAGATTTGCCTTAATGTTTTCCTTGCAGCCCCATACTTTAACCTTGAGATTGTACCTGCATGTGTTTCTCCTCTCCATTTTTGATTGGACATCCTAGCCTAGAGATAAGGTACTTCTCTTCAAACTGCTCTTGCCCTCAGAGTTCTATCCAGTTTGCTGGATTACACTTTCCATATTTGAAGAAATCTTTAATCAAGTCTTTGCCCATTTTCTGGTTCCATTTGCTAAGTGACTGCATCTGTCCTGGGCCAACCCTGTATCTCCTCATCTCCATCTTTGAATGGGGTAAGCCTGAAGCCCGCTCAGTGACCCAGAGGACCTCTAACCCTTTGTGAATATAGACAAATGAGTTTTAATATCAGATACCCTCTGCAGGCGCATTTCACTTTTGCATCTCTTTAATATGATATCTTGATCTTTTGTATCTTTAATCTCCACCCCCTTCAGCATTATCAGATTTTCCATCTCCTCTGCCCTTTGCTGACCTCACTGAGCCTCCCAGAGAGGTGTCTCAAAATTATCTCACAAACTAATTATCTCGAAATATTTCCTGCATAGAAATTCTCTTTCAAAAGTGAGAGATTATCTTCTATCACTGTATTTTTTTCCACTTTACCCAGTAGCACTTTTTAAAGAAATAAGTCCTCAGAAATACTCTTCTTTCATCCACACTTATACCTGCTATGCAGCTCTGTTCATTTTCAATTTAACTGGGATCTGTTGACTCTGAATATGAATGAATGAAGTCAAATCACAGCATCCTCAGCATGATAAACAGTGTTTTGGTCAAACTAAACTGTGTTCTCTGGAGAAAAGGGGTGTTTCCTCACGCAAAACTGTCCAGATAGCCAAAGGCTTGTCACAGACGGCTGTGTGAAACCTCTCTAACCATAGTAATCCGACTGAAAATTACAATGTTTGCTACCAAAGAGGAAACCTTGCAATTCTGCATTCAGGCAACTTGTTTCAGCAGATTCATCTCTCCTATAACTTCTTAGCTGGATGTGCTTCTGTTTTGTTATGGAGGATAATGATAATGGTTATTATTCGTATCACTTTATTAGCAATGCCTTGAGCACCCGGTAACTCTGATCTGTCTGACAGTTGACATGGCATGTTTAAAAAAATTGGCATATCGGCTGGTAGATAATAATGCAGCCGTAGCCGGGTTTGGTACATTGAATGTCACTGACATCGCTACTTATGAAAGGAGAAATAACTCTTTTTTTTTCTCGCTTTTTCACTTATGATTGCAAGGCCCAGACAATTCAGGCAATACAGTCAGTGCCGTGTATATTTTACTACTCTCCCCGGAAGATAGAGTCCTGTCCTGCTGGGTCTATTTCTACTGTTTAAAGGGGCAGTGTTATCCTATCCCTTAAATATATGAGGGTAGAGGGATGGAATGTTCTCAACGTGAAGAATGGATTAGTCAGATCCTGGCATAACTCTCTGAACTGCTCCAGGGCCCCTTCGGGTGACTTAGGGAAAGCCCACTTTGTCACGGATTATGAATGGCTTTTTTTTGTCTCCCTTGCAGCAGTGAACGAAGGACCAGCCACCCAACAGCCGCCCATGTTGCCCCCAGCACAGCCTGAGCACCCCAGCGGTGAGGAGGCACCCAGCAGAACCATCCCCACAGCCTGTGTTCGACCAACTCATCCACTCCGCAGCTTCGCCAACCCTTTGCTACCTCCACCGATGAGTGCAATAGAACCGAAAATCCCTTATACACCGCTTTTGTCTCAGTCAGGTAAGTGCCCATTTGTTTACACTTAAAAGCTTTGTTATCCCTGGTGGCTGCACCGTAAGTACATGAGGGTTCCGAGAAGGCCTGGACATAATGTATCTTTTTGACATTGATTATGAGCCCAGTGTGCTCGTGTCTTTCACTGATGTTTGTGGTGCAGCTTTTAAGTATTTGCCTTATAAGCAGCTGGCTGGTTGTAGGCGCCTTTCATTCCTTTGGAAAGTTGTTCATGGATCCTGAATGTCAGTCTAGTACTTTTAATGTGTGCTATAAGTATGCCCACTAGAGAATACTGGAAAAGTTCATCTGTCTGACACGTGAGTTGTAGGATTTAAAGCCAGACTCCAAGACTAGAGTAAAAGGTATAGAAGTCTGCAAAATCACTTTTTAGAGAAATGCCTGTAAATCTCATAATTCTGCTTTGTTCTTTTCATTAGTCATCTTGCAGGGGTTCTTATTTTAGAGTTCCAAGGCCAGAAAGGCATATCAGACCAGTGTAGCGTCTAACTTCCTAATTTTAGAAATAGAGAAACCACAACTTAGATAGATAGGAAGTAACATCTCTATGTTTCCTTTCTAAGAAAGTCAAATGGCAGAGAGGAGAACCAGAGTCCCTAATTCCCAGTGCAGTGTTCATTTTATTACCTTAGCTGGTATCCAGTGAGGCTGAACCAGAGCTCCTTTTCGTTTCTGTTAGGGGTTAGGGAGATGAAGGGGGCACAGAGAGGGACAAAGGAAGAAGAAGAAGGAGGAGAAGGAGGAGGAAGAGGGGGAGGAGAGGAGGAACAAATAGATAGGATGAAATACAGGTCAGTAGCTAGTTAAGTAGATACACAGAGAACTACATAGTGCTCAAAATTATTTGGAATATTGGCATCATTCTTAGGTTAAAGTGCAGCATTGCAAGGAAAACATGAAGGCAAATCTTTGGTGATGTTGGTCCTCTAAGGCAAAAGGGAATGGGGGCTTCAGGTAGACAGTATAAGGAGTTCTCTGCCACATTTCACCAGGGTTGGTCTGGTGACCAAAGAATGCAATGGAAGTGATGGTATGTCAGTTCCAAAATTAGGAGTAAGCTAGTAATGTTCAATGGTTCCAAGTACATAGAGATGCCCCCTTAATAGACACAGGCAGCTGCATGGACCCATCGGCCACTGTACAAATACATTTGAGTTAGTTTCTGTTACTCAGATCCATACCCACAGCGATTTTAGTCACTGCGTTAGTACGTAAACCTCACAGCGACTGCTTAAACTAGGAAAAAGAAGACTGCAATTATGAATCTCAAATTTATATTAACATTAAGACTATATCTTGTTCCTGGCATCATATTAATCGATTTGTGTGAATCATCTCTGGTGTTCTCACCATTCATGTAGTGTCTCATATGGACGCTCGGCTGCAGGAGGGATGTGGGACTCCATCCCTTGAGACGCACACTACATGTTGCGCCTGGGCAGGATGGGGTCTTCTCTGACACATAGGCTTCTCTGACACATGACTGCAGGTCGTGACTTCATTTCACAGGAGACGGCTCTTCTAGCCCAAAAGAAGCCCACACTAGGATTTAAAGCAAGTCTATATGGTCCAAGACCTTCTCCCACTCCCCACGTATATATCCCACATACACATCATGAAGAGAATCTGCTACTTGGTATTGCCCCAAAGCTATGAGGTCTTTAGTAGTTGAAACAGGGACAATTTGAAGCAAGAAAATTGATTTCATGAAACTCCTGTGTCAAGAGCATACCGCCTGGTGATTTCTGGCTACCAGTTTCCCGCTGAAATACCAACCAAAGGAAATGATCTTGGAGGAGACATATTCAGGATAGACGGCAGGTTAATTGCAACTACTACTGACAACTAACCTTTACTGAACATGTGCTATGTGACCTGCATGCTTCTGAAGACTTGTAGTATGGCATATGATCCTCAAAACTTGGTGAGGTTGCTACTTTCTTAACCCCATTTCATGGATAAGGAAATTGTGACACAGAGCATCTAAGTAGCATATCGAAGTCTACACAGCTAGGGAGTGGTGCATCTTTTCCCACCTTTCTTTAACTGCAGAAAGCATGGGTTCTGAGCTTTTAGGAACTCATTTGTAATTCTTAGTTTACATCTAACTCATTTAATGACAAAAACAAAGATAATCTTTTAAAGCCTATTAAATTAACTCATTCTAAAACTGATAAAAAGAAAAAAATGTGGAACATCTGAAATAATTCTGAGTTGGGGAATACCATTTTCTCACAAGGCTTCTTCCCTCACATTTTAATAAGGAAAGATGAGAATTTTGTCAAAAGCTTTTTCTGCACCTATTGAGATGATTGTATGGTTTTTATTCTTCAGTTTGTTACTGTGGCGTATCACACTGATTGATTTGTGGATATGAAAAATCCTTGCATCCCTGGGATAAATCCTACTTGATCGTGGTGTGTGATCCTTTTAATGTGTTGTTGGATTCAATTTGCTAGTATTTTGTTGAGGATTTTTGCATCTATATTCATCAGTGACATTGGCCTGTAATTTTCTTTTTTGTGTGTTATCTTTGTCTGATTTTGGTATCAGGGTGATGCTGGCCTCATAGAGTGAGTTCAGAAGTGTTCCTTCCTCTGCAATTTTTTGGGAATAGTTTCAGAAGGATAAGTGTTAACTCTTCTCTAAATGTTTGGTAGAATTCACTTGTGAAGCCATCTGGTCCTGGACTTTTGCTTGTTGAGAGTTTTTAAATGACTGATTCAATTTCAGTACTTGTAATTGGTCTGCTCATATTTTCTATTTCTTCCTGGTTCAGTCTTGGGAGATTGTACCTTTCTGAGAATTTGTCCACTTCTTCTAGAGATGTTTAACTATTTTATACTGAGAATACCAATTTTATAAAACCAAGAAACTAAAGTGCTATAGTACTTTATGCTGTTGACTATTCTCTTTATTTGGAAGTAAAGGTCTTGTTTTTGAGGAACTATGTAATACAGAGAAAAAAGATGGAAATGATATTCAAAAGTCCATTTTAAATGAAAATTTTGCTGTGGCAGTAATATTTGGTTTGGAACACAAGGTTTGGATATCAACCCATGCTCCAAGTGATCTATAATAACAAAAAATGACCCCAAAATGACCCAATGATCCTAATTTTAGAAAGAACATCTGATAATAGGCAGAACAAAGCACTTAACCTTTATTATTTACTAGTTATTGTTTTCTTCTAGTTACAGTAAAACCGAAGCTGCCTTAAACAAAATCTGGCACAATGTAGCATAAATGAGTGTATTATATCTTTAAAAGATGGAGAGTTTGTTCTTCTCTCTCTACACCTATTCTCTCAAATAATAAGCATATTTGAAGAACCGTTCTCTGTTCTAACGTCATGTGGACAAGATCTCATTTTCTTTTATTTCCATTGCACGTTTATAAGTCTTCTTTTGTTTTAATGTTGTTTTTGTTTTTAGTGGAACTATTTCTTACAAACTATCTTTTCTTTCAGATTTTCCAATATCTCTGGCTTGCATTTTGGGGGTTGATTTTATTTTTTTCATAGTAAATACCATCCTCCCCCACTCACCTGAAGCACACCCCACCATCACTTGTGAATTATTAAATGCCTTTCCCTTTTTTGTTTCTCTTATTGTCTCCCTGTGGTTCCTGTTCATTTCCTAATGCCCTACCTCATGATTTTCAAATAAGTTCTCCCTGCATTGCTCCTGACACATGGTAAATAGTATGCTTTTAAGAAAGGGCTGATGTTTACCTATTCTAATAGAAAAAGAAAATTAGCAGACTGACAAATGTATTAGCTGTGACATTAACTACTTGCTTCTTAGTCTAAAAGATGAAATATTTAGAGCTTTCGACAAATTTTAATTCTAAGAAAATCATTACTGTAGTCAAACTGATTGAAAAAGTAAAGTCATTCTCTTGTTGGCTTAAAAAGATACCTCAAATAATTTTTCTCTGGGTTTCACAATAAAGGACTGTGTAATTACTAATGAACTTATCTTTACTTACCACAAGTGGTCACTTTAGAATATGGTGACGTGAGGCATCGCTGTAATTTTTAAAGATCACGCCCAACGAGAAGTTCCTTCTGGTTTGAAACCATTTAAATTAGGATCAGTGAAGAAGTTCTTTCCCTCCTCAAATTCCTGTGTGTGGTTTTTCTTGGGCAACATTATCGATCTGTGCCTCAGTTTGCCTTCCGAAAAGGCATGCGAAGCTATGTTTGCAGCAGTTTTCTGTGAGGTATAGGGCACCACATAATACGCAGTAATGACTTCCATGGGGTTGCAGAGAATTTTGCAGTATTTCTCTAGTAAATGGTAATTAGAAAATCATCTTGTTGTCATAACGAGTGACATTGTACCTACCTGAAAACACAGGTTCATTCCTTTATTTTTTCCTTCCACAGTTAGAAGTTTAGCTTACTAGACTCTAGGGTGTTTTATGGTATTTCTTACAATTTCATCAGCACCTCGTGATAAAGTGGTTCCATTTCTTAATGCTTCATCTCTGTGTGGTCTTTACACATATCGGGGAGGCTACACATACTACACTTTGCAAATCACAGATGTGAACATATAAGTGATGTGGCTCAGTCCCCTTTCAGATTAAATAGAAAATGTTTGATAAGAGTGTTGGGTTTATGGCATTATAGATCTGACATAAATTCTACAAAGGGCCAAGATAGGCTGTTTTTTTGTTTTTCTTCTCCAGTTAAAATTCCTTTTAGCTGTGAACTGATCAGCTGCACTTTAAATGAACCTGGATTAGGAGACCATTTGTCTTCTGAGGCTGTAATTCTAAAGGGAAAGAAAATGTGACCTCTTAAATAGTGACTTTTATATCGTAGCGCTGTTTTACAACATTAGCCCCCCTGGAGTTCTTGCATCTTTGTAAAGCTGCATACGTGCTGTATTGCCCTCCATTTACACATTGCATTTCTACATGTTTTTATTTATAAAAGCGAAAACCTAGAACATCATGATCTTTTCAATCTTCTAGGGATCGATATGTCAGTGGACATGACAAGACCAAAACTCACTTCATTGTACTGCGAAATTGAGTTTGATTTTCCTTCTACAGATTGCGGCATGTGCTTCAATTTGTCTGAGAACTGAGGACAAGGAGTGGGTGGAGGTGGCTGACAGTGGACAGAAAAGGCATTTGATTTATATTTTATGGGCGGTTGGAAAATCATGTGTTCCTGCTATAACCTGATCTTTTTGGCAGGCCTCATTCAGTAAATATACTATCACACAAAACTGCCAATAAATTACTATGATACATTAATACAATTCCTTCCCCTGAGTCACCTGTAGTCTACCGTTGGGGGTGTTCATCAGGATTCCACCTGAGTATTCCATTCTGCTGAAACGAGTCACAGGCAGAGGTCAGACATCCTTTAGCAGGTGGAACCAGAGGTCACTTTTCAGGCCAGTCAGATCAAATAAATCACTGGCACAGTTAAGTGGGAAAGATGTGTTGATTTGATGTTTTTGGAGCCAGTACCACCAATCAATTTCAGAGTGGAAAATTACATCGCCTCCTTCACGTTTGATCTCATGTGTAGGCTCATCTCTGTGTGTGTTTTTGGTTTTTTTGTTGTGGTTTTTTTTGGTAGGTACCCCCTTGAAATTGTCTTGTCCTCATTCCCAACAGATCATTTTTTTAATAGATGAAATTTGATTTGATTTGGTCTAGTCATTCTAAATGATTACTTGGTAAATGTAATTAAGTCAAGTTTGCTTTATACATCACCAATATTTGTGACTCTGGAACCTACTTGGTGTTTTAATAAAATACTATTTCCTTTAGTATGGCGTTCCAGTATTTAAATAGAAAAAAATCTCTGCTAACTGCCTCAAAGAGAGGGAAACCATTTCTAGAGGACACTTTATGAGTAAGCCACGTGACTGGTACCTCACTTATAAATGACAAAACTGAAACCTGAAAAGGTTAAGCAGCTTGCCCAAGGTCAACAGTTGAGCTAATGGCCTAGTTGAAAGAATTCAGAGAAATAGAACGCTGAAGAAAAATAAAGGATTTTAGTTAGCTTTCTGTGCTGTGAGTAGTTATTCTCAGATTGACTTTTCCCCTACAAGCAGGCTTCTAGGATGATTCTAGTTATTAAATATCACTCAGAAAGAATTGTTTTCTAGCAGAGAGGTTGAGTTATTTAGCTTAGTGTCTGAGTAAATGTTTTATTCCTTTATGTAGGCTAGACAGAGGAAAGGAGTTATAGCAAGATAGGAACTAGACAGGAGCTCTGGAATAACTCCTATCAAACTCACCTGTCCAACCTGCCGGATCCCTCTACAGGAGGGCAAGGAGCCAGGGAACTGACATCTGTTGCTTTCAGCACCATGCACCATGGATGGCCAGGGCTTTGGAGTCCAGTAATAAAATTAAGATGAGCAGAAGGAAGTGTAAAACAAAGATAAAAGTTAACACACAGGAGAATATTACTCAGATTGTGGCTTAGAACATGTGAAGGTCAACAAGAGTGAGAAAGGAATGGCTGATACTTTTTAGAACTGCAAAAAGCTATTGGGAAGAGGGGGTGAACGAGCACCACTGAGTCAAAATTTGAGTCCTTTTGATCAGATTTTTATGCAATTAAAACAACAAGAGAAAATATTGTACCAAGAATTGCTAGATCGTAAGTAAAAATTGAGGCTAATTATCAAATTTAAACAATTAGACACTCTAGGGTTAAAGTATTGCATTGCTATCTAGATAATCATAGAGAAAATGAAAACAAATCTTTTTTCAGAACCTTGTTACCTAGTAGACTATATAATTTGAAACATATAATCTAAGAAGAATGTCCTCGGATTATACTGGGGAGTGGTGGCCTTGTGGGTGACAGAGAATGATGAGTGAAAGGGTGAGGAATAGGTTTTTTGCAAGGCAGTGATTATTCCTTCCACATATCCTATGAACCTGCTAGGTCACATGGTTCATTACTTCTATATAGATGTTGTTACTTGCGAAATATCTTGAGGATCATAGTACATTGGAGGAGAATAGCATCCCCTTTATTCCTAAAAAGAGGGAGTGAGGCCCAGTGCAAATAGAGTCCTGAGGACTACTCCCTCCATTATGCCAGTTATGGAATTCTGCTCCCCTGAATCCTGCTAATTCTAATCTGTGGAATTAGATAAACTTTCCTCTTCAAAGAGGAATAAAATGTGAAATCTAGCAGTCTTAATTACTGCATGAATAAGGGTGGATGTTCTCTCGGTATTTCTTCTTTGCTTTGTGAAAGAGTATAAGTAAGAGAAAGGTTTTCCTTTGAGTACAGATTCTGAGCTGCACGCTGTACATCTCAAGTCTTCTAAGCGTTTGGCAGACCTCCTTATGGCTCATCAGTGTGTGTCAGATTCCAGTTGCTTTCTTTGGGAACGGGGGAAATTTTGAAACAGACAAAAAGTGTTCACATAAACCTCTGTGTTAGTGGATTATTGAAAATGCGTTGCGAAAGATCTAACATACTGAAACAATCTCTGTGGTTAAAAGCGAGAATTTAACCATCAGTGAACTATTTCTGAAGATATGACCTGCAGTATCTAAGAGAATGTGTAAAAACCACTTAAAGATCCTACTTCTTCTGAATGTTTATAACTTTTATCTTATTGGCAGGGACTTAATGGGAAATTCAAGTGCCATGTTAAACATCTTCCTAGAGTAGACTTTCATCTTAGGCTTGCAGAGGGTTGATGTTCTTATTGCCAGAATCTCTTTATTTACCATAATATCAAAGGTCTCAGAGGAGAATGCCTTTATCTTTTGTGGTAAAAGGGATTCCAGCAAGTTGTTTTTTAATTTGGTGCAAAACAACCATCACTGTTTTGCCCATTTGATTTGATGGTATTTATAGCAACTGCTCTTTTCACATCTACTCCAAATTGCCCTTCTTAAATATTCTTCTTTCACATTTCCCATCCTCTTACCCAGTTGTTTGTATCTTTCTACTCCTGTGGTCACCTGAGTCATGATTTTTTACAGAAACAGCATATTTCAGACTACAGTAATGTGTTTACCTAGTGTACCTTTAAAGTCTGAGATTATTGGTTTAATCTTTAGGTTTGGTAGGTGCTGCATTTAAAATTATAGTTATTCATTTTCTTCTTGGCTCCTCCCTGGAGTGGTACCACAGTTAGTTAATAGAAACAGAATGTTTTGGGCACACAGGTCTGAGCTGATGCCTGCCATGGTGCAGGACTAAAGGCAGGAAGGCACCATGTAATGAGAATTTGGCCAGTCTTCCGGTTCTCTTTGGCAGGAGTGAAGTGTGACTGAAAGAGGACTTACAGGAGGAAAATAATAAAACTCCACTAGGACTCAGCTCCCCTATTCATTGGGTAGGTTGGCCTTGAATAAGTCATTTAACCTCTGTGCTTCCATTTTCCACAACTATAAATGGGGAGAATAAAATCTAGCCTGGAAAGAGTTTCATTTTCCTAAGGGAGTCAAAGCATGTAAACATGAATGATGCTAGTTAAAGATGTTAGCCCTGAATCCAGGAGCTTCTGATTTGATATAATCTGGAGACCACATTGCCTTATAAATTGGGCCCAGTGAAGTTTCCAGTGCCCTATAATAAGAAACAGTGGCATCACGTGGAAGGGGGTTTAAAAGTACATTTTAATGGTTCAGTGGCTGGTGAAACAAGATCTAACTCCTGAAGGTTGTATCGCACCACGAGTATGTGCACCAGAGAAGGGGCAGCCAATGAAACGGGCCCTTGCTTGGAAGACAGAATGGTCTTGAGCAGAGAATTTCAGAACATCTGCTCAGAGCTGTCTGAATATCATTTCTTAAGTCTAGAGAGAAGCATAGCCTCTTTCACTTAAACAGGTCTTGCCCTTAAATCATAAATCCATCCAGCAGCCGGGAGGCTATTTCCCACCAGCCCCTTTAAATAACCAAACTGCTTTAGATAGCATTCCCCCTCCAATTTCTTAATCTGTCTCTCCACCCATTGTTATGAATGTCTTTTCCTCAAGCCACTAAGGATTTATGTCCAGTAGATGTATAGATTTGGTGGTATGGTGCTTGACTTCCTCTCACTTATAAACGATGCATCTCCTGAATAGCTTCTCATGATGAACCAATGTAAGGTGACTTAAGCCTTTGGAATTTCCAAGGTCCCAGCTCTCACTTCCAGCTTAGCCTGCAGAGGGAAGAGCAGGGCAAAGCAGAGTAAGAAGTGAGGACCCAGAAGTGAGCTGCTGAAAGTGGGAAAAAGGATATGTCTCATCAAACACATGTAAAATATTACTGACACCTTCATCTTCTCATTTACAAATAATATATGTCCTTTTTTAAGTATTTTTAATTGAGGTCTAGTTGATTTCCAATGTTGTGTTTATTTCTAGTGCACAGCAAAGTGATTCAGTTACACATATATATACATTCTTTGTTATATTCTTTTCCATTATGGTTTATCTCAGGATATTTATCCTATACAGTAGGACCTTGTTGTTTATCCATTTAAAAATAGTATATATGTTCTATGAAGAACATTATAGTATGGCTCATTTCCAAATGTGATTTGAGATATAAATTTTTAATTCTAAACTCTCCATTAACATGACTATGTAAGCAGAGCTTCTTAAATCTTAGATGCCTAGGAATCACCTGCAGAGCTTACTAAAATGCGGGTTCTGATTCAGTGGACCCAAAAGAGGGCCTAAGATTCTGCGTTTCCTAGAAGATATCCAGGTGATGCTGATTTTGCCCTTCTGTAGATCACATTTTGAGTAGTGAGATTCTTAAACAGATCATGTGTTCCTCACCTGGAGTTCAGGGAAAAACTTGTGGGTTTAGGAACTCTTTTGAAATTAAATTCACATTTGTGTGTGTGTGTGTGTGTGTGTGTATGTGTCTGTTTTTTCTATTCAGTGGGTTCATAGCTTTCATTAGAGTTTCAAATGGTTCATTATTTGTAAATAAGTTAAGGACCACTTAAGCTGCCTTTTTGTCATTCACCCTGCATTTAGGCTCTGCTATGGAACATAAACACCAAAGTCTTTTTTTCTTTTGCCTTGGTTTTGTTTGTTTGTTTGTTTTGCAAGACCAATTCCAAAATGTCTTTTGCAGAGATAACCTTCCAGAATCTAAGGCCAAGAGCGGAACACTCTTGTCCTGCTCAGTGAAAAAATTAACTTATTCATTTTCTCGTAGAAACACCAAGGCCTTTGTGCACAGTTTTCAATGCTCGAGGAGGGAATCGGTTAGATTAGTATTTATAAATGTCTTAAAAGTGGTCCCACTTCAGAAACTTTTATTTTTGTTGCCTAAACGAAAACTGATAGAGAAGGTCCACAGCTCTCTAGGATAAATTTTCTCCAGAAGATGAGCTCCTGCAGGAAATGGAGATGTGTTGTCACTTGAAGGGGGTCATCATAACCTATCCTTGGCACCTGTGTTCTGATGTACAGTGGAGAGCACTTCCAGCAGAAACTGCATGATTATGTACACATTTCCCCAAACAGTGACTCATCGTTCGATGTAAATTTCAGATTCAGCCAGTGTCACACTGACATCTGAAATCTGTAAAACATATTTTTAAAAACGTTGCTCATGGTCATAAGGGTAGGCGAACCTCTAAATAGCAGTAGTATAAATCACAGAGATAATTTTTAATGGGAAGTAATTGAATGTTTATTTGAAGAGTGAAGAAGTTATCTAATATCCTGAAAGATATCATCATAAATCATTTATTGCCTATAAACTAATTCTAAGGAGTAAATGTGTGTCTGAGGAGGCTCGGTGGTAAAGAAGGGGTAGGAGAGAGGAAGGTTTTTAAAGAAAAAGAACCTGTTTCTCCAATCAATATTGGAGAAACTAAAACCTCTCTCCCTCTCTCCCTCCATCCTACTGTGTCTGTCTCTTTTTGTTTTTTGTTTGTTTTCTGGGTCAGAGCTCCTGAATTTAAATGGAAACAGGTGCTCCGTAAGCACTTACCAGTACATGAGTACTTGAATTTGAGAAACCCCAGACCAGAGACAGGAACAATGATAGAACATTGGAAAATACCTTGGAGAAAAGTGTATTAAAAGGAATTTTCCTGGGTCTCTTGATGTTTCGAATGTTTGAGTTTTCAGCTCAGAGGCCTCATCTTGATCTCTTTCCTGGAGTTTGGGGGTTAGACAGATGGTGCAGGATCCGGTTCCTGGAAGGTGACCTGGAGCCCCCATCTGCCGGGGGGAGGCCATCCAACCACGAAGGCGCCACCGTCTCTTCCTCCAACTTCCTTGTCTCCCAGATGCCACACAATCAGTACTTTCTCTAATTCTTTCCTGGGTTAAAGCTCATAAAAGCTCATAAAGCTCAAAAAGTTTCGCTATGTGTTCTGTTTGTAGTATGACTCTAATTAAATAGTTCACACTTACATGACTTATCTTCTTACACCAACATGTAATACCATGATAGACTCTCATTTTCAATATTCTTTAATGGAACAGTAGAGCTTAATACGTGCTGAGTCCCAGTAGGTCCTCAGGAAAAAGTGAACTGATCTAACCATGACGATGATGTTTGCAAACTTCATTAATGATAATTACCAACAGTAAGCACTTATCTGTCACTTTACTCTCTCAGTTAATCTTGACAAAAACACCGACAGTGATGTATTATTTCTCCCAGTTTACACATGAGAAATTTTGGAATCAGAAAGGATAAAATAATTCATTCAATGCCACATTGTATTTAAGTGGCAGGACAAGGGTTTGAACCTAGGACTTTCTGAAACCAAACCCTACTTTTCTGAACAACTGTATCATAATGCATATATGTAAAGGGGCAGTGATTATGTGAATAGTAATATCACAAATAATAAACGTTCAACCTATATTTTGGCATCTCCCTTAACCTGTAAATTTACAAACTGCGATCCAGAGGTTTTCTGGTATTCTTCTATGATACTTATACCCGACACAATAATCTAGCTTATGCTTTCACAAAGGAAAAGAAAACGTAGACTTTATTTCTGTGTTTGCTATATATTGTTTACATTTCCACTGGTTTTCTTTTTGAATTTTATTTTTTTATACAGCAGGTTTTTATTAGTCATCAGTTTTATACACATCAGTGTATACATGTCAATCCCAATCTCCCAGTTCATCACACCACCATGCCCACCACCCCCGTGGCTTTCCCCCCTTGGTGGCCATACGTTTGTTCTCTACATCTGTGTCTCAACTTCTGCCCTGCAAACCGGTTCATCTGTACCATTTTTCTAGGTTCCACATACATGCGTTAATATACGATATTTGTTTTTCTCTTTCTGACTTACTTCACTCTGTAAGACAGTTTCTAGATCCATCCACGTCTCAACAAATGACTGAATTTTGTTCCTTGTTAAGTTGGAGTAATATTCCATTGTATATATGTACCACATCTTTTTATCCATTCGTCTGTCGACGGGCATTTAGGTTGCTTCCATGACCTGGCTATTGTAAATAGTGCTGCAATGAACATTGGGGTACATGTGTCTTTTTGAATTATGGTTTTCTCTGGGTATATGCCCAGTAGTAGGATTGCCACATCATATGGTAATTCTGTTTCTAGTTTTTTAAGGAACCTCCATACTGTTCTCTATAGTGGCTGTATCAATTTACATTCCCACCAACAAGGCAAGAGGGTTCCCTTTTCTCCACACCCTCTCCAGCATTTCTTGTTTGTAGATTTTCTAATGATGCTCATTCTAACTGGTGTGAGGTGATACCTCATTGTAGTTTTGATTTGCATTTCTCTAATAATTAGCGATGTTGAGCAGATTTTCACATGCTTCTTGGCCATCTGTATGTCTTCTTTGCAGAAATGTCTATTTAGGTCTTCTGCCCATTTTTGGATTGGGTTGTTTGTTTCTTTAATATTCAGCTGCATGAGCTGTTTATAAATTTTGGAGATTAATCCTATATCCGTCGATTCGTTTGCAAATATTTTCTCCCATTCTGAGGGTCGTCTTTTTGCCTTGTTTATGGTTTCCTTTGCTGTGCAAAAGCTTTGAAGTTTCATTAGGTCCCATTTGTTTATTTTTCTTTTTATTTCCATTACTCTAGGAGGTGGATCAGAAAAGGTCTTTCTGTGATTTATGTCAAAGAGTGTTCTTCCTATGTTTTCCTCTAAGGGTTTTATAGTATCCAGAATTACGTTTAGGTCTCTAATCCATTTTGAGTTTATTTTTGTATATGGTGTTAGGGAGTGTTTTAATTTCATTCTTTTACATGTACCTGTCCATTTTTCCCAGCACTACTTATTGAAGAGACTGTCTTTTCTCCATTGTATATCCTTGCCTCCTTTGTCATAGATTAGTTAACCATAGGTGCTTGGGTTTATCTCTGGGCTTTCTATCTTGTTCCATTGATCTGTGTTTCTGTTTTTGTGCCAGTACTATATTGTCTTGATTACTGTAGCCTTGTAGTATAGTCTGAAGTCAGGGAGTCTGATGCCTCTAGCTCCGTTTTTTTCCCCTCGGACTACTTTAGCTATTTGGGGTATCTTGTGTCTCCATACAAATTTTAAGATTTTTTTCTTCTAGTTCAGTAAAAAATGCCATTGGTAATTTGATAGGGATTGCATTGAATCTGTAGATTGCTTTGGGTAGTATAGTCATTTTCACAATATTGATTCTTCCAATCCAAGAACATGGTATATCTCTCCATCTGTTGGTATCATCTTTAATTTCTTTCATCAGTGGCTTATAGTTTTCTGCATGCAGTTGTTTTGTCTCCCTAGGTAGGTTTATTCATAGGTATTTTATTCTTTTTGCTGCAATGGTAAAAGGGAATGTTTCCTTAATTTCTTTTTCAGACTTTTCATCATTAGTGTATAGGAATGCAAGAGATTTCTGTGCATTAATTTTGTATCCTGCAACTTTACCAAATTCATTGATTAGCTCTAGTAGTTTTCTGGTGGCATTTTTAGGATTCTCTATGTATAGTATCATGTCATCTGCAAATACTTACAGTTTTACTTCTTTTCCAATTTGTATTCCTTTTATTTCTTTTTCTTCTCTGATTGCCATGGCTAGGACTTCCAAAACTATGTTGACTAATAGAGGTGAGAGTGGACATCCTTGTCTTGTTCCTGATCTTCAAGGAAAGGCTTTCAGTTTTTCACCATTGAGAATGATGTTTGCTGTGGGTTTCTCGTATATGGCCCTTATTACGTTGAGGTAGGTTCCCTCTATGCCCAATTTCTGGAGAGTGTTTATCATAAATGGGTGTTGAATTTTGTCAAAACCTTTTTCTGCATCTATTGAGATGATCGTATGGTTTTTATTCTTCAATTTCTTAATATGGTTTATCACATTGTTTGATTTGCGTATATTGAAGAATCCTTGCATCCCTGAGATAAATCCCACTCGATCATGGTGCATGATCCTTTTAATGTGTTGTTGGATTCTGTTTGCTAGTATTTTGTTGAGGATTTTTGCATCGATATTTATCACTGATATTGGTCTGTAATTTTCTCTTTTTGTAGTATCTTTGTCTGCTTTTCGTATCACGGTGATGGTGGCCTCATAGAATGAGTTTGGGAGTTTTCCTTCCTCTGAATTTTTTTGCAAGAGTTTGAGAAGGATGGATGTTAGCTCTTCTCTAAATGTTTAATAGAATTCACTTGTGAAGCCATTTGGTCCTGGACTTTTGTTTGTTGGCAGATTTTGAATCACAGTTTCAATTTCATTACTTGTGATTGGCCTGTTCATATTTTCTATTTTTTCCTGGTTCACTCTTGGAAGGTTGTCCCTTTCTGAGAATTTGCCCATTTCTTCCAGGTTGTCCATTTTATTGGCATAGAGTTGCTTGTAGTAGTCTCTTAGGATGCTTTGTATTTCTGCTGTGTCTGTTGTAACTTCTCCTTTTTCATTTCTAATTTTATTGATGTGAGTCCTCTCCCTCTTTTTCTTGATTAGTCTGACTAATGGTTTATCAATTTTGTTTATCTTCTCAAAGAACCAGCTTTTAGTTTTATTGATCTTTGCTGTTGTTTTCTTTGTTTCTATTTCATTTATTTCTGCTCTGATCTTTATGATTTCTTTCCTTCTGTAGCTTTGGGTTTTGTTTGTTCTTCTTGCTCTAGTTTCTTTAGGTGTAAGGTTAGATTGTTTATTTGAGATTTTTCTTGTTTCTTGAGGTAGACTTGTATAGCTATAAACTTCCCTCTTAGAACTGCTTTTACTGCATCCCATAGGTTTTGGATCCTCATGTTTTCATTGGCATTCGTCTCTAGGTATTTTTGATTTCCTCTTTGATTTCTTCAGTGATTTCTTGGTTATTTAGTGACGTATTGTTTAGCCTCCATGTGTTTGTGTTTTTTACTTTTTTTTTCATGTAATTCATTTCTAATCTCATAGCGTTATAGTCAGAAAAGATGTTTGATATGATTTCAGTTTTCTTAAATTTACTGAGACTTGATGTGTGACCCAAGATATGATCAATCCTGGAGAATGTTCTGTGCACACTTGAGAAGAAATTGTAATAGAAGTGTTTTCCAGGCTGTGAGTCACCCACCCAGCAGTTATGGGATTTGATTTTACTGTGATTGTGCCCCTCCTACCGTCTCATTGTGGCTTCTCCTTTGTCTTTGGATGTGGGGTATCTTTTTTTGTGAGTTCCAGTGTCTTCCTGTCGATGATTGTCCAGCAGCTAGTTGTGATTCTGGTGTTCTCACAAGAGGGAGTGAGAGCAAGTCCTTCTACTCCGCCATCTTGGTTCCTCTCCTCCATAGGTTTTTATTTTGTCACACTTTTTCTGTTTTCTTGACAAATATGTACTGATTACATTTTTTTCCTACTTGAACTGTCTGAACACATCCAACTGGAAAAAGTTTCATTTTTCATTGGAAGACTAAAACAACTACCTATGTAGTTGTCAAAAACCTGAAGATAATATGGGCTTATTTCTAAGCCCAGTACAAAATATCCTGCAACATATTGTTCAGAAGTAGCTTCCAGATGTTTTATAGATATGAAATATTCAGAAACTTCTTGCGGCAGAATATGTTGAATATTGAATAATTTATGAAACATTGCATAGAAACATATTTTCCTCATAAAAACTTTCCCATATATGGGCTTGAAGAGAACTTCTTTTTGGCCCAGCATGACAAGGACTAGCCAGAATTTTTGATTGACATTTAGTTCCACTGCAAATAAAGAAGAATAAAATCTCAGTTAACTAGTATATTTGGGGAATGGACTGTTCTCAGGAAATTGCATTTCTGGATAGCTCAGGGTAAAATAGAAATCATTTTATAACATATAAATGTTTATCAGTTGCCAATTCTATGTTAGCTGTAAACTTATGACTGAGGAGAATGCCATTTTGCACATGCTTTGTCCTTAAATCTCACACCACTTCTCTAAAGTACACCATGTCAATTTATATGGGATGAACCCAGAGTACAGAATAATTGAATAACATCTCCAAGGTCACAGTTAATACAGGGCAAGGATAGGATATAAGTTTGTTTCTGTGTGACTGTAATATTTATTTTCTTTCCCCAATTGCAAAAGTGTACTAGGAAGAAAGACCAGAGTAAGGAAAGGCCCAGAGTTGGACAAGTACAAGATATTTTCAGAGTCTGTAGGTAAAGCTATCTTGCTAGAGGATGATTCCTAGTGCAGTTATGAGATAATAACATGGAAAAGGGCAGGGTACAGTGAGCAAAAACAGAACAGTGCTTTGGGAGGATCAAATGGTAAACCAAGATGGAGACAGAAAGCATGTGATGTAGGCTGACAGCAGTGAGAATAGATGGAACAAGCAGTTGTAAGAGTTATCATCCCAAAGAATAAGCAGCTGATGAAGGAAAAGATGAGGGCCAAGATGACTCTGTTGTTTTAATTCTTTGTCTTTGGTAACGTGGTTAGAAACAAACAGAAGGAAGTGAGCTGAGAGATGCCTCCTTGAAAGGAGTGGAAGAGTAGGAAAGAGTGAAGTATGTTCAGAGTTTGGCGTTAGCAGGTGCAAACTATTATATATAGGATGGATAAACAACAAGGTCCTACTGTATAGTACAGGGAACTATATTCAACATCCTGTGATAAACCATAATGGAAAAAAATATAAAAGAACGTATTCATATGTGTGACTGAATTACTTTGCTGTATAGCAGAAAAGGGCTAAGAATTCAAGAGGAAAGTCACATTGAGGAGTAGGCTGGGTAATCATTCTCTGAGAGGTAAGAGTTTTAGCATATAGTAGATAGACTCAGATGACAACTCCCAGGGAATGAATTTGAAGGAAAGAAAAATTTGAAAGCTGTACCTTAAGGTAAATCTGTATTTTATAAGGGAATAAAGGAAAGGTCCTAGAGATAGGAAAACAATGATAGAATAATTTTTCAGAAGCCAGGAAGGGAGTGTATCTCAAGGAAAATGCAGTTTTAAATACAATAGTTCTTTGATTCAAAGTTGCCATAGAGTTATTTTTCCTCTAATGTTTTATTATAAAAATATCAAATGCCCAGGAAAACTGTGAACTCCCATCTATCCACCACCTAGATTCTACAGTTAACTTTTTTTGTATTTTCTTTGCCACATGTTTCTCTATCCCCCCACCTTAATTTTTCTTGCATTTCAAAGGAAATCACAGACAGTAGTTCACTTAACCCCTCAACACTTCAACAAGTATTTAAGAGGCCGTTGCCTATGGAGTGTACCACTGATTTAGTTGTATAATTTTAGGGGGAAAAATAAAAACTATAATAATTGTACAGAATCACTTGGAAGAAGCATTCTTATTTCAGGGAAATTGCTGTGAATCTTAGAACTGAGGAAATGTAATACTAACAAATCCCATGGGGGGAATAAATAAACAGATGATGTGCAAGTGTAGACCAGCCCTGTAAGTATGGCAGCAAAACGCAGGAAAGAAGTTGTTCTGTGGAGAAAATGGCCGTATTCACTTAGGGTGTTGTCCTCAATGGCAGACATGGTCTCTGGGGTGGATATGCTGTCGAACTCTTACACTTGAAAATATTTTAAAAACATGTGGCCATACTCCATTGACTAAGTACTTTTCTTTGAGCTTTTAAAATGTTCTGTGCCTTGAAAATACTAATCATGCTGTGTTCTGGTCAGTCGGAGAGGCACACATGTAAGAGCTGGAAAATATTGGGTTACACTGGTTGTGAACTAACCCCAGAATGTAATCTGGAAGTTATATTTCTGGCCATAATTATGATATCCATTTGTGTGTATGTGCGTTTGAGTATGTGTGTGCCTGTGTGTGTGCGTTTGTGTGTGTGCGTGCGTGCACGCACGTGCATATAATCTGATGACTTCTGTTAAAGATGAAACCAGATTGAAAAAATCAATTATTTCAGGATATTAAGAAATCTGGTTTGGAGTAGTAAGTTTTTACTCTTAAAAACAGAATCCTCTGTGGCAATCAGATTGTCTTCATAAAGGAAAATATTTTCAATATTTACAAAATAAATTGATTTTTGAAAGGTGAAAATTATTATTCTTATATATCATATGAAATATTTACCAGAAATGTAATCTATTGCATACTAATATGGATGAATTTGGGTTGTGATGACATTCTACACAGAGTACATAATTTCAAAATTTGTGCAAGACTGATTCTGGATTTCTGCATTGTTTCTACATTTTTCTGATGTTTTCATGAAATACTATGGAAACTTCATGCAGTGTCATTTGTTTCCTTGTGAACTGCGAGTGTGGTTTCTGTGAGGAAGTTTGATCACTAGGATATCATCAGAAATGGGATTTTTAAGTCTATTTTTCATGAAGAATAAAATTGACAGTTTTCTTCCTAGGGGTGCAAAACAGCTGAATTGCAGTAATTATAGAGAGCTCAAACTTGTTGCTTCTTGTGGCTAATTGGGTAGAAAAAGTTAGAAAATTAAAGTACAGATTTGGGCAGAAGATACAAAGTTCTAAACTATCTAGAAATGATATGGAATATCCATGAAATTAACTGAGAAGCCTTTTGAATTTGACATGGTATGCAAAAGGACACAGGAAGTCAAAGTAGGCCTCTTAAAGTAATGGAAGCAATGTAGAATCAACGTTTTTACCTTGAATTATGGGAGCTTGCCAACAAACAACACAGAGGTTCAGTTTTAAGTGTGTGGTTTTTTATTTTGTTTTGGTGTTTTGCTAATTTATGGCCTAGGAACCTCAGAGAAGCATCAAGAGAAAAGGGGAGAGATATAACTATTCTGGTAAATTCATTTCTCACAATCGTTGATGACTTTCCTGGAACTTTTTTTATTCTATAGGGCTTCTAAATCAAGAAGCAGAAACAAGTAGAACCAGAAGTGCAGTGTCTTTGCATCCTCATCTGCTTATTGTTGCTTTGGTCCACCTCAGTCTTGTTTCCAGGAATGAATTCCACAAAGTATGATGTCAGCTCTATTCTGTAGGAATTAGGCACTGATGTAAGTCCTAAAGACAAAAAGACATATTAGACAAGTTTTTTGGTCCTTAAGGGCTTCTTAGCCATCCTTTGCTTAGTCATTATTTCTCAACATAAACTTTATAGAATGACTCATTATCAGCTCCAGCTCCTTTTAAATCCTCTGTTAAGGCTCTCCCTTATCAATTATAAAAACAAACACTCTCCTGTATTAAAAATTTTTATGGATTCAAAGCCATCTGGGACAATATTTAACTCGTCTTTCTAACATAGTTGGTCACTTTCTCCCTCCAGTATTTTGAGAACTTTGCTATTTTCTTCAATTACAGTTGGGTAGGTTCTGACGTGCCCAGTGAATTTAGGACTTAGATTCCAATTTGCAAAGGTATGAAGGTACAACAAACCACAAATGTATAGAATTAAGAAAGGGTATATCTTTATAATTGGAGCAACTAGACCTTGGTGTTTCCTCAAGGGAGGAATTGAATTAATTTTGGATTATTATTTAGTTGTTCAAGCCAGTAAGGTGGATGCCTTGTAGCCTAGAGAAAGAAGATGGAAAAAAATATCAATATCAGTTTTGAGAGGTGTCCCAGGAAGCACAAACATCTCCCCTACTCAGGTGCAATGGTGACAGAAGACTCATTAGTAGAAAAGAATCCCTTATATGGTCCTTTCTATCATTTATCTTTAAAATGTAAACAAACCGAAGACAAGGGATAGATGATAATCTGTGAACATTTGTCACTAGTTAAATTATTGGATCATTTTCTATCATGTGGGAGGATGTAGGGCTGTATGATGGCTCCTGGTGTCTCATATTGGATGTGCACAGAAAGAAGAGTATGGGGGAGAAGTATCCCAAAAAGTAAGAGTACAAAAGAGGAAAGATATTTGAAGACAATTTTCACACTATGCATTGCTCAAACAGAGGCAAACTGCAAAACCATATTTTTTCCTTTATTTTATTAATGATAGAGTTGATTTAAAATGTTGTGTTAGTTTCAGGTATAGAGTGATTATATTTTATATATTTATATATATATATATAAATATATACATAAAATATAAAATTCTATTTCAGACCTTTTACCTTATATGTTGTTACGAAATATTGAGTATAGCTCTCTGTGCTATACAGTAGGTCCTTGTTGGTTATCTCTTTTACATTTTATATATAGTGGTGTGTATATGTTAATCCCAAACTCCTGTTTTATCCCTCTGCCCTACCTTTCCCCTTCAGTAAGTTTGTCTTCTGTGTCTTTGGGTATATTTCTGTTTTGTATATAAGTTCATTTGTATCTTTTTTTTTTTTTTTAGTTTCCACATATAAATGATATATTTGTCTTTTTCTGTCTGGCTTACTTCACTTAGTATGAGAATCTCTAGATCCATCCATGTTGCTGAAATGGCATTATTTCATTCCTTTTTATGGCTAATACTCCATTGTATATATGTACCACATCTTTATCCATTCATCTGTCAATGGACATTTAGGTTGCTTCCATGTCCTGGCTATTGTAAATAGTGTTGCTATGAATATTGGGGTGCATGTATCTTTTTGAATTATGGTTTTCTCCAGATATATGCCCAGAAGGGGGATTGCTGGATAATACAGTAGCTCTATTTTTAGCTTTTTAAGCAAACTCCATACTGTTCTCCATACTGGCTGTACCAATTTACATTCCTGCCAACAGTGTAGAAGGGTTCCTTTATCTCCATACTGTCTCCAGCATTTATTATTTGTAGACTTTTTGATGATGACCATTCTAACTGGGGTGAGGTGGTACCTCATTGTAGTTTTGATTTGCATTTCTCTAATAATTAGCAATGTTGAGCTTCTTTTCATGTGCCTTATGGCCATCTGTATGTCTTCTTTAGAGAAATTTCGATTTAAATCTTCTGCCCATTTTTTTGGATTGGTTTGTTTCTTTGATACTGAGCTGTACAAGCTGTTTGTATATTTTGGAGATTAATTCCTTGATGGTCACATCGTTTGCAGAAATTTTCTCCAATTCTGTGGGTTGCCATTTTGTTTGGTGTATGGTTACCTTTGCTGTGCAAAGTTTTTAAGTTTAATTAGGTCCCATTTGTTTATTTTTGCTTTTATTTCCATTACTGTAGGAGACGGATCCAAAAAGACATTGCTGTGATTTATGTCAAAGAGTGTTCTGCCTATGTTTTCCTCTAGGAGTTTTATGGTATATGGTCTTACATTTAGGTATTTAATCCATTTTGAGTTTATTTTTGTATACGCTGTTAGAGGATGTTCTAATTTCATTCTTTTACATATAGCTGTCCTGTTTTCCCAGCACCACTTATTGAAGAGACCTGTCTTTTCTCTGTTTTATAATCTTGCCTCCTTTGAGTAGATTAATTGACCATAACGGTGTAGATTTATTTCTCGGCTCTCTAAACTGTTCCATTTACCTCTGTGTCAGCATCATACTGCTTTGATGACTGTAGCTTTCTAATATAGTCTGAAGTCAGGGAGTGTGATTTCTCCAGTACTATTTTTCTTTCTCAAGATTGTTTTGGCTATTCAGGGTCTTTTGTATTTCCATACAAATTTTAAAATTATTTGTTCTAGTTCTGTGAAAAATGCCATAAATAATTTGATAGGAGTTGCATTGAATCTATAGATTGCCTTGGGTTGTATGGTCATTTTAACAAAATTGATTCTTCTAATCCAAGAATATGGTATATCTTTCCATTTGATTGTGTCATCTTTAATTTCTTTCATCAGTGTCTCATAGTTTTCTGAGTATAGGTCTTTTGCCTCCTCAGGTAGGTTTATTGCTAGGTATTTTTTTCTTTTCAATGCAATGGTAAATGGGATTGTTTCCTTAATTTCTCTTTCTGATCTCTTGTTCTTAGTGTATAGAAATGCAAGATTTCTGTGTATTAATTTCATATCCTGCAAGTTTACTGAATTCATTGACGAGCTCTAGTAGTTTTCTGGTAGCATCTTTAGGATTTTTTATGTATAGTAATCTCATCTGCAAATAGTGAAACAGTGACAGTTTTACTTTTTCTTTTCCACTATGGATTCATTTTCTTTTTCTTCTCTGATTGCTGTGTCTAGGACTTCCAAAAGAATAAAGGTGGCAAGAGTTGCATCTTAATCTTGTTCCTGATCTTAGAAGAAATGCTTTCAGCTTTTCACCATTGAGTATGATGTTAGCTGTGGGATTGTCGTATATGGCCTTTATTATGTTGACTTAGTTTCCCTCTATGCCCAATTTCTGGAGCGTTTTTTTTATCATAAACAGATGTTGAATATTAAAAGTTTTTTCTGCATTTATTGAGATGATCATATGGTTTTTATTCTTCAGTTTGTTAATGTGGTGTATCACACTGATTGATTTGCCAATATTGAAAACCCCTTGCATCCTTGGGATAAATGACAATTGATTATAGTGTGTGATCCTTTTAATGTGCTGTTGGATTCTGTTTGCTAATATTTTGTTGAGAATTTTTGCGTCTGTGTTCATCAGTGATACTGGGCTATAATTTTCTTTTTTTGTGACATCTTTGTCTGGTTTTGGTATCAGGGTGATGGTGGCCTCATAGAATGAGCTGGGGAGTGTTCCTTCCTTTGCAATTTTTTGGAACAGTTTCAGAATGGTAGGTGTTAACTCTTGTCTAAACGTTTGCTAGAATTCGCCTGTGAAGCCATCTGGTCCTGGACTTTGTTTACTGGGAGTTTTTTAATCACAGATTCAGTTTCAGTACTTCAGCTTGTTCATATTTTCTATTTCTTCCTGCTTCAGTCTTGGAAATTGTACCTTTCTAAGAATTTGTCCATTTATTCTACTCTGTGGTTTTGGTTGCAACTTCTCCTTTTTCATTTCTAATTTTCTTGATTTGGGCCCGCTCCCTTTTCTTCTTGATGAGTCTGGCTAAAGGTTTATCAATTTTATCATTTCCATGAACCAGATTTTAGTGTCATCGATTTCTTTTCTATTGTTTTCTTAGTGTCTATTTCATTATTTCAGCTATGATCTTTATGGTTTTTTTCCTTCTGCTAACGTTGGGTTTTGTTTGTTCTTCTTTCTCTAGTTGCTTTAGGTGTAAGGTTAGGTTGTTTATTTGAGGTTTCTTGTTTCCTGAGGTAAGCTTGTATCACTATAAATGTTCCTCTCAGAACTGCTTTTGCTGCATCCCATAGGTTTTGTCTCATCATATTTTCATTTTCATTTGTCTCTAGGTGTTTTTTATTTCCTCTTTGATTCCTTCAGTGATCCATTGGTCGTTTAGTAGCATATTGCTTAGCCTCCACGTGTTTGTGTTTTTTGAAGTTTTTTTTTTTTGTAGTTAATTTCTAATCTCATAGTGTTGTGGTCAGAAAAGATGCTTGATATGATTTCTATATTTTAAAATTTACCAAGGCTTGCTTTTGTGTCCCAGCATGTGATCTATTCTAGAGAACATTCCATGTGCACTTGAAAAGAATGTGTATTCTGCTGCTTTCAGATGGAATGCTCTATAAATATCAATAAAGTCAATCTGATCTAATGTATCATTTAAGGCCTGTGTTTCCTTACTGATTTTCTGTCTGTATGATCTATCCATTGATGTCAGTGGAGTGTTAAAGTCCCCCACTATTATTGTGTTACTGTCAATTTCTCCTGTTATGGCTGTTAGCATTTGCCTTATATAGTGAGGTGCTCCTCTGTTGGGTGCATATATATGTACAATTGTTATGTCTTCTTTTTGGATTGATTCCTTGATCATTATATAGGGTCTGTCTTTGTCTCTTGTAGGAGTCTTTATTTTAAAGTCTATTTTGTCTGATATGAGTATTGCTACTCCAGCTTTCTTTTGATTTCCATTTGCATGGAATACCTTTTTCCATTCCCTCACTTTTAGTCTGTATGTGTCTCTAGATCTGAAGTGGGTCTCTTGTAGACAGCATATATACAGGTCTTGTTTTTGTATCCATTCAGCCAGTCTATGTCTTTTGGTTGGAGCATTTAATCCATTAACATTTAAGGTAATTTTCAACATGTATATTCTTACTGCCATTTTGTTACTTGTTTTGGTTTTTTGTTTGTTTGTTGCAGTACGCGGGCCTCTCACTGTTGTGGCCTCTCCCATTGCAGAGCACAGGCTCCGGATGCTCAGGCTCAGCGGCCATGGCACACGGGCCCAGCCGCTCTGCGGCATGTGGGATCTTCCCAGACCAGGGCACGAACCTGTGTCCCCTGCATCGGCAGGCAGACTCTCAACCACTGCACCACCAGGGAAGCCCTTGGGTTTGTTTTTGTAGGTCATTTTCTTCCTTTCCTCTTTTGTTCTCTTCTCTTATGATTTGATAACTATCTTTAGTGTTGTGTTTGGATTCCTTTTTCTTTTTTGTGGGTATATCTGTAATAGATCTTTGGTTTGCGGTTACCATGAGGTTTTGATGTAGCAGTCTGTGTGTGTGTGTGTGTGTGTGTGTATGTATATATATATATAAACACACACACATATATATATATATACACACACACACATTATTGTTTTAAGTTGCTGTCCCTTAATTCAAAAGCATTTCAAATATCCTAAATTTGTACTTTACTCCTCTCACGACTACCAGTTTAGATATTATATTCGTATGTGGATGACCTCCTACTTTTACTGTATGTTTCCCTTTAGCAGTAAGCTTTCCCATTTCGTTATTTTCTTGTTTCTAGTTGTAGCCTTTTCTTTTCCACCTAGAGAAGTTCCTTAAGTACTTGCTGTAAAGCTGGTTTGGTGGTGCTGAATTCTTTTAGCTTTAGCTTGACTGTAAAGCTTTTGATTTCTCTGTCAAATCTAAACAAGACCCTTTCTGAGTAAAGTATCCTTGGTTGTACTTTTTTCCCCTTTCTTCATATAAAATATATGATGTCAATCCCTTCTGGCCTGCACAGATTCTACTGAAAAATCAGCTGATAACTTTATGGGATTCCCCTATATGTTATTTGTTGCTTTTTCCTTATTGCTTTTAATATTTTCTCTTTAACTTTAATTTTGGTCAATTTGATTAATATGTCTCTCAGCATGTTCCTCCTTGCATGACACTTTCCTTTTCCATGTCAGGGAAGCTTTCAGCTATTATCTCTTCAAATATTTTCTCAGGCCCTTTCTCTCTCTCTTCTCCTTCTGAGACCCCTATAATACAAATGTTACTGTCTTTGATGTTGTTCCAGAGGTCTCTTAAACTGTCCTCATTCTTTTCATTCTTTTCTTCTGTTTCACGGCAGTTATTTCCACCACTCTGTCCTCCAACTCACTGATCCACTTTTTCATTTCAGTTATTGTATTCTTTTTTATTATTTTTTTTAATGTTGGGGGTAGGATTTTATTAATTAATTTATTTATTTTTGCTGTGTTGGGTCTTCGTTTCTGTGCGAGGGCTTTCTCTAGTTGTGGCAAGCGGGGGCCGCTCTTCATCGCTGTGCGCGGACCTCTCACTATCGCGGCCTCTCCTGTTGCGGAGCACAGGCTCCAGACGCGCAGGCTCAGTAGTTGTGGCTCACGGGCCCAGTTGCTCCATGGCATGTGGGATCCTCCCAGACCAGGGCTTGAACCCGTGTCCCCTGCATTAGCAGGCAGATTCTCAACCACTGTGCCACCAGGGAAGCCCCAGTTATTGTATTCTTTAACTGTGTTAGGTTGTTCTTTATATTTTCTAACTCTTTATTAACTTTTTGTAACTTCTCATTCTGTGCATCCATTCTTTTCCCAAGTTTTTGGATCATCTTTACAATCATTACTCTGAATTCTTTCTCAGGTAGATTGCCTATCTCCACATCACTTAGTTTTTCTTCTGGAGTTTTATCTTCTTCCTTCATCTGGAACATATTTCTCTGCCGTCTCATTTTATCTAAATGTCTACTTGTATTTTTTTGTATGTGGAGGTTAGTTATCTTTCTCAACCTTGGAGAAGTAGCCCTCTGTAGGGGATGTCCTGTGTCCCAGCAGTACACTCCCCTCTCGTCACCCAAGGGCCAGGGACCAGTTTGTCCCAGGGTAGGTTCTGACCTTCATTTGCAGACTCAGTTTTATCAGCTTCCAGATTGTAGATTTCTTGCTTCTGGTGTCTGCCCCCTGGTGGGTGAAGCTGGTCTAGAAGGGAGGGGCCTGTGCCTGCCCACTGGTGGGTGGAGCTCATTCTTGTCCCTCTGGTAGAGCTAAAAATGTCTTGTTTTCCATCAAAGCCTACTTCACAGATTTTTATTTGTTTTTGTCTAAGATAGAACACATACTTTAAAAAACAATAGTCAGACCCCACTTACCAGCTAAATAGCTTTGAGAAAATCCCTTATCTTCTTTGAACTTTGATTTTCTATCTTCAAGACATAAGCAGTAAGATATGTCTTAAAAGGTTTATTTTAAAGAGCATATAAGACAGTGATGGCAAAGATGTTTTATTGTAATTTGTGTGTTTATGGGAGAGAGAGAGAGAGAGAGAGAATACCTAAGTTTCATCCTTTTTCTCTCTGGGTTCCAGTTCATGGAAAAAATAATAGAGAAAAAAATGCTGATAGCCAAATGGGAATCAAGGATACTGGAGAATCATGACCCTCTGGAGTAACTGGGTGGGAGTAGCTGGGAAGCCTCTTCCTCCTTCACTGTAGGACTATTGGGATCACCAGTGGTGAGCTAGAACGGAGGGAAATCTGCCTGCCCTGCTAGAGTCAGACTGTGCCTTGTTTGCTTAACAAATGCAGCCTTTGGAAAATTCAGGGACAGAGAGTTTGGGGTCCTCTGTGTCACACAGCACAGGCAGATTTAAGAACTTGAATAGTGACCATTAGTTCATTAATTCTACCCTCCCGCCTTTCACAGAGCTGTGGCCCAATGAAAATCCCCTTGTCACTCAGAGCAGTTCCTCCTTATACCTTAATGGGAAGTAGAGAAGGGTAGAGAGAGGTGGGCAGAAGCCCCTCATTAACACAGCCTCGATGTGTTCTTTATTTTAGAGGAAAAACAGGAAGGTTAGAAGAACACAAAGCTTCTATTCCCAGAAGTGGCATTTAAATGTGTATCACCCTTCGAGTGTAATACACATAGTAGACCAAATGCTTTAAGATTAATGCCAAAACTTACACGTTTGAAATTTTATCACTTATGAAGTATGCCTGATGCTATTGCATCTATGTAAATACAGCTACTCTCTTTTTGATCAATATTTTGTGAACATGAAAAGATAGAGTATTACAGTTTTCCATGTACATATTTCTTATTTCTTCCAATGTCTCAAAAGCTCCTTGCATGTGAGAAGTGTACACGTCTATATGACACTTCTATAGTCCCCCAGACAATCTGAGCACAGAGTAGTTACTTATTAATAAATACACGTTATAATAATATTACGGTTCACATGGAAACTAGACCAAGAGAGGCTTTTTTGTGTGTCTAGCATCACAGAATAAGTCAAAGTGGGGATGAGAACCCAGGCCTCTTCAAAGGTACCCATTTTAACTTTACTCGTAAGGGTGAAGGAGTGGAAAATGAGATAGGAAAGAGAAGAAAGTAGACAAGGATATAAAAATCAATTGTGAAATCAAAAGCATGCTACACATTGGCCTCTGCTTCAATCCAGCTGAATCTGTATACTTCATTCCTGCTACAGCTTAATGTAACATCTCTCACCAAGAACTATTTTACTTGGGAGAGCCCTCTGCAGGGAGATGCTAGCAGGAGTCTGCACCTGGCAGTCACACATTATGTACCTGATGAGCAAATGAAATGTTTAATCACTGTACTGTGAAAATAAAGCTTAATACAGTCAATTCCTGCTGAGGGGGCTCATCTGCACCTGATGTGCACGGCTGGCCCATCTCAAAGCTCCAGCATCATTTGTATTTTCTCCCCTTAGTGGGTCCTGCTGGGGAGAGTAGCATTAAAACCAAAGCCATGCTCACTTGATTAGTTGTACATCGGTGTAAACCCATTTATTTAGCATATCAACATCATGTGTTTCACCTAAAGGTCGCCTGAAACACTTCTCCAACATGCAGCCTGGGTACGGGGAAACCTATAGCAATTTCAGGCTGAGCATGTGTAAGTTTAAAATTTTGAATTAATCATGGATCACTTAAACTCACAGTAATTTAATACTGCTTATTTTAGGCCAAACTGTCTGATGTTAGTGTGAAATAACAAAGCAAAACAACCATAATTGTTACGGTTTTTCATTAATAATTTTAAGAGAAAATGATAGAACTTTTTTTTTAATAGGAAGAACCAATTTAAAATCCAATTATCATAGCTTATGAGTTAAAGATTCATTTGCTGGAGATTTCTTTAGATTCATTTTTACCAATGGATTAACTATGCTTCCTAAATCTTAAGGAGAGCCCAAAAAATCCAGAAAAATGAAGTATAGGTAGAATACTTATAATTCCTAGTAAAGTTAAGTATAGGTAGAATAGCTATATTCTTTTTCCTTGTATGATTTTTATAGCTACTAGCTTAAAGATAAAATTGTTTAACCTTTATAGATAGAAAAAAAAAAACCCAAGACCAAAGAAATTAGGCTATGGGGCCAAAGTCACAAAATGAAGAAAAGACTGGATCTCCCAAGTCTCAGGTTAGGATTCTTCCTCGTATTTGGATATGTACTTGAGCAATCATTCTGCGGTTGGAATTCCTTGTGTAGTTAACACACATTTTACTACCGTGGGGGGAAGAAAAGTAAATACAAGAAATCAGAAACCTTTTGTTCTGTTCTGGTCTTCAGGACTGGGAATCCCTCATCACTCAAGCCTGCCCACAAAGAAAAGGGAAGCTTTCCAGTGTCTCAGAATCCCAGTGTTGGCCTTCCTCTCATTGCCGCCACACTCAGCTTTGCTCCAGCTCTGAAAGGGACGTGGGCTTTCTTTATCACATTCTCAAAATCATTCTTCATTTGGGGGAGTGGTCACAGAGGATCATGACTGCCAGGCTAAGATGAGAAATTAGCAGCTGGGAGCCATGAAAATGATTCTTTTAATTTTTCTTTCTTTTTCTCTTTAAAAAAATTTTTTTTTCATTTTTGTACAATATTTAAATGTTACGTTCCATTTGCAGTTTTAATAGAATATTGGCAATATTCCCCATGTTGTAGAACACATCCTTGAGCCTAACTTATACCCAGTAGATACCTCTACCCCATATTGCCCCTCCCCACCTCTCCCCACTGGTAACCACTATGTTCTCTATATCTGTGAGTCTGCTTCTTTTTTGTTGTATTCACTAGTTTGGTGGAATTTTTATATTCCACATATAAGTGATATCAAACAGTATTTATCTTTCTTTGTCTGACTTATTTCACTTAGCATAATATTAGCCCTCCAAGTCCATCCATGTTGCTGTAAATTTTCGTTCTTTTTATGGCTGAGTAGGATTCCATTGTATATATGTACCACATCTTCTTTATCCATTCATCTGTTGATGAACACTTAGGTTGCTTCCATTCCTTGGCAATTGTATATAATGCTGCTATGAACATTGGGGTGTATGTATCTTTCAGAATTAGTGTTTTTGGTTTTCTCTGATATATACCCAGGAATGGAATGGAATTGCTGTCACATGGTGGTTCTATTTTTAGTTTTTTTGAGGAACCTCTCATACCGTTTTCCACAGTGACTGCACCACCCTACATACCCACCAACAATGTACAAGAATTCCCTTTTCTCCATGTTCTTACAAGAGTTCCCTTTTCTCCATGTTCTTGCCACCATTTGTTATTTGTATTATTCTTGATAATAGCCATTCTGACAGGTTTGAGGTGATATTTTATTGTGGTTTTATTGAGGTGATATTTTATTGTGGTTTTGATTTTTATTTTTGATTTTTATTTGATTTTTATTGTGGTTTTGATTTGCATTTCCCTGATGATTAGCAGTATTGAGCATCTTTGCACGTGTCTGTTGCCCATCTGCATATCCTTTCTGGAAAAATGTCTATTCAGTTCTTCTGCCCATTTTTTAATCAGGCTGTTTTTGTGATATTGAGTTGTATGAGCTGTTCATATATGTTGGATATTAATCCCTTTCTGGTCATATCATTTACAAATATTTTCTTCCATTCAATACACTGACTTCATTTTGTGGATGGTTTCCTTTACTGTGCAAAAGCTTTTAAGTTTATTTAGGTCCCATTTGTTTATTTTTGCTTTTATTTCCTTTGATTTAGGAGACAGATCAAAAACATATTGCTGTAATTTATGTCAAAGAGTGTTCTGCCTATGTTTTCCTCTAGGAGTTTTATGGTGTGCATTCTTACATTTTAGGTCTCTAATCCATTTTGAGTTTATTTTTGTATATGGTGTTAGAGAATGTCCTAATTTCATTCTTGTACATGTAGCTGTCCTGTTTTCCCAGCACCACTTATTGAAGAGACTGTCTTTTCTCCATTGCCTATTTTGTTGTAGTTTAACTGACCATAAGTGAGTGGGTTTATTTCTGGGCTCTCTGTCCTGTTCCATCGATCTATGTCTGTTTTTGTGCCAGTACCCTACTGTTTTGATGACTGTGGCTTTTTAATATAGTCTGAAGTCAGGGAGTCGGATTCTTCCAGCACTATTCTTCTTTTTCAAAATTGTTTTGGCTATTTGGAGTCTTTTGTGTTTCCATACAAATTTTAAAATTATTTGTTCTGGCTTTGTGAAAAATGCTGTTGGCAATTTGACAGGGATTGCACTGAATCTGTAGACTGCTTTGGGAAGTATAGTCATTTTAACAAGATAGATTCTTCTAATCCAAGAAAATGGTTTATCTTCCCATCTGATTATGTTGTTTTCAATTTCCTTCATCAGTGTCTTATAGTTTTCTGCGTACAGGTCTTTTGTTTCCTTAGGTAGGTTTATTCCTATGTGTTTTATTCTTTTGGATGCAATGGTAAGTGGGATTGTTTCTTTTGTTTCTATTTCTGATACTTCATTGTTAGTGTATAGAAATGCAACAGATTTTTGTATACTAATTTTGTATCCTGCCAGTTTACTGAATTCATTGATGAGCTCTAGTAGTTTTCTGTTGGTGTCTAGGATTTCCTATGTATAATATCATGTCATCTGCAAACAGTGATAGTTTTAGTTCTTCCTTTGCAATTTGGATTCCTTTTACTTCTTTTTATTTTCTGATCGCTGTGCTTGGACTTCCAAAACTATGTTAAGTAAGAGCGGTGAGAGTGGACATCCTTGTCTTGTTCCTGATCTTAGAGGAAATGCATTCAGCTTTTCACCATTAAGATGAAATGCATTCAGCTTTTCACCATTAAGATGATTTTAGCTGTATGTTTGCCATATATAACCTTTATTATGTTGAGGTATGCTCCCTCTATGCCCTCTTTCTGGAGAGTTTATCATAAATGGATGCTGAACTTTTTCAAAAACTTTTTCTGCATCTGTTGAGATGATCATATGATTTTTATTCTTCAATTTGTTAATGCAGTGTATCACACTGATTTACGGGTATTGAAAAATCCTTGCATTCCTGGGATAAATCCCACCTGAGTATGGTGTATGATCCTTTTAATATATTGTTGGATTCAATTTGCTAATATTTTGTTGAGGATTTTTGCATCTATGTTCATCAGTGATATTGGCCCGTAACTTCCTTTTCTGTGATATATTTCCTAGTTTTGGTATCAGGGTGATGCTGGCTTCACAGAATAAGTTTGGAAGTGTTGCTTTCTCTGCAATTTTTTGAAATAGTTTCAGAAGGATTGGTGAAAACTCTTCTCTAAATTTTTGGTAGAATTCACCTGTGAAGCCATCTGGTCCTGGACTTTTGTTTGTTGGGAGTTTTTAAATTACTGATTCAATTTTAGTACTTGTAGTTGGTCTGTTCATACTTCCTATTTCTTCCTGGTTCAGTCTTGTGAGATTGTACCTTTCTAAGAATTTGTCCATTTCTTCTGGGTTGTCCATTTTATTGGCATATAGTTGTTTGTACTAGTCTCAAGATCCTTTGTATTTCTGTGGTGTCAGTTGCAGCTTCTCCTTTTTCATTTCTAATTTTATTGATTTGGGCCATCTCCCTTTTTACTTTTTTTTATTTTGACATTTGATTGCCAGTTAACTTTATTGGGAATATACATATCAAGTATATAAAATGGAGTTTAACAAGCAATTACAAAGGAAGTACTTTGTACAACTACCACCCAAATCAGTAACCCCCAAAACCCCAAATATGCACACCCCCTTTAAAACTTCACTGTCATCTTTGTCTGTAGGCAGCATCTAGTTGGGTTTTGCCTTTTTATCGAAACTTACAGTCTCTTTTTAATTGGTATGTTTCAATTATTCATATTTAATGTGATTATTGATTGGATTAAAATCTACCACTTTGCCAGCTCTTTTCATTCTGGTCCAAATTTTTCTTTTTTCCTCTTTTTCTTGCATTAATAGGGATTTTTTTAATGATTCCATTTTATTTCCACTATTGATTTATTACTTATACCTCTAAAAAAATTTTTAGTGTTGTTCTAGGGTTTAAAATCATCTTTAATTAGTCTATCTTCAAATAATATTACACTACTTTCTCCAAAGAAGATATACAGACTGCCAACAAACACATGAAAGAATGCTCACCATCATTAATCATTAGAGAAATGCAAATAATATTATTATTATACTACTTCATGTGTAGTGTGAGGATCTTACAACAAATTTCCAGTTCTTCCCTCCCACCCTTTGCTACTGTTGTCATACATTTTTTCTTGATGAGTCTAGCTAAGGGTTTATTGATTTTGTTTATTCTTTCAAAGAACCAACTTTTAGTTTCATTGATCTTTTCTATTGTGTTTTAAGTCTCCACTTATTTCTGTTCTGATCTTTATGACTTCTTCTTTTCTGCTAACTTTGGGTTTTGTTTGTTCTTCTTTCCCTAGTTCCTTTAGGTGTACGGTTAGCTTGTTTATTTGAGACTTTTCTTGTTTCCTGAGGTATTCTTTTATCAGTATAAACTTCCCTCTTTTGCTGCTTTTGCTGTGTTCCATAGGTTTTGAATTGTTGTGTTTTCATTTTCATTTGTCTCTAGCTATTTTTCATTTCTTCAATTTCCTCAGTGATCCACTGGTTGTTTAGTAGCATATTATTTAGCCTCCACGTGTTTGCGTTTTTGGCAGTTTTTCCTTGAAGTTGATTTCTAGTCTCATAGCATTGTGGTTGGAAAAGATGCTTGATATGATTTCCATTTTCTTAAATTTACTGAGACTTGTTTTGTGTTCTAGCATGTGATCTATCCTGCAGATGTTCTACTTGCAGTTGAAAAGAATGTGTATTCTACTGTTTGGGGATGGAATACTCTATAAATATCAATTAAGTCCATTGGGTCTAATGTGTTGTTTAAGGCCGGTGTTTCCTTGTTGATTTTCTGTGTGGATGATCTGTCCATTGATGTAAGTGGGATGTTAAAGTCCCCTACTATTACTGTAACAATCCTTTTATGTCTATTAATATTTGCCTTATGTATTTTGATGCTCCTATGTTGGGTGTGTATGTATTTACAATTGTTACATCATCACCTTGGATTGATTCCTTGATTATTATGTAGTGTGTTTTTTTCTCTCTTTAACAGTCTTTATCTTAAAATCTATTTTGTCTGATATGAATATTGCTACTCTTTGATTTCCATTTGTGTGGAATACCTTTTTCCATCCCCTCAGTGTGTATATGTCCCTAGATCTGAAGTGAGTGTCTTGTAAGCAGCATATATATGGGGTCTTGTTTTCATATCCATTCAGACCATTTACATTTAAGGTAATTATCAATATGTATGTTCTTATTGCCATTTTGTTGTTTTGGATTTGTTTTTGTAGGTCTTTTTTATTCCCTTTCTTCTCTTATGATTTGATAACTATCTTTAGTGTTGTGTTTGGTGGATTCCTTTTTGTGTGTATGTATATCTATTATAAATCTCTGGTTTGGGGATACCATGAGGTTTTTGTATAGTGTATATCTATATAGATAATTGTTTTAAGTTGTTTGATCTCTTAATTTCAAAATGCATTTTAGAAACCCTGCTTATGTGTAATCTCCTCCCCCCTCATGATCAGTGTTTTTTATATCATATTTTAAATCAAATTGTTTTAACTGCTTGTTGTGGATCTAGATGGTTTTTCTACTTAACCTCTCCAGTAGCTTTGTGTGTGGATAATTAATTTCCTACCTTTACTAGTGAGCTTTTTCATTTCATAATGTTCTTATTTCTAGTGATGGCCTTTTCATTTTTCATCTAGAGAAGTTCCTTTAAAATTTGTCATAAAGCTAGTTTACTGGTGCTGAACTCCTGGTTGTAGGTTTTTCTCTTAAATAGATTGTGCTATACCCTTCTCACCTACAGAGTTCTGCTGAAAAATCAGCTGATAGCCTTATGGGAGTTCCCATGTATGTTATTTATTTATTGTTGCTTTTCATTTGCTGCTTTTAATATTCTCTCTTTAGTTTTTGTCATTTTAAGTAGTGTGTCTGTCTGTCTTGGTGTGTTCCTCTTTGAGTGAGTTAATCCTATATGGGACTTTGTGCTTCCTGGACTTGGGTGACTTCCTTTCTCAAGTTAGGGAATTTTTCAGCTAGCATTGGCCTGCTAGTGGACAGGGCCCTAGCTGGTCCCAGGATAAGGTCTGGATTCTCAGGCTGCAGGATGGTACTTTTCTTGCTTTGTCTGGTGGATGGGGCATGTCTAGAAGCTTGTGCAGGCTTTCTGGAGGGCAGGTCTGGTGCCTGCCCACTGAGGGTGGAGCTGGGTCTTGGCCCTCTGTTGGGCAGGGGTGTGTCAAGAGGTGTCTGTGGGCTCAGGAAGGTTTTAGGCATCCTGTCTGCTGATGGGTGGGACTGTGTTCCCACCCAGTTAGTTGTTTGTTTGGCTTGAGATGTCTCAGCACTGGCATCTACAGGCTTTTGGGTGGGGCTGATGAGCCAAGATGCCAGGAGCAGGGTTCACATGGTAGAATTTTCCCAAATATGGCTGTCACCAGTATCTACATACTGAGGGTGAGTGACAGCCACACCTCACGTCTCCAGGAGACTCTCCAAGCAGTAGGGAGGTCTGGCGCAGGCACCTATCAAATCACTCCTTTTGCCCTGGGTCCTGGCATGCATCAGATTTTGTGTGTATCCTTTAAGAGTGAAGTCTGTATTTCCGTCCTGTGGGGCACCTGAAATGAAGCCTTGCTGGCCTTCAAAGTCAAATACTCTGGGGGCTTGTCTTCTCCGTACAGGACTTCCAGGCTGGGGAGCCCAACAAGGGGCTCAGAATTCTCACTACTGTGGGAGAGCCTCTGCAACATAATTCTTCAATTTGTGGGTTGCCTGCCTGAGGGTATAGGATTCCTACCTGTCTCGTTGTGGCCCCTTCTTTATGCAGAGTTGTAAAAAATCTTTTCTTGTAGGTTCTTATCTTTTATATCCATGGTTGTTCTGCAGATAATTGTGATTTTGGTGTGCTTATGAGAGGAGGTGAGCTCAGGGTCTTCCTACTCCACCATCTGGCCGCTCTCCCATTTTCTTTTCCTTTGCTGTATTACTCTGATAAAACTCAGAAATGTCACTGAAATTAAGAGAAGTTTTATTAAAATTATTTATGCTAAACCAATTAGCATAGTGCAGTTCTCCAAGGTGAAGAAATCAATATGAAGCAAAGTCTTCTCTAGAAGCTGCTCCCTAGATCTATAAAAATAGGAAAAGCTGTCAAAAATTCCATCATTTCTTGACATTGAAGAATAGGAGTGTAATACCCTGAAGTAAATGCTTTTTCTAATTGCTACTGATTTCACTAGTTCTTTGGGAGGGTAGGATTATGGCTGTCTTTCAGGCTGTCAGAACACCATCAGGCAAGGCAAAGGCTATCATGCCTTCAAAATAACCCATCATGGAGAAGGAGCACACAAGAATGGGGGATTAAAGCTGGCTTTTAAACTGGCATATGAGGGCAGTGTAGAAAAAGCCAGACAGCAACAAAGGAAGGGTGACAAAGCCCATCTGCAACTGCAATCCAGGAAGGTTTAAATGACTATGTTGAGTACCTGAAATGGCTATAACATTGTAAATCAACTATATTTCAATTTTTAAAAATACAGAAGAAAATGATGAATGGACTCAGGATAAATCACCTGCCAACAGTAGCAATCCATCAGCAGGTGAGAGGCAGCAAGATGGTTCCTAGAGTGAGTCCTCTGCAGATTGGACTGAGCTCTTAGACATCACTTACTAATCCAGATGCCAGGTGACTACACTACTTTCTCACTTGAACACAGTCTATGCCATTAGACTATTTTTTAGGAAGATGTTTGCTTGGTTTGAATGATGTAGAGAAAATAGATTCAGAATGTAGCCTTTTGGAAGAGCCACTAGGAAGGTCTCAGACATGAAGTAAAGGCATGTCTCGTAGTTCAGAAGAAGAATAAAAGATGCAGACTTAGAAAATCAAAACAGGAGCCAGTAATACATAGTGAACTGCAAGTACATAAGTGAAGAAAAAACTGGTGACCTTGTAAGGACCAACCCAGACTTTACCAGTTTCAAGACCAAAGTTGTCTTATTGGCTGTGATAAATCTCTCCTGGAAAATTTCCCATTCAGGAAGATGAAAAAAAAATGTAACACCCTGCTAATACTGAACTCTAAGAGACTCTTCAAAATTCTTCTCCTGTATGGGAATGTTTGTTTGTTATTGAAATTTTCTACCTTGATTTCTTGATCTTCAGGGACCTCAGTATTGTCTCCAGCAAAATAAAGGGAGGGTCACTAGATGAACTTCAAGGGCCGTCAGGGCTCCAGCATTCTAAATTTATTTGAATCTGTGAGTATTACTTGAGAGAAGGCAGTAACATGAGGTTTAAACACTGCATGGTCTTTGAGCTGAGGCAATGTCTTTAATTCCTTTTGTAAAATGCACAGCATCTTGCATGTGTTCAACACTCAGTAGGTTCTGTTGCCCAATCAGTTATCTTCTTTCTAATGGGTTTGGGCTATGGTACTCTTCAGGCATATGTGCATCTTATTGTAATAATACAAGTATTTCAGAATTTCAGATGCAGTATAAATACACTGTGGATCTGCCCAAGTCATTAGGATCTGAGGCAGCAAATGTTCCATTAGAGTGTATTTTAATAGAACTATAATTCTCTGCAAAACTAAAAGTCTGATAAGTTATAAACGAATCAAAAGAATCCTTATTCTTACAAGTTGTTGTACAAGTATACAACAGGCCTGTTTTAATTTCCTGCATAGTAGGCTAAGCCCATACCATTTACTTTTTCTTGTGTTACTCTTTGTATTGCTATATATATATCTATGCTAAAGTGAATTGATTTGTGTTAATTTGTGAATATGTGTTAGACAGACATATTTGCCTGTGTTTAGTTAAAATGTAAATTTTTCAGAAATAGATTATCTAAAAATTTAAAAACTAAAATTTAGGCAGAGATCAAGATGGGAGACTAGAAGGATGTGGAAGCTCACCTCTTCCTACAAATACATCAAAAATACATCTACATGTGGAACATTTCTCACAGAATACTTACTGAATGCTGTCAGAAGCTCTCATACAACCAAAGCTGCAAGAAAGATCACCACATAACTGGGTAGGATGAAAGGGGCGGAAAAAAGGAATTGAGATGGGACCTGCATGTCTGGCAGGGAGTTATGAAACAGGAAATGTTCCCTCACCCGGGGAACCTCCTTCTCTGGCTGGGAGGTCAGCAGGGACAGATAGGGAACCTCAGAGGAAAGTGCAGCAACTGGCTGGCAGCACAGACAGTCCTTGCCACCGCACTGCAGTTTCCAGCCTGAGACACATGTCTGCTGCTGTGCGCAGTGCCTGGGTTCTGAAACTCAAACTTGAGCAGTCAGTCAGACCTACAGAGAGGACTTGGTTTAGCTACACAGAGACAGCCTGAAGGCCCTGGAGTGTGGTCGAGTCCACAACTGGGAATGTGCACAGGATGGAGGCTGGGTCTGCCATAGGAGGCCCACTGTCAACATGTGCCCAAAGGGAGGTTGTGGACCCACCATAGCAGTCTCATCTCAGTGTGCTCACAGTGGGCACTGCTACGAGCTCTGGGAACGCACAGGCGGGTTGCCAACACGTGGATGTGGGGCAGAAATCTGAGCCAATTCCTTGTGGTCCCACAGTGGGTGCTGGTATGTGACTTCAGCAAGTTCACACCAGCAGCTTTGTGAGTGCAGTGCTTGGGGGACATTCGAGCTGAACACTGGCATTCCCACAACAGAGACTGATCCAAGGGCAGAGCCTACAACAGTGTACTTTGTGGGTGCCCACCGTAGGTGGCAGGCCACGTCACAGAGTGCCTGTCCTGGTGGACAGCTCCTGGGGAGGAATATGCAGCAACTCCTTCCCAGTGGGAGGGCTCTAGTGCCACCTACTCACACCACAGCTTAAAACTGGATCTGGGGGCTTCCACTCCAACAACTGGGGAGCAGACCCTGCCCCTGAGAGGGCTGTGACAACTATGGGACAAAGAGGAGGCCTCACCCCACATCCACTGAAGGCTCTGGTCACAACATCACCAAACACACCCTTTATCAGGACAAGGGCCAGCACAACCTGAGGAAAGAGGTGGCAAGCATCCATACCAAAAAATGGCCCTCTTGCACCAAAAATATTAGGGTCACGCCCACATAAAAACAGCCCTTCAAAGCCACAGTAGATAACTGTTTCTAAGTAAAATGAAAAAGCAGAGGAACCACTCCCAATTAAAAAATGAGAAATCCCCTGTTTGTTTTAAACAATGAAATACACCTCTCCAGTCTACCAGACTCTGAGTTCAAAAAGGAGGTAATAAAAATACTGAAGGAGTTAAGGAAGACTGTCAATGGAAATGCAGATCACCGTAACAAGAAACTATAGAGGAGAGATTCAAAATTAGACAACTCAATTGCCAAGATGAAAACCAAGTAACAGGCAATAAAATAGCAAACTAATGGAGAAGAATGATGATCTCGAAGACAGAAATTACACAACCAGACGGAAAGACAAAGTAACACATGAGATCTATGGGATAATATAAAGTGTGCCGATTTATGCATAATAGGGATCCCAGAAGGAAAAAGATATCCAGGTACAGTAAGAACAGAGGGTCCCAAACAAGATGAACCTGACCAGACCCACAGTAAGACATAATTGAAATGGCAAAAGTTAAATGAGTATTCTAAAGGCAGCAAGAGAAAAACAAATAGTTACAAGTGAACCCCCCCCCATAAGGATATCATCTGATTTATCCACAGAAACTTTATAGGCCAGAAAGGAGTGGCAAGATATATTCAAAGTCCTGAATGGGAAAAACCTGCAACCTAGGATACTCTACTCTAGCCAGCAAAATTAGCATTTAGAATGGAAGGAGAGAGAAAGAATTTCTCAGACAAGCAAAAACCAAAAGAATACATCAGTACTGAACCTACTCTGAAAGAAATACTGAAATGTGTTCTCTAAATAGAAAAGAAGCAAGAATCTATGAGAAAGGGAAAAATCACAATAGGAGAAGCAAATACATTAAAAGCATTGTAGATCACTTAAATAAGCCAGTACATATATTTTTTAAAAATCAAAAAAAAATTTGTGAAAGTGATTTTAACTACACAGTGAACAGCAAAAGGATAAACATGAAGATGTAAAATAGGAAATCAAAGTGTCAGGGAAGGGAGTAAGAAAACATAATTTTTTTAGACTGTGTTTGAGCTTATATGACTACCAGTCTCAAGCAAGTAGATATAGTAATGGGTTAACATACTTGCAATCCAGGGTAACCACAAATCAAAAACATATAATGGAGTCACAAAACTGAAAAGAACTCAAGCACAATACAAAAGAAAACCATCAAACCACAAAAGGAAAAACCAAAAGATAAAGGACAAAGAAGAAATATAAAATCAACTGGTAAACAAGATTTAAAGTGGCAATAAATACATACCTATAAATAATTACCTTAAATGTCAATAGACTAAATGCTCTGATCACAGGACAGAGTGGCATTTGGACAATAAAACAAGAACCTACAATATGCTGCCTACAAGAGACCCACTTTAGAGTGGAGGACACACCTATATTGAAAGTGAGGGGAGCAAAAAAGATATTTCATTCAAATAGAAATGACAAGAAACCAGGGGTAGCAATACTCATATCAGACAAAATAGACTTTAAAACAAAGTCCATAAAAGGATCAACGCAAGAAGACAATATCACACTCAACACATATGCACCCAATATAGGAGCACCTAAATACATAAAACAAATACTAACAGACATAAATGGAGAAACTAATGGGAATACAATAATAGTAGGAGACTTTAACACCCCACTGACATCAGTGGACAGATTCCAGAAAGAAAATCAATAGGGCAACAGAGATCCTAAATGACACACTAGGACAGTTATACGTAATTGATATCTTCAGAACATTAAATCTGGAAGAAACAGGATACACATTCTTCCCAAGTACCCATGGAATGTTCTCAAGGATAGACCACATATTAGGACACAGAACAAGTCTCAACAAATTAAAGAGCATAGAAATTATTTCAAGCATCTTCTCTGACCACAATGGCATGAAATTAGAAATCAGCCACAGAAAGAGAAATGAGAAAAAAATAATTACATGGAGACTAAACAACATGCTACTAAGAAACCAATGGGTCAAGAATGAAATCAAAGAGGAAATAGGAAATTTTAAAAATCCCTCAAGACAAATGACAATAAAAACACAACCATACAAAATCTATGGAATGTAGCAAATGCAGTCCTAAGGGGAAAGTTTATAGCATACAGGCCTTCCTCAAAAAACAAGAAAAACAACACCTGACCTACCACCTAAAAGAATTAGAAAAAAGAACAAACAAAACCTAAAGTCGGCAGAAGGAAGGAAATAATAAATATCAGAGAGGAAATAAATAAAATAGAGATTTAAAGACAGAAAAAATTAATAAAACCAAAAGCTGGTTTTGTTGACAGAATAAACAGAATCAACAAACCTTTGGCCAGGCTCACCAAGAAGAAAAGAGAGAAGACCCAAATAAACAAAATAAGAAATGAAAGAGGAGAAATAACAACTGATACCACAGAAATACCAAAAAAAAAAAATTAGAGATTACTATGAACAATTATGTGCCAACAAATTGGACAACCTAGACGAAATAGACAGTTTCTAGAAACGTACAGCCCACTAAAACGGAATTAAGAAGAAGTAGATAATTTGAACAGACTGATCACTAGAAGTGAAATAGAACCTATAATTTTAAAACTCCATGCAAACAAAAGTCCAGGACTGGATGGCTTCATTAGGGAATTCTACCAAACATTTAAAGAACTTATACCGATCCTTCTCAAACTCTTCTAAAAGTTTGAAGAAAAGGGAACACTCCCAAAATCATTCTATGAAGCCACCATCACCCTGACACCAAAACCAGACAAAGACACTACCAAAAAATAAATTACAGGCCAATATCTTTGATGACTATAGATGCAAAAATCCTCAATAAAATATTAGCAAACAAAATCCAACAACACATAAAGTGGATCATACACCATGGTCAAGCTGGATTCATGCCAGGGTCACAGGCATAGTTAAACATATGCAAATCAATCAACGTGATACATCAATCACATCAACAAAAGACAAAAAACACATGATCATCTCAACAGATGCAGAAAAAAAATTTGATAAAATGCAGCATCCATTCATATTAAAAACACTCACCAAAGTGGAAATAGAGGGACTATAGCTCAACATAACGAAAGCTATTTATGACAAACCCACAGTCAACATAATTCTCAATGGTGAAAAGCTGAAAGCCTTCTTGCTAAAATCTGGAACAAGACAAGTACGCGTACTCTCACCACTTCTATTCCACATAGTATTTGAAGTCCTAGCCAAAGAAATCAGATAAGAGTAAGAATTAAATGTATCCAAATTGTAAGGGAAGAAATAAAATTGTCATTATATTTAGATGACAAGACACTATGTGTTGAAAACCCTAAAGTCTCCACACAAAAACTACTAGAACTGATAAACAAATATAGCAAGGTAGCAGGATACAAGATTAACATACATAAATCAGTTGCATTTTTTACACTAACAATGAAATATCAGAAAGGGAAAGTTAAAAATAAAATCCCTTTTAAAATTTCCTCAAAAAAATAAAATACTTAGGAACAAACCTGACCAAGGAGGTGAAAGACTTACATGCTGAGAACTATAAAACATTGATAAAGGAAATTGAAGACTATTTAAAGAAATGTTAAAATATATTCCATGCTCTTGGGTTGGAAAAATTAATATTATTAAAATGGCCATACTAACCAGAGCAATCTACAGGTTTAATGTCATCCCTATCAAATTACCCATGACTTTTTACACAGAACTAGAACATATAATCCTATATGGAACCATAAAAGACCCAGAATTGCCAAAACAATCCTAAGGAAAAAGAATAAAGCAGGAGGCAAAATCTGCACAGACTTCAGACAGTACTACAAATCCACAGTAATCAAAACAGCATGGCACTGGCACAAAAACAGTCATATGGATCACTGGAACAGAACAGAGATCCCATAAAGAAACCCATACACCTATGGTCAATTAATCTTTAACAGAGGAGCCAAGATTATACAATGGGGAAAAGATAATTTCTTCAGCAAGTGGTGTTGGTAGAGCTGGACAGCTGCATGTAAATCAATTAAGTTAGAACAAACCCTCACACCATACACACAAAAAAGCTCAAAATGGCTTAAAGACTTAAATATAAGACATGACACCTTAAAACTCCTAGAAGAGAACATAGGCAGAACATTCTCTTATATAAATCGTAGCAATACTTTCTTATGTCAGTACTTTCTTAGTCTCCCAAGGCAATAGAAATAAAAGCAAATATAAACAAATGGGACCTAATCAAACATAAGTTTTTGCACAACAAGGAAAACCATAAATAAAATGAAAAGACAACTTACAGAATACAAGAAAATACTTGCAAATGCTGCGACAGAGGAGATCCATCTCCAAAATATACAAGCAGCTCATACAGCTCAATATTCAAAAAAAATAAACCACCTGATCAAAAAATGGGCAGGAGACCTAAATAGACCTTTCTCCAAAAAGACATACACAGATGGCCAATAGGCACATGAGAAGATGCTCAGCATTGCTAATCATTAGAGAAATGCAAATCAAAACTACAGTGAGGTAGCACCTCACACCAGTCAGAATGGCCATCATCAAAAAAATCTACAAACAATAAATGCTGGAGAGGGTGTGGAGAAAAGGGAACCCTCCTGCACTGTCGGTGTGAATGTAAATTGGTACAGCCACTGTGGAGAACAGTATGGAGATTCCTTAAAGAAGTAAAAATAGGGCTTCCCTGGTGGTGCAGTTGTTGGGAGTCCATCTGCTGATGCAGGGGACACGGGTTCGTGCCCCGGTCCGGGAAGATCCCACATGCCGTGGAGCGGCTAGGCCCGTGAGCCATGGCCACTGAGCCTGCGCGTCCAGAGCCTGTGCCGCAACGGGAGAGGCCACAAGAGTGAGAGGCCCGCGTACCTCAAAAAAAAAAAAAAAAGTTAAAATATATTTACCATATGATCCAGCGATTCCCACTCCTGGGCATATATCTGGAGGAAACTCTAATTTGAAAAGATACATGCACCCCAATGTTCACTATTTACAATAGCCAAGACATGGAAGCAACCTAAGTGTCCATCAACAGAGGAATAAAGAAGATGTGATATATATATATATATATACACACACACACACATATATATATACACACAAAATATTACTCAGCCATAAAAAAGAATGAAATAATGACATTTGCAGCAACATGGATGGACTTAGAGATTATCATACTAAGTGAAGTCAGACCAAGACAAATATCACATGATATCACTTACATGTGAAATCTAAAAAATGATACACATGAACATATTTACAAACCAGACACAGACACACAGACATAGAAAACAAACTTATGGTTACCAGAGTGGAAAAGGATGGAGGGGAGGGATAAATTAGGAGTTTGGGATTAGCAGATACGAACTACTATATATAAAATAACCAACAAGCACCTACCATATAGCAGCACAGGGAACTATATTCAGTATCTTGTAATAACCTATAGTGGAGAAGAATCTGAAAAAGAATATATATATTTGAATCACTTTGCTGTACACCTGAAACTAACACAGCATTGTACGTGAACTATGCTTCAATTTTTAAAAAAACCTAAAATTTAAAATTCAATAACAATTAGATTTCACCATACACCATCAAGGAAATCAAAGTCAAAATTGTAACAAAACATATAAAAGATATATACATAAAGTGTTAATTGTTGAAATGCCGCTACTCTGTTCTACTAAATGTAGGGAAGGAAGAGGTGACTCACAGAATGTGACCTATAGGAGGAACAACTTTCCATGGCAATAAAGCTACGTTCGGCTTTCATCAGAATATTGTGAACATTCTCGAAGGGATTATAAACAGAATTCAGAAAATGAAATTCAAAGTGGGAGTTCAACAGATAACATTCTCAACGTTCACCAGTACTGTATGAAAATTCCTCGTTAAACTTTGTGCTTTCCCTTAGGTGATCATCTATAAGATTAATGTGAATTACACAAGGTGGAGTATGCAGAGGGCCATTTTATAGCATCGTTCTGCCAGGGTTTTTAAATGCCTGCCTTTGTATTTGGGGTTACAACTAAGTTGGCTCTAGGAACACTGTGTTTATAGTCAGAGGCAGACTTACTATATAAACGATTTCTTCAGATCTAACGAAAACCAGCTGGCATTACATTCTCTGGAAGAATGAAGGTTTGCCTATTGTTCAAAGAGAAAAAAACTGAGAGTGAAAATTGATCATGTGAGACAAACCCAAAATCACTTGTGGCGCAGCAGTGAGTACCAAACGTATGTGTGTAGGACTTTGCTATTTAATTTTAAACATGTTTTGGTTTTATAGCATAGTATTAGAACTACAAGTTTATAAAGGTTATGCCAAGTTTTATGTTTGTATAGATTTAAACAACATTGTAATAAAAGTAGCTTAAATTAATGCTAAGTTCATTGTTCCCCCTTTAAATTCAAACATAATTTAACTACAAGAAACTGTAATACAATAAATAGTTTCTACCCTCAGGTTACTTATAGTCTTGCACTAGATTTCATATTCTTTTACATTGCTTCTTCGATAACCTCATTTAAATTGGATGAACTAGATCAAAATATCAATGATTAAACCTTAATTTGCTCAGTTGCAAATCCTTGCTCTGTCTGCCCTTCTGAAATGTATGAACTTAAGCAAGTTAATCCATTTCTCTTCATTTTAGCATCCTCATACATGAACTGGAGATGGAATACTTAGCAGGCTTGTTTTGGCAATTAAATATTAATAATAGCTAGCTCTCTTTGAACAAGTTACAGGAAAGCAGCCACTTTAATCTTATCAATCCTCACAAATTATTATTTCTATTTTATAGATGAAGAAACAGGCAAGAGAAATTAGTTGAACAAGGAATTACATATGTAGTACGTAGTTAGGCTTTATAGGATCTGAATTCAGATTGGGTTGGTAAGTAGCAGATTCTTCTGCACTATGTTATTTTGCCTAAAATAAACTAAAATGCTTAGCATAAGTCTAGAGCTTAGTAGGAACTCCATAAATATTCCTTCCTTAAGAAAATTATTCTTGTTTCTCCTGTCTCTATATCTCTTCTCATATAAGTTACCAAAAACCTCAGATCACCCTCTAGTGATAAATGATTCTAACTGCAGACTTTGAGCCTTGGTTTAGGGAAAAGAGTGAAAGAATATAAATATGAAGGAATTAAATGCTAGGCCACGGTATGAAAAAATGTGCTTTTGTTGGGATTTAGCATTTAGCAAATTGCTAGCCTCCTAGATTGTTTGCATTCTTTCTTTCCCAATAAGCAAATACCCCTTATTTCTCTGATAGTAGGATAACTTTTGAGTTTTATTAACTAGAATTATGTTTTTGAAAGCATGGTCAAAATAACTTTTTTCCCCAAAAATATATAGTACGCCATTGGGATCATTAGAACTTAAATATCACTGACGATAGAAGAGAACTGAGGCAAACTTCTTTTGATGACTTCAGTACCTTCTATGCTGAGGTCTTGGTTATAGTATTAAGAATGACACAAGTCCTTAGGTCTGTGAGGTATACTAGCTGGTTCGATATGCCTTTATAAAATTTTTGTTTTAGACTATAGGGACAAAGTTATATTACTGCTATAATCTAAGCAGAATTTACAAGGCAAATTTTAGACCCAAAAAGAAAAGGTAGCCATTGTTCGTAGCAGACTGAAATATCCTTTGGGAGAAACTCAGCAGTTACTCAAATGATTTTCATGAGGATTAGAACGTATTTCATTGAGAGAAACTAAGACTCATCAGGACAGAATCATATCTTTTTTCTTTTCCGAAAGAAAATCAATAATGATCTTCAATCAGGTTAGCCATAAAGGACTCTTTTGTACCGTAACATCTAACACTCATTTCCAGATCAGAGCAACCATCTCTTTTAACTGCACGAATATTCCTTGGCACTCACAGTTTATGGCCTATATAGGTGGTTTAGCACAGGGCTTTCTGGCTCAAAGCTGAGGCTGGCCCAAAATGAGCTGGGCTGACACTTTAGAAGGTGTGGTGAGCAGTCTGTAGCTCCCAGGCAACCTTTCACAGGGAGATTTGAAATCCACTTGAAATTACATACGACTGGTGGAGCTTCACCTGGAGAGGCCTAATCAGGATTGTTTTCGATTCAGTAGGAATCAAAGAAGCCTGTTCGTTGTGTCAGAATCCATCTCTAGACTACAGAATGAACAATAACCTAAAATCAACGCCAACCCACTGGATCCAGCTTACATGCTTGAGAGTTTGTTCCAGGGTGTTTTATACAGTACTTTCATCATTCTGTGTTTTCCTTTTAGGGCCTACTCTTCCCAAGACTCATGTCAAAACAGCCTCTCTTGGGTTGGCTGGAAAGGCAAGATCTCCTTTGCTTCCTGTATCTGTGCCAACAGCCCCTGAAGTGTCTGAGGAGAGTCACAAACCAACAGAGGATCCAGCCAATGTAAGACCATCCTTGAACTTCGTGCCCCATTAAGGGAAGCACTGCTGAGCAATGCAGTCTAAGCCAACCAGCACTCTCCATTAACCCCAAGCCCCTGTTGTTCTTATTGTTTGGTTAGCTCTGTTTTCCTGCACTTACATATGAAGAGAAGAAACTTTAGGGAAAAACATTATATCAGGGATTTAGTTATATTAAAAAATCGTTGGTACTTAAAGCCAATCTTATAAATACAAGCAGATAGCAACAGAATGAGTGACTTTACATACATATATGTATATATACACACGTGTATATATATATGAATATACACGTGTGTGTGTATATATACATAGATAATACACTATCATCACTATCCTATAATGTGAACCACATGTGTAATTTAAAATTTTCAAAGAGCCACATTAAAAGATGTAAAAAAAAAATTATACACACACACATTTTCATCAATGAGATGAAACACCTTGGCATACCTGGAAATATAACTATATAATTATTCTTTAAAATAGAAAAATAGTAATAAAGCTCTACTCTGAGGAGCTTTCTGAAGTTATACATGTCACTTATAAAATCATAAAATAGCCTAGAAATACAGAATTGAGAAGAGGAAAACACAAAATGAAGAAATGAAGGAAGGAATTTAGGAAGGAAAAAAAAAAAAAAAGAAGGAACTGATATATTTAGAGGGGAAAGTTTAGTTACTTAATGAGAGAAAAGTTTGCCAACTAAGGGAGGCAGCTAAAAAGTGATCAAATTAGAAAACTCTGAAGAAACTCCATGGGGACCAAAAAAAATCGAAATTTTGAGAAAGCAAACAATTCCCCCAACAATGCATTTTGAGGGAGATTTAAAAAGACGTTGCCTGAAGGCAGCAATTTAGAAAACTCCGGAGTGTTTCTGAATATAATTCAAGAGAAAACATTTTAAAGAAGGCTAGGGTACTAACACATATGATACCTTGAAAAATTAGAGGACTGGACGGGGAAAAAAAGATGCAAAAAAACCCAGATTAGAATCATCTCATTTGAATTAACATAAATTTTTTCTTGATTTTATTGTTTTCAGCACTACAAATAATAAAATATTTTAACACTTGGAGATCAGACAATCTGGATGTGTGTATGTGTGTGAATGTTTGCAGAAGTATGTTATATAATTAACATACTTTCATACTTAAAAGATTCAAATTTACAAGAATCTAATGCACTGCTCTGTCAGGATATAGCTGTTTACGTATTGCAGTAGTTTAGTGTCACAGTTGTTAGCCATATCTTAATTCAGATCAAATTCCTAAATTTATATATCTCATCTCATAAGGAATCATGTCAGGTGGCCCAGTTTTTGCACTTAAGATTGACTCTAAGGGACTTCCCTGGTGGTGCAGTGGTAAAGAATCCGCCTTACAATGCGGGGAATGTGGGTTCGATCCCTGGTCAGGGAACTAAGATCCTACATGCCATGGGGCAACTAAGCCTGCGCGCCACAACGACTGAGCACACGTGCCTCAACTAGAAAGCCTGTGTGCTGCAAACTACAGAGCCCATGCACTCTGGAACCTGGGCACCACAACTAGAGAAGAGAAAACCTGGACTCCACAACTAGAGAGAAGCCCATGCACTGCAACCCCGCGTACTGCAAATAAGACCCGATGCAGCCAAAAAAATAAAAATAAAAAAATAAACTGTTTTAAAAGTTTGATTAAAAAAATATAGTGACTCCAAGGAGTGACAGCCAAAAGTATAATATGAACAGCAATAAGATTATATAATATGTTAAAGGAAATATAGAAATGGGACAAATAATCTAGATCATCACTATTCTATAAAAATATAACGTGAGTCACATGTGTAGTTTAAAACTTTCTAGGAGCCACATGAAAAGATGTAAAAATGAACAGGTGAGATTACTTTTAATGATATATTTCATCTAACCCAATACTTCCAAAATATTATCATTTCAACATGCAATAAATATAAAAATTTATCAGATATTTTACTTTTTTTGTACTAAGTGCTCATAATATGATGTATTTCATGTGTACAATGCATCTCTGTTCAGGCTATCCACATTTTGAAAATCCAGTAGCTACTACATGTGGTTTGATGTTGCTGTATTGGACAAGATCTAAATAATTTGAGAAAACAACACACATAACTATGACATCATTTTGGGAAAGGAGTTATCAAATTAATCAGTTCACTTCAGCATCCCTCCTCATACATAGGTCAGTCTTTTGGGCCAAATTGGCTACATCTTTCAATCCCTGTTAAACTCTGAAGATTACACATTACACGACCAAATCATTCACTGGCAGGCTGAGATTCCCATAAGAAGGTACCATTACCAAACTGTTTAATACCACAAGTTGTTTCTTCTCCACCAGTGTTCTCATGGCAGCCAGGGTGTTTATTTGGCAGGACTTTATATACATTCTGACCACACTACTGAGTAATGCTTCCTGGCCTCCACAGAGCAAAACATCAGGCCTCAGGCCTCAATTTGGTTCAATAATTTCATCAAATGAACGAGCTAACCAAGAATAACCAGGTAGAGTCGGTATGTATATGTCAAAACAAAGGGTATTTTGAGAAAGGAAAAGAAAAAAGATACTAACATTTATTGAACACTTAGCACTCACCAAACTGACCTGGTGAATCCTCCCAGCCACCCAGTGAGGTAAGCTTGCTATTCCCATTTGACAAATAAGGAGACAGACTCAAAAGGCCAAGTCTATAGAAGAACTGGGATTCAAATCAACACCACAGCCTTGTTTTCCCCACTGGCTGACCATCAGAATTAGCTGGGAAGCTTTATAAAAGGAAGAGATTCTAACCTTTCCTTGACCTACTGAACCCAAATCCCCGACACTAGTGACCAGGGGTGGTCTGTGCTCACTAATAGCAAGGTATTATTAATGACACGATTCTAGTGGCTCACAGTAAGGGAGAGTTACAGACAGTATGGTCGCTAAGATCCTGCAGTTCAGGCTTTCCATTTTATCCACCAATCAAACCGTGTCATAAGGTCCCCTCTACAACCACGCACAGAGGCAGTTCTGGTTTGGGGTGAGAATTCTGTTTTCACACACAAACTAAGGTCATAATCCTCAGACTCTTCACTGGTCAGGTCAAGTTCCCACACATAAAAAAGTACCTGTGTGGTGTTACAAAGTAAGGAGACCTGGTGATGTAAATCCTGTTCATATCCTAATGGAAAGGAAAAGGAACACGTTGACTATGTACCACGTGCTGAACACTGATAGGCACTAAACATGTCACAGGATGCTGAGAATAGCCTATGAAATAGATGTCAACATCATCATTTTACATCTGAGAACTACACGTCAGAGAGGTTTACTAACTTGTCCAAGATCACACAGTTTGGTAGAACTTGATTTGAAACAGGATTTTTTCTGACACTAAAGCCTTTGCCTCATCACAAGGATGAACACAGTGAAAGAGCAGACAATCATTCATCACTGCCTCTTTTATTACCAGCATCTTCCTTCAATGATGATATGCTGAGTCCACAGCCCCTGGCTGTGGGCCGCCGTGCCATGCGTGATAATACGGTCAATCAATTAGACATGGCCCTGCCTTAACAAAAGGAGTGCTCCGATATCCACCTGTACTAATTCTTTGCTCTCATTCTCTCTGTAGGTGTATGAACAGGATGATTTGAGCGAACAAATGGCAAGTTTGGAAGGGCTAATGAAGCAACTTAACGCTATCACAGGCTCGGCCTTTTAACACACATTGCCGAATTGATGAGGTGAATCTTCCAGGACCTTTGCAGCATTACCAGTTACCCATAAACAGCACACCTGTGTCCAAGAACTCTATCCAGTGTACAGGTTAACCATCAGGACCACTGAGTTCTGGAAGCTCCTGAAGCAGTTCAGGAGGAATAAGCATCCCTTCTTTCATAGGCATCAGGAGTTTCAAAATGACAACTCTGGGGTCCCTTAACAAAAGCAAAGATACATCTTCACTGCAATGTCAAAGCTGAAGCTGCTAGAATAGTCCTGGGCCTTTGCCACTGCAGTGACCACAGTGTCATGACAGATGCTTACGTTTTCCTCCATCAAGGCCTGTCATTTTCTTCTATGTGTAGGTCTAGTCTTACAAAATGCAAGTGCATTATTGAAGCCTGTACCCTGCCATGGCAAATCAGCGCAAGCTCACTATTTTATTTTCAAATTTAAGGTACAAAGCACCCATGGGAATTTTCTCACCACATAGCACCAAAGGACTGGATGTTTTTCTGACAGCACAAAAAAGTAAACAAAAGGCGGCAAATGCTTACGTTTTGTAACTCAAGTCGTTCTTGCACAGGTGGTGGAATTCAGCGAGTGGCTGTAAAATTCACCCATTTTAGCAAGTATTGGTAAATCCACTCTTGGTTAACATTGATGTCTGGAGAACAGGAACATTTAGAAATCTGCAACTAGTGGCATCCTGCCAGCAACCAGTCCATTTCCTAAAAGAGGATACAATATGCAGTCTTTTCAGACACATGATAAATTACGTGCTTAAGCTTGTAATAGGAAACTTTAATTTGGGTGGCTTTCATGCCATACCACACTGTGATGATATTTCAAAGCTTCACCAAGTCCATCTCCCTCAGGAGTCTGGCTAGACTCCACCGCATCCCTCCCTGAGTTCCCCTTGGCAACCAGCCCTGGCCAGCTGGCTGTCTCCACACATCCCTTGGCCTCCTGACCCACCTTTCTGAAACCCTCTGTGGAAATGGCAGAGCCATCACGAGGGAGGGAAGGAAAATGGAAGGCAGTTTCAAACAGTACCTTCCCTTGAGTGATGTCACTTCCACCAGCAGAGTCCTCACTGACTTACAGCAGGCCGTGTTGGTAGGTGACAACCACCAAGCTTTGTTGTCAAGGAAACCTTCTGCACCATGCCTGCCCGGAGTCAGAGAGCAGCAGAGGGGAAGCCATCACTTGACACTTGTGACACATCCTAGACCCAGTGGATACTCTTTAAAACTGCATCTTCATTGTGACATAGACTCTTAAACTCCTACTGCCGTGTTTACCTACAGCTTGCAACTAGGTGAAATTAAAAAGATTCTGTGTGCACCCTTTTAGCTTTTGAATTTGAAGCTGCATTTGGAGTTCCTCCATTTATGCAGCTGAATCGCCAAAAGGGAGCCAGTTTGCATACTTATCAGTTAGGCAACTTGAAAACCCAATAAGAGAGTTTCAGCTGAATTATTCCTTTCAGCTCTGCCTTCGATTTCAAGCTTGAGTAGGTCATAATTTTAAAAGAGCATGGAAGGGATAGGATCTTTACAGCCTAATAGCTCCTTTTATTAGGTGGGTAATTATATATGAATCCCTGAATGAAATATTTTGAGTAAAATGGCACTGTAACGGAAGTAATAATTCAGATTATTTTTTTACAGTCTTATGTCGGGAAGGAAATCTTATGTCAAAGAGAGGGCTTGTTCAAATGGTTCATTAGAAAGTCCGGTCCATTCGTGAAATTGTTCCTTCAACAAAGAGTGCTTGATCAATCTACTTATATTTTCATGAAGTCCTTCTGAAGAGCTATGTGGTGTTATCCTACGGGTTAGATAACTCTTACTCAACATCTAGGGTGCTTAGGTAAACAGCCCTCCACTGACGTGGAACAAGGCATTTCATAACATAATATTGAGTCTTACAGAAATAATCCATTAGCTCAGAAAAGAAAATGTTCATTAGACCAGCCTTATCTTCTCGAGGTCCTAGGATGGCTTTCCATTTCTAATCCTCACAAACATGGAACAGACTCTGAGGCATTTGACATCCAAGGAAGGTCATCCTGAGTGTCCAGTTTGGAATGAGCTACAAATCTCGGATTTCAGGGATTAGTCACATCTTCAATCTGTAGACTGTATTTGCACAATCAAGAGAACTAGCATTTTCACAACATTCTAGACTCCTCTGAACTCAATGACCCTAGGAAATACATTTCTTAAAATATATGAAAATATACATTATTTGATTTCAGTGGATGCTCTTGAAACTTTCTTCATTAAACAAATCCAACGGTTTATTTCAGTAATCGGCAATGCTAATAAATCTTAGCTCCATGCACTGTATATAGAGTAGACTCCATTTAAATTCTCACAAGAGACTCTTGGGAGATGTACCCAATGGTTTGAGTATGAAACAACTTGACTGCAACTCTGTACAACTCTGCTCCCCGTCCTCTCAGATAGTTCAAACGTGTGTACAGCTGCTTGCCCAGGCTTATAGGTAACTCTTTAATTTCCCAGTCTCCTGATCTCCTGACAAGAAGAAATCTGTCTCTGAGTCTGGTTCATGACATACAGGGCTCTTTAAGCTCATAAATCTCTTTGACTCCCATAGCGATGCTTGACAGCCAACCAGCAGCTCTGCCACCAGGAGTCATTTCTCCCCGAAAAAGAAGAAAATAAAACATGGCGGGGCATCTCAGGCCTTCCCTGCACTCTGCTGAACTGTCAGGCAAGAGCCTTCTCTTGAAAAAGTTCGGTATTTTTCATTTCATACTGATAAGAAAGCTATTTTCTTTCCTCTAGAAAGTTCTGCATCTGTGAAACTCACAAAAATGCAGATAGCTCAAAATGCATAAAACATATTTGGAGGATGCTCTAGCCAAAATTTAAATATTTCTTAGTGACTCACATTCAGTAAGAAACCAGTCATAGCTACCTCTTTGTAGAGCAGAGCTATAAGCTTCTAGGGTATTTAAATAATGGAACTTTATATTTGGGCATTATAAAATTCACACACAATTGAACAAGCTGGAAAAAAAGGGAAATATATCAAGCCAGGGATATAAGAGGTGAACTTATTAAGGCTTCCTGGGAGGAGTTGGATATAACATTATTCTCTTCAAAATAAGGGTGATTCACAATGACATGTATGTTTTCGTCCCCTGCATTGATAAGAGCTACAGAAGGAGAGCTGTCCAACATTAGTGTGTCATTCCAGACAACATTTGGAAACTGTAATGTTTGGCACTTGTTGGCTTTTCTGATAGAGAATCTAAGTACAAGTCTTTCTGGAAGCCTTTGTAGTCTGTGCTTGAAGATGGTTGCTTGTTCCTAACCACCCTTGTGATACATCTGTCTGTTGACTTTGTTTAAAGAATCGTCTTCAGGTCTCCTCCAAATGTAATAGAGTGTCTCATACATGACTGCTGGACTGGAATTCTAACCAAAAAAAAAAAAAAAAAAAAAAAACCCCACCTCTAAAGAGATCACCTGACCTTTTAGATAAAATTGTGTCCCAGACTCAGACTCCTTGTAGTTTCAGAATGTCCATTTCTAGTTCATGAGAGAGAGAAAAAATAGAAAAAGTCCTTCCTTTTAGCTGTGTTAATAAAAAACAAAACCGTCAGAACTTTAAAATAGATGAGGAACAAGGTTGCTTTCCCTTCCTGGACCAGTTTACTTCATCTAAATGCAGACCATTCCTAAAGCCAGAGGTTAGTATCCTAGCCTGTTTATAACCCATATACACAATAGAGAACCCCCAACATTCTAGAGCAGCAGGGCAGTCATACACTCAAATCTACCATCTCTTTTTAAAATCACTTTCAAAGCAACATTTTACTCGTAATAATAATAATAATTTGTATTTCTCTGGTAACTTTCAGAGATCACTTTCATAGTATACAGAAAAGCTTTTCACTTGATTCCAGCATTTCAAATTAAATCAGACTTTGGAAAAGTCATAGATAGATGTTTTGTATGGTATTCCATTGCATTTGAAATACGTGCTCCCATGCCTCAGTGTAACTTGCTATCCAAGTATCTGCTTCCAAAATGTCCTGATTCTGAAAAGAAATGCCTGAGTAGTTCCTCGTCAGTGATGTTACACAGGAGAGCACACATAAGCCTGTTGTCTGGGCTCTCTGTTCCCGCTATTGCGTCACGTTCACTTGGTGGAATTCTAGCTGCACTCTCTGAAGGATTTCTCCTGCTCTCAGTAGAGAGCCTTTGTACATTGTCCTCCTATGATTTTTTTTGTTGGTTGGAGAGCAACAGCAAAACTCTGCAAGATGTCGCAAACACAGATGCATGGGCCAGGGTATCTCAGTGTGTTCTCAGATGCAAGAAAGGAATGTTGGGGAGGAGGAAAAATGCTGTTTTTTTATTATCGAAGGGTAAACCTGACAATTCTGAACTTTGTGAATTGTCAGCTTGTTTGGGGGCTGGGTGGGTGGGTCTGGGGTGTACTTTTTATAAGTAATATTTAATTTATTATTTAGAGTGGCTTCTTTTTGGATAATTTATGATACAAAGGGAGATCTGGTTGGGAATCTAGATACGGCTGTTAAAGCTGCAGTGTTCCATATCTCAGAGGGACCCACTTTGGAAAAGAATCGTCCACTGCTGAGTATGAGGATATGCCCAGGCAAAGCCTCCACTGAATCGCCGTCATCACCGCCTTCTCCCTTTCCAGGGTCATTCAAACACAATACCACCAAACCTACAATATTCTGATAGCATTTTACAGATCGATGCTACTCATTCTTTGAAAGGGCTTTGCGATTCAAACAAATGGTTAGTGTGCTAGTGGTAGGTTTATTTGGTAGACATGGGTATACTACAGCTTTAACTAGCCTTAGTGGAAAAAGGAATTTTTTGTTGCTACAAAATGCCATTTTTTAAAAAAAGGTATTTTGAGCCTACAGAGAGTTTCTTTAAATTGTCAGACTCTAGCATTGTTAACCAAATTAGACTAGTGATTGCAATATTTAAGTGTAAATCTTGTTCTATGAGAAAGGAAACTTGCTTACAGTTTAAAACGATGACTGTTTCTACACATGATCTTGTATACTACTACACGAGGAAAAAGGGGTTTTGTAATCACTGTAGAACAGTCTCATATTCATTTTTTATAGAAATGTTATTCCAATGGTGCATTTTTTGTTTAATAAATAAAGTTTTGATACAAAGTTCTTTCTTCACGTTATTTCTATTAAATGGCTGATACGACATGCACATGACCCTAACCCCTGCCTGTCTATTCTCATCCTCAGGATACACGCTGCCTTTTTGACATGTGTATCAGAGACTGTCAGTCCCTTTGGATCCTTTTCATCCACACGCTCAGTATGTTTTCTATCCCAACAGCCAATAAATACCCATGTGTGTGTCGGAGGGCTGCCTCGGGCTGCCAGAACTTGCTTTGCCTACATACACAGGAGAGTTGGAAATTCCAGATCAGATCTCACCAACAGCTGGTAAATACTCCAGCCCCCATGCCCTCATTGAGACAATTCTGCAGTGTAAGCCAACTGATTTCCAGAGTCCCCCTGCAGGACTGAGCCAGAGTAACTCTCTGTGGGGAGATACTGCTCCACAATATTTCACCCTAGATATAGCACCCATGTTTGGCTTGCCTCCTTTCTCTCTCCCTCTCCCCCTCTCCCCCTAGTGATTTCTCCTGGGAGCACGTCGTAATAAATCACTTTTACACAAATCTTCATGTCAAGGGCTGTTTTTAGGGACTTAACCCAAGGCAAAGACCCTACTATTTTTGTTCCCATTTCAACATGCGAACACCAAGTAAATATAATACTCTCTCCATCCTCAAGATATTTCATTCTTATCGTGTCAACAGCAGAACATGGGGACACATACGCACTGAATAATATATGGCTATGAGCACTGAAGGATGAAGTTGGGCGTGTAATCTATTCTTTAAGAGAAAATCACATATTAAAGTTTTACTAACTCTTTTGGGTAAGCAGAGAACTATTCAGAGAGTTTGCTTGAAGCCAACGCATCACCAGTGCCAGGACAGGTGGGTTTTTAAAGGCCATCTAGCTCTTCCCAGCTTCTTCAACGCATGATCATTCCACCTAGAGAGAAAAATATTGTGGTTAAGATCACCAAGAACCTGGAGAAATTGGAACCCTTGTGCATTGCTAGTGGGAACTAGTAAACTAGTGCAGCCGTAAACCACCAGTATGGTGGTTCCTCAAAAAATTAAACATAGAATTACCACGTGATAGAATTACCATATGATCCAGCAATTCCACTTCTGGGCATATATCCAAAAGAATTAGAAGTAGGGACTTAAGAGATATTTGGACACCCATGTTCATAGCACTGTTATTCATTATAGCCAAAAGGTGAAAACAACCCAAGAGCTCATCAACAAATGAATACATAAACAAAATGTGTGTGTGTGTGTGTATAATGGAATATTACTCAGCCTTAAAAAGGAAGGACACTCTGACACATGCTACAACATGGATAAAGCTTGAGGACATTATGTGAAATGAAACAAGCTCATCACAAAAGAATAACTAGTGTATGATTCCACTTATATGAGGTACCTAGGGTAATCACATTCAGAGAGACAGAACAGTAGTTACCAGGGGCTGGGAAGATAGGGGAATGAGGAGTAATTGCTTAATAGGTACAGAGTTGCAGTTTTGGGAGATGAAAAAAGTTCTGGAGATGGATGGTGGCAATGGTAGCCCAACACGGTGAACATACTTAATGCTACTGAACTGTACTATACACTTAAAAATATTAAAATTTTAATTTTATGTTAGGTATTCTTTACCACAATTTAAAAAATGCCAAATAAGGATATTCCAGAGCATTTTCTATAAATGCTGATATTTATTCTATGACTCCTGAAATATATGTTAACAGCAAAATGTTAAACTGATATGCAAGCCCTAGAAGTAACATATTTACAAGTCTATTTTATCTCACATATTCAATGTATGTAATCGTCTCTTACAGAAGGATGCCACGCTTTCACAGAAGCTATCAGAGATAGTATCTCCATGGAAAACCAGTTATTTGAAGAAAAATAAAATGGATTACTGCTGTTTGACCTAGACAGGAGAAGGTTAAGGGATAAACTAGCTACTCTCTCCACTGCAAATATCTTTATCAGAAGGATTTTGGAGTAGTCAAAAAATGATATACTCTCTATCTTAAATACCCTAAAATGCTATCATGAAGATAGATAGCAGATTGCATTAATATGCAGGTAGGAGAATTTAATAGATCTGAATGAAATTGGAAACGCAGAGAGGTTTACCCAGAGCTGGAATTCAGAAAGGTTGACACTGCTCTCTTTCATGGAAATTTTCTTCAATTCATTAATTACTCGTTTCCATTTATTTTGATGTGTTTTAAAGGTGCATCTGTAACTCTTACAAATATTTCCTGACTTCCATCCCACTATTAAACTTCTCCTTATTTTTCACACATTACTCTCTTCTCTAAACATCCTTTGCATATTTTCAGGTCGGTCATTCACATCACAACTTTTGCTTTTTGTAAATCTTTGCCTCCAATAATGGTTTTAATTGTGCACTGATTTTAAATTTTATTGCAGTTCTTCCTTTATTTACCCATTGCCTCCTTCATTTCATCATGCTGTCTTTTTATCCTATCCTGTTCTTTCTTCATTATATTCCAATTCTCTTTCAGAGAGTTGATTTTTTAAATAATTTTTTTTATAAATAAACCTGAAAACATGTTTTCTATGAAAGAACCTTCTACTGGTTTTGTAAAGGATTATCCTATCAGCTTCTTATGTCTCATTACTTTAACCCATTCTTATCTTTATTTTAGACTTAAGTATTTTTAATCTATTTACTCTGAAATGAAGGAAGATCTATTTAGATCAATGTGTGTCAACCCCCTGGTCGTTTGAATTGCTCCTGACCCCATTTTATTTCCCCTTGTGTTCGATAGACTTTTTCCTGATTGCCAAGTGGAGTATATGAAAAAGCACAGCTCAAGAATAAACAGATGCCCTATCTCTTCTGTCTTCTACCTCTACCTGGACTACTGTAAAGAGAAATGCGCCCAAGCACATTAGTTCCTCTCTTACCCTTTCTGCCCAATTCTGTTCTGACAGTTTAGTAAACAAATGAATGTAGTGGAGAAGAGAGAGATTAGAGGAAGGAATAAGTAACTTCTGGGTGCCTGATGCTTTTTGAGGCAGCCGGAGTGATACTTGCCTGGATTTTTGGTTGATATAAACTTTTCACTTGTGATCTGAAGATCATTTTGTATAAGATTACTGGCAATATGGTAAGAATGGCCTATATACTATGCTTCCTTGAAGTTTTATTGGCCTTAAAGCTAGGGAAAAAAGAAAAAAAAAATTTCTGATTTGGTGGAGAGGTCCTGTTTTTCAGTAATAATGTCTTCTCCCCCTTCTCCCCTTCCTCTTCCTCCTTCTATTATATTTTTTTCTGAGTCCATTGATATGATAATGGGAAATTGGGGTTCACTGTTAGGGGCAACTCTCCAGACACCATTGTAATTGTTGAATACTAGGTATTTTTTAAGCACCTAGGTTTTGTCCTACCTTCTATTTACCTAAGTATAATTTTCACCTATTTTTTATTTACCAATTTCTTATTTCCATATTACTATATTCCTTTTCTCTCATTTGTGATTAATCTTTCTCTTTCACCTTAACTTTGGAAACTCATAATTTGATACAATAAATACTAAGGCAATTATTCCTGAGATAATCCAAATGTCCTCATTAGCAGTTCAAAAGATTTCTTGAAATAAATAACAGAAGTAATTTTTCCCAGATTCCTTTCAGGTTTTAATTAACATTCTTCTTTATAAATTAATGACAGTCCCTTAATTTCCCTGTCTTTGCTAATATCTTTTCTGACTCTATATGTAAGTTTGACAAAACACCTCTTAGTAGAATAATTTTTCACCTTCTTAATATTTCTTAAGGATTTAATTCTTGTGCTATTCTTTGACTCTGTGGTTGTTTCCCTCAGCTACTTTTCTTTTTATTCAAGCAAAAAACTGGTCTTTGGTGTGGAACTCTCTTAACAGTGGCAGTATTTTAATTTTGTAGCTATGGCTCCTTATTTGTCATTAATTGTTCCTATTTCTTCCTGAAATAAGATGTTCCCAAAAATTGACTATAACATTTACTTTAAGATGTATATTGTGGGCTTAAATTTAAATTAGACAATGTATGTAAAGCTCCTACTACAATTTTCAGTACTTGGCAAAAGCCTCCTGAATGCTACTTCTGAAAGTCTCTGCACTCAGTCTTTCCCGTTGACATTTGTGAACCTTTTTATGCATTTAAAATATATAAACAGGAATTTAACAAATTAGTCATTTGGGTGTGGTTCTCATGTTATAGGTATAATCTGTAGTAACCATGTAGCTGTAGAAAAAAGTTTTCAAATGGATGGTATTATAAAATATTTTTCCTTTTCTTAATAACCAGTATTTATTTAGTGCCTTTTATTCACTTGTAAGGCATAGTGCTAAGGGTACCAGCAAACCAAAGGATAAATCTATGTATCTTTCACTAACAGGAAAAAAAAAGTGTGTATCTATATATGTATATATGTGACTAGAGTTCAAGTAAGAAATTTAGATCCCTTTAGACAGATAAAGACAAAATTCCAACAGAATACAGAGTATCAAACTAAGGTTCATAGAAGCCTCATAGGGAATATGGTATGTGGAAAGAGCTTTAAATAATAAGATCAAAATCTTTAGAGATGGAAAAGGGCTATTCAGATAAAAGAAGTTATTATATGAACAAAAAGATACAAAGGTAAGAATTTATAAGACAAAAATGGAACTAATATTTCAGGGTGGGTTTTCTTTTGGAGTTTATGGTTTATGGGAAAAAAAGTAGGAAGTACATTTAGAAAATCAATGGAAGTTATGTAATAGTGATTAAGATATTTAATTGTTACTAATACGGAACCGCTGAATATAAAGTTTTATTCTTTCATTCACAAATGTCTGTTGAATACTAACCATGTACCAATGACTGAACTAGTACTGGAAAAACAACAGTTTTTGTTTTTGTTTTTGTTTTTTTTTGCTGTACGCGGGCCTCTCACTGTTGTGGCCTCTCCCGTTGCGGAGCACAGGCTCCGGACGCACAGGCTCAGCGGCCATGGCTCACGGGCCCAGCCGCTCCGCGGCATGTGGGATCTTCCCGGACCGGGGCACGAACCCGTGGTCCCTGCATCGGCAGGCAGGCTCTCAACCACTGCGCCACCAGGGAAGCCCTGGAAAAACAACAGTGACCAATATGAATGTGATCTCCATCTTCAAGGAGTTTATAATTTGCTTGTGGAGACAAAGATTGGTGCAATAATTATGATCGTAATGAGTACTATAAACTAAGATTGTGACATAGACGTATCTTTATAGATTAGTCATAATATTGATGGGGAATGGAGACAGCTTAGATAGGGAAAGAATTCTTCATGGAGGTGACATTTAAGCTGAAACCACAGGATACAAAGAGGAATTCAAGTGAATATTGGGAACACAGAACATTCCAGATGGAGGGAAAAACTGAGCAAGCCCCAGGCTGGGAGAGAGTAATGGATAATTAGTGCAGTTGCATGTCACTGAGCAAATGGAAAGAATAGAATGAAGAAGTTAGGGAGTGAGGTTGGGCCAGATCACGTGCAATGCACGCTACCAAGCATAGATTCCAAAGGAAATAGGAACAGTTTGGGGACATAAAAAAGAAGAGAGCTAAGATCTAATTTAAGTGTACCAAGATTTTTAAAAGCTGTGCACGCTACCTCAGACGTGCAAAGTCACATAGCACTGTTTACTGTCTATGATTACTCTTATTTTTCTCATCATCCCCAATTCTTGCTGAGTAAAGACACAAATCTCAATCTTGTCAATGAAAGGAGTCTTTTATTTCTTTTTCATTTAAAGCCGCCTCCTTCAGTTTAGCTAAGTTTTTCTCAGATAGTCATGAAATTCAAAGTTTTAACTCCCTGTCACATCTACATTTCTCTTCACAAAACCCTACCTTTGCCAATTTCAAGATGGCTTCCGGGGAAGCCATTTTCAAGATGGCTTCCGGGGAGGCATGTATGTTCTCTCGGTGTGCTGGACTAAATGTGGATCCTCACCACTTCCAAGTCAGCCTTTATTCCCCCTCATTGCTGGGAACTCTGTTGGCCTTGACCGACAAGACTTGCATCTGAAGACATTGAGAATTTTTCTCTCAGCACAATAGGATCCCATAATTCCCCTCCCTGAATTGGCCCAATCTAAACTCTTTCTGTCACTATTACATCTGAGTCTCAGCTTTGTCTTCCATCTGGACCTCAAGTAGACTGTCCACTACGCAACTTCTATTTGAGAGTTACATTTCCCCTGGCTATGATAATTGTATGGCAGACTCAGTGACTCTCAACTCAGATTTCTCCCAAATGCCCCACTGACAGTATGCTGGAATAACTGATTCCTTATATTATATGCAGATTTTGCCACCAGTATTCTCTCTGCCTAGCATTATCAAGCCACCATTTCCCTCCATAGCAACACCCAGCCTTCTGAGATATTCCTTTCCAAGAATTCTACAGGCCACAATGGACAAGAGTCTAAGAGTCTTCTGGTTTTGGCTTCCCTCCCTCCCTGCCTAGGGCTTCTATCAACTCTTGCCTCCTTGTCCTAGGGTTTTACCCTATAGAGGTGTGCCACGGAAATTAGAGATGACCTGTAAATATTTTCATTTCTCCTTGCATATCCCTGTCCACTGAGGTACCATGTCTTGTCCAATACAAACCTTATGCTTCCTTTTCAGTTCTGGTTAAAATCCTCATGTCATATCTTAGAACTTTTCACTATGTGCATATTTATTAGTATCTTCATTTCCCTTTAGGCACTGAAACCACTGAGTCAATTCTTATGAAGCCACAGGGCAGCAAGAATTAAAGTGAAGAGAAATTTTGTTAATTTAATATTTACAAAAATAGTATATCAGTTATGCATGTGTGTGTCTATTAACATATCAATCTGGCTACTGTGTAGAGAATGAATTCCAAGTAGCAAAAGTGAAAAAGAGCTGCAGGAAAAGTGTGATTCAGTGGTGGTAAAGAAATGAAAATAAAGCGGGTACACTTGAAATGAGTTTTTGAGGTAAAAAGAAGCATAATTGAAGATGCAGTGTATGGGGTGAGTTTCTGAGTTGAACAGCCTTTAAGCTGGTAGCAACATTTTCTGTGATACAGCAGACTGAGAGAGAAACAGTTTTGGGTATGGGTACATATAGGAAAAATGAGAATGCTTTTTAAAGAGCCTGTGTGATGTCCCAGAGGAGACAACAAAATGTAGCTGAATATTTGAATCTGGAACACAGAAGAAAAGTCTGGTCTGGAGACATAAATTTAGAATTGCCAGCAAACGGATGACACCTAAAGTCACAGGAGACTCGGTGGAAAGAGATGGGGCTAAACTGAGCCTCAAGAGAGTCCAAGATACAGATACTGGGTAGAGAAGGAGCAAGTAGGTGAGCAGGCATAAAAAGAGTGGCCAACAACAGGAAAAAGCAGGAGTTTCCCGTTAGAGAAAAGTAACAGGAAACCAACACAAAACAAAAAAAAAACCCATTGGTATGGGAGAAGAAAAGAGAAAAAACATTGGAAAAGGAGGGAAAATTAGCTGTGTTTAAAAGCTGGTAAGATGCTGGTAAGACAAAGATAAAATAGTGAATATTGAATTTTTCAAGATTACCATTGACAGGATAACCATGCCCTCTAGTTTTCTGGGGACGGTCCTGCTTTAAACATCATGCCCTCATGTAGTTAGTATCTAGAGTAGTAGTTAGCTTAGTGTAGAATCTACTTTCACTTTCAAAAATAACCTCATTTGTATGATAGTTTATACGGTCATACCAGTTATTAGTGACCAAAGCAAGAGCAGTTTCAGCGAAGGAGTGGGGCTGGAAACCGGATTATTACAGATCAAAGGTGGAATAGGAAGGGGCTTCCCTGGTGGCGCAGTGGTTGAGAGTCCGCCTGCCGATGCAGGGGATGCGAGTTCGTGCCCCGGTCTGGGAGGATCCCACATGCTGCGGAGCGGCTGGGCCCGTGAGCCATGGCCGCTGAGCCTGCACGTCTGGAGCCTGTGCTCCGCAGCGGGAGAGGCCACAGCAGTGAGAGGCCCGCGTACCGCAAAAAATAAAAAGATGGAATAGGAAGTTATGAAATTAATATAGTACATATGCAATAACTCTTTGAAGAATATACTATGAAAAAGAGCAGAAGAATGAGGAAGTGATTGGAAGTGTACCTGGATCGTACATGTTTAAAAAGGAAACTCTCAAATCACTCACAATGATTCTACTAAGAAACCTGGGTGATTTCCAAGTCAAATTCACCTGTGCAATAAATGTTCAGAGTAAAGAGCAGTGTGGTTAAAGGAAAAGACCTGTAGGCTAGGAACAGTAATCAAACACTCCAGAGAGTGCTGCATAAGGGTGAGGGTTGCCCTGGTTTGGAGCAGGAAATGGGATTCTCCAGGACTAAAAGCAGGAGGACATGCAGTATCTTCATTCAAGAGGACAGGGTATAATAGGCTGAATAGTAGTGCCCAAAGATATCAGGTCCTAACCTGCAACCTGCACATTTTACCTTACTTGGAACAGAAAAAGGGTCTTTGCTGATGTGATTAAGTTAAGGATTTTGAGATGGGGAGATTATCTTGGATTATTTGGATGGGCTCTAAATGCAATCACAAATGTCCTTACAAAAAATGGGGCTGAGGGCCAAGACTGAGTAAAACTCCACCAAGACCATGAAGTCTAAAATACAATGAAAAAGGAGATAAAAGCCAAATCCAAAGAGATTGGAGGAGATATCTTGGTGGAGATAAGGAGATGGAGTCGAAAGTTTCAATGTGGGCTTCCCTGGTGGCGCAGTGGTTGAGAATCTGCCTGCTAATGCCGGGGACACGGGTTCGAGCCCTGGTCTGGGATGGGAGGATCCCACATGCCGCAGAGCAACTAGGCCCGTGAGCCACGGCTACTGAGCCTGCGCGTCTGGAGCCCGTGCTCTGCAACAAGAGAGGCCGCAATAGTCAGAGGCCCGCGCACCGCGATGAAGAGTGGCCCCCTCTTGCTGCAACTAGAGAAAGCCCTCGCACAGAAACAAAGACCCAACACAGCAAAAATAAATAAATTAATAAACTCCTACCCCCAACATCTTAAAAAAAAAAGTTTCAACGTTACTGCAGAGACAAGTTGGGTTCAAGTGTATAAAGGTATGACTGGTAGATAAGAGTCCTTGCCTATTGTCTAGCAGATCAGATCACAATTGTGGTGGGTTTTTTTTTATGGACCCTCAAGGTTTGGCATCTGGGAGAATGAACCTGGAATGATCCAGCTCCTAGTCAAAAGAATTAATCTTTAAATTGAAAGCAGGGTCTTGAAAACATATTTGTACACCCATGCTCATAGCAGTATTATTCATAACAGCTAAAATGTGGAAGCAACCCACATGTCCATTGACAGATGAATGGATAAGCAAAATTTGGTATTACACACAATGGAATATTACTCAGCCTTAAAAAGGAAGAAAATTCTGACATATCCTACAGTGCAGATGAACCTTGAAGATATTCTGCTAAATGAAATAAACCAGCCACAAAAAGACAGATACTGTATGATTCCACCTATATGAGTTATTTAGAGTAGCCAAAATTACAGAGACAGAAAGGGGCTGGGGGGAGAGAAGTATGGGGAGTTATTGTTTCATGGTTAGAGTTTCAGTTTTACAAGATGAAAAGAGTTATGGAGATAGAAGGTGGTGATGGCTGCAAAACAAAGTGAAAGTATTTAATACCACTGAACTATACCCTTAAAATGGTTAAGATGGTAAATGTTATGTTTATTTCATTTAACACAATAAAAAAATAAAAGAAACAAAATAGTCTTTAGAGCTACCAGCCACTGGACCTTGAACATATGCCCAAGTTCTTTGAGTCTGAGTTTATTTTGTTTCAATTTATTTTCATCTGTAACACAAGGGTAATAATATCTAGCTTGCCCACCTCACAGATTTCTTATGTGGATTGAATCAGATACCATATACAGACACACTTTATAAGTTATAAAGTGCTACTTCATAGCTTACAAAGCTATAGTGGTGTGAATTATCAATATCTGTGCCCAGAAAACTGTGACCTACCCATCCTTTAAGACCTAAAATATAAGCAAAAGGAGGTTCTGCAGGGGGTTTTACTGGAAATTCCACACCTGATTAGGATCCAAGGCCCTTCCTAAGATTTCTGTGAACTTCCAGATGGGTGGAGCTGGAAATATTGCCTCAAGTTCTAGTTTGTGAGCAGACAGATTCTGTTGGGTATCTCCTTGACTCAACCATTTTCTCATTAAAAACAAATAAAAAAGTATAAGTGGTAGACATCACTTGAGACTGAATTGAAGACAGGAAGGAGAGAGAAGGCCTAAATGGGTTTAACATTAATTGTAGCAATGTGAATGTTCCAATTTAAAAGTGTTCTGTAGCCATTTTATCAGAAGGAAAGACCCACTGACTCTGAAACCATGTCCTTACACTATCTCTCAGACTCCCCTACCTTTCCCTTCCCCTCCTTGTCTCTATCCTGTTCTACTACTTACTTCCAGGTGCAAAAGTACAAATCTGTCTCATCTTTTCCCTCAGGGAAGCATCATCAACTCTTTAGTTGTTCAGCTTATTGCTGATGGAGCTCTAGGCTCTTACCTCTAACCCAAGCAGTTAATTAAGTCTCTTTCTCCCTAAAGACCATTCCCTCTATAGAAGGAATTCTGTGCCCAGCTGTTATAATATAGTGCTTACCCTGCTATATGGTAATGTTAAATCACACTTTATCCTGGGATTCTCTTCACACATTTATCCAGCTAAGTGACAGGGAAGACCTCCTAGGTCAGACTTTACAGCAAGTAACAAGATTTCTTCTTCCTCTGGATTCTCTTGGGTCAAATCGGGACCCTCCTTGGAACCAGTGCTATGAAAGGTGATTCCTTTCAGACTAAATTTTTAGCCTTTTCACATGTGCTTTATAGACCAATGCCCTTCGATATGACTTTGCCCATGGAGGTCAAATTGACTGACTGAACAAATGAATGAATGAATCTATTTAAAAAATGAATAAATTTAAATAATTTTTACGTTGCATCAACTATGAAAAATAAAGTGCCATATGAAGTCAAGAGCCAAATATTTGCTTAAAATTAATATATTTATCAATGTTGGGTATAGCCCATTGTTCAGTTCTAACTGATTCACTTTCAATAGTGAAAGTGGGACTCAAGTTTTCCAAATTTGAGCTGTTTTCCCAGTGTTTCACAAGAGTTTGCCTTACTCTGATAATGAATTCAATAATATAATAAACACTAATGAAATTAAACAGTCATGATGTATTAACATGCATCATGTATAACATTCATGCTGTGTTAAGAACGTTGGATACATTATCTCATTTACTACTTAAAACAACACTCTTATGTGTGAAACACTATTACTGCTATTTATTGATGAGAAATTTGAAACTAGGGTAAGGATATACTTTGCCATAAGTCACATGGTTAATCAGTGCATAGCTGCACCTCGAACCCACTCTGTCAGCTCTAAAATATGTGCTTTTTATCACCAAATTGAATAACATTCAACTACTAGTCCTAAGGAATTCCTTGAGTGTTCCTCAAACTTTAGCCATTATAAAATCCACCTGGAACTCTTGTTAAAATACCAAACCCTAGGCTCCAATTCTAGAGATATTGATTCAGTTGGTCTGGGATGGGATCTGAAAATCTGTAATTTTAACAAGCTCCCCAGTTGATTTCTATTCTCATGATGTAATCGAGCAGGACCCTATGAGGCCTTCCCGGGACAGACACCCTGGCCCCTAGCCATGTCCGCCACCTGCCTCTTAGTTGTAAAAAAAAAAAAAAAATTTAGCCTCTTAGGCTTTCCCTGAGTTCCAAAGAATAAATTTAATCAGAGAAGTAAGAAAATGCAGAAGCAAAGAAAAACTGTCAAGCAAGACAAAAGAATAATAGTTTAGCCATTAAACAAAGTCAAGAACATTTAGTTCCTCCTCAAGGGCTATATAAAATATTCTGAGCCATATCCTTTGAGCTGTTTTGCAGATACTGAAACACCCACCAGGTGGAAAAAGTTAATTGTACGCTGCCCCAAAGCACATAGACCCCAGACGGGTTGGAAGCAGAAGGTTAATGTTGTTGACTCCCAATTACCTCATCACCGGCACATCAGAAGAATGTTCACGAGCTGATCACGCACACCCCACAATCCCACTCCCTCACCCTGTCTTTAAAAACCTTTCCCTGAGAGCCATCAAGGAGCTTGGGTCTTTTAAGCACTAGCTGCCTGGACTCCTTACTTGGCGCCCTGCAAAAAAACACTACACTTTCCTTCACCACGACTTGGTGTCAGTAGACTGGCTTTACTGTCAGTAGACTGGCTTTACTGTGCATGGATGAGCAGACCCAAGTTTGGTTTGGTAGCAGTAAAATGTATCAATAAGAGCTCTGTCTGCTGTACTCAATAGAAAATCCAATTCAAACTCCTAAATTGAATTAAAAAAAAAAAACTACATTGGCTCAGGTACCTGAACAACTTAGGATAGACTAACTTCATGCACGTCTTTATTCTCAGTTTATACCCAGAGGATACAATGAGAGACCACAAACAATAGCTCTAGAATTGAACTGGCCCTGGTTGGCTGGAATGTGGATCAAGTGTCCATCCCTGAACCAATCACTGTAATCAAGTCGTTGGAATTTGCTATTTTCTTAGTCTTGTTCACTCACTCCTCCCTTAAAGCCCAGAGGTGATGTCAGTTGTCTTGAAGTCCATGGGATGAGAATAGGGGAGGGGAGGTTACTATGGATCATTATCAGAAGGAAGGAGAAGTGGATGCAGGGTGGCAAAAATAACTAGAGTTTTCTAGGTAAAATGAAAAGTTCCTAAGAATAAACTATGTCAGCTGCTTTAAGAAACTATCAAAATCATATGACTGGAAAGTTTTCCTTATCATGGCAAAGATATTTTGATTGCTACGCTACTGCATTCCAGACCTATGTATTCATACAGATTATTCCACAAAACCATCAGTATTATTCATATTATCTGTATATCTCAAGTAGATACATTTTCTTATATTCTTGGACACATACTCTTATCTAATGCAAGGGGAGGGGAAATGGACCAAAATAGGCCTTCTCATTTTGTACAATTCTCGTTTATTTTAGATATTTTTTTTTAAGTCTTATATTTTTTGTAAAGTTTACTGCATTCATGTTAAATTATAAAGTGAGCTTTTGGAAATTTGTATCTTGGAGTTTTTACTTCAGTTTCAAGAAGGAAAATGTTTACTAAATTAAGATGAAATAGTTTTACTGCTATTTGCAACTCTCATTTAAAATTGGATATGTTTTATCATTGAATATTTCCTAAAATAAAACTTTATAACCATCTGGATTTAGTGCTTTCTTGCTGATATTTCTTGTAGATAAATGGTTTCTTAATGACTCTTTCGATCCCAGAGGATATATTAGACTCCAAAATTATATGTTTAGATAACCCAAAAATGGCCAATTTTATTTCTGCATCTTCTTACCTATAATTGCATTTCAAAATTTTAAGTATATCAGAGTATTTTTCTAGGAAGTTCTGAGTCCTGAGAAAAGGCATAGTCAATATTATTCTTTCATTTCAAAAAGAATAGAAAAATAATATATTGTATATATAATTATATATTATTTTTCTATTCTTCTTTCTGAAATGGCTGTTGTCCAATCTGCTCCTTGCTCTTCAGCTCTGTTCTGCTTCTCTGGAGGTACATCAAACACTGAGGGAATATTAATTTTCACATATTGAGTAAAACTATCAAGTAATGCTTTTCTTCAAGTCATAATGAAATCAGGTCTAGAATAGAAACAGAAGGTTCTGGAAATCACCTGAAGATTTCTCACACAGGAGAACATCTTATGTTAATCCTTTCTGTTTATATAAACATTTAATTAGATGTAGATAAATGTTATTTAAAGAATAGTAGCTAAGACTATGCTACAAATATAAACTATAAACATATACATCTATGGATACTGTAGAATACCACAGTTACATAATTTTCCTCCCTCTCTAGCTTATATTTTAATGTTAATACCAGATAAAAAAGTGAATTAGAGAGTCTATTTCAGGTAATTACTTCGAACACAGATGAACTTCAGAGTTTAAGTCACTAAAAATAGAGCCCCCAAACATCAGTTTCTTCATGTATGAAAGTTGGAAAATGACTCCTATTTGCCAACTATTTCTAAGCTCTGGATCTTCAAAAGTGCTCAGGGACCAGAATACTCATTCCACACATTTTAAACATCTCTCAGATTTGTTCCTTTTGCTATTGATGAATACCACATCTCATTGTAGAATTACACAAAATAATTTTATCATCCAAAATCTGAAGGTAAGAAAATAGAAAAGTAAATCCTAATGCTCAAAATGGCATAAGTATTAAAAGGCACTAAAATGGAATAAATTGGCAGTGACCCTGAGCTCTTCTAGACTAACCTTCAAGCATGTCCAAAGAGATTTGATTTAACTCGAAGGCTTCTAACAGTCTAATGGCGTCTCCAGTCTCTAGGGATCAAAACCGAACTTGAGCAATAATGGAAAATTTATTGGTTCACATGGTCAAATGTCAAGAACATTGGACAGTACATATGCAACCCAGGGACACTGGTACAAAAGTGCTCCCTCAGATTAGCTGTTCCAACAAGACTAGAATACGTCTGCAGCTAGTGCTATATTGGACCCTCATCGCCTTGCACCGGCTCTAGTTAATGCAATTCCTGGGATGACCTCTTTGACCTGCTCTAGGAAATGTGCCCTTACGTGCGCCAAGCACTGCAGGTATGTGGATGGGATAAAATGATTGGCCCGGTCTGGACCAAGTGACCGCCCTTGCGCCCAGGGACACACTGGTGCTTGACAGCTACAACCAAACAACATAGCTGGGGTAGGTGAAGTATGAGGAAGGGAGGAAGCAGGAGTGTGGATGTAAGGAAGTGTACTACAAGATGCTCTTTCTGGAAAAAAAAGCTCTTTCTATAAGAAGTATTCTGGAGTAGAAAAAAATCAACACTGTCTACTTCAGCATTCTATGTATCAAAGTCTGATTATATTACAAAACTACCAAAATAAATTGTGAAAATAAACAATAAGAAAAAAAAATTTTAATATATATTTCAATGTGGGAAAACACACATGTAATATTAAAGCTATGTGGAAAATGTTTCTATTTAGAAATTTTTTTCTGCATCATCAATGTGACTGAAGGTCTTACACATCCAGAGAAATTTGTCCTGAAGATTTTTGTTTTCTAGTAAGTTTCACTGTTTTAGGCATTGGCTATTCCCTAGACTGCTAACAACTTCCAAATCTCATTAGCATCATTTATCTTGAAAAATATAAACATATAAGTAAAATATAATAATATAAATATAATATAATATAAAAATGTATGGATGTTTTGTGTTTGTGAGTTTTTCTTCAGTATTTGAATGGTAAGTGCCAGTAGAGGGACAGTTTCATTTCAGAACTTTCCAATCATGGCCAGTAGCCTCCTGCCAAAAGTGCTGTGTTCACTATTCTAATCCCACGAGCAGTTTGACATAGTAGCATCCTTTGGGGAATTCATCCCTGATTATTCACTGTGTGCTCTAGAGATGCTTGATCACCTGAAACAGACACTGTCCTGAATGCAGCTTCTATTTGCTGAGTTTGGGCCCAGACTTTACAGAGTCAGGAGAGCTTTGTAGAGAGTGTTATATGTAAGCTGAGAACTACAAGATGAGTTCTATATTTGACATAGCATTCTCTCACACAGGAGAGGAAACAAACACTGAAACAGGTCAGTATTTGCCAACTTGGCATATTTTCAGAGCCGTGCTCAGACCTGGCTTAAGAGGAGAGCATGACAACACGTATGGGACAGTTTTGTTTATTTATATTACCTGTAATATTTTCAATTTTTTTAAAAAGATGGTACTTCAGAAATGCCTATTCATATAACAAGCTTTTGCTAAACTTCTACCATGAGGCTCATCCATATGCCACTTATGAATAAAGCTTGGTTTATTTCATCAGGGTTTCCTGTATCAGAATGCTGTTTTATTAAAGAGGGAAATAAAATATTTTGAACACTGCTGATGGTTCAGTTATTCACTTAAATATTTCTTGAACAGCTCCTTTGTGTGAAGCACCATATCGGGCAGTAGGAATATTAACACAGTCTTACCAATAACAGTTATGGAAACGATAGGCATGGCAGAAGCATTACATTTGAGTCCCAGATGTTTCATTCACTAGCTTGGGCAAGTCTCTTAACTCACCTCCCTTCTCCACAAAATGTGGCCAATAAGCCCTGCTCCCCACCTGGGTTTATACAACAATCTCTTTAAAAAAATACAAGACAATTTCTAAGCTATAAAATGCTATGTATACGGTTTGCTATTATTATCAATTACCATTTTGTACTTATTTTTATACTTATATTTTGTTTTTTCTTCTATTCTTCTATATGGTGCTTGTCCATAGAAGTTCAATCTTCTAACCCTTAGTTAAGCAAATGGAAATCCTTAAAGCTATTTCAACCATTCTCCTCGCAGTAGCTGACTCATCCTGATCTGCCAGATTTATGGGGCCCCTCCTAGCCCTTCACACAAGTAATCCACATTGTGGGATCTGGATGACTGTGCCCTGGCCTCTAGGCTTCTGTTAGGTGGACATACGCCAAATTACTTAGGCAAAACTTCTCTATGGAGTCACGTATACAGTGTGGAAAGGGAGAGGGCTCAGCCAGTGCTAGGAAGCAGAGCAAGAAAGCATAGGGCTCTATTAAGTTCCCCGTTAACTGTGTAGATATAGCTCGACTTGACCTTTCCTTGGCTGTCTCTCTCTGCTGCTCCCTCAGCTGAGGAAAAGGCTGCTAGGTCTCCCAATGACGCTGACCACAGTTGCACTCTGGGTTGGGAGGTGATCAGGAGGTCTGCTGGCTACTAATCAGACTGGTCATTCACAAGCACTTAATAAGGCACATTTGAACCCAAAGAACTATTGGGCTTTCAGCAATCCTGGAGCTATTACTACACATGACTTTTGTTAGAAACTGAATTCAAGTTATTGCTCTTAATGGGGCAGTGTAGTTAGCAATTCAAGAAACCAAATATGATTTTTCCTGTGAGAATTGACAATTATGCCTTAAGGGAAAAAATTGCCTCCATTATGGAAGCTGGTACATGCACATGGTGGTGTCTAGAATTCTGGAGTGATAGATATTGAAAATGTATTGACTTGTCCAAGAGTACAAAAAATTTCTAGAAGATAAGGTATCTTTTTTTCTTATTTATTTTAATCAACTTTGATGAGGTATGTGGCTGTACTAGGTTGAATAATGTCTCAAAAATATTGTCCCCCCAAATTTATGTCTACCCAGAAACTCGGTAGATGACCTTATCTGGAATTGGGTCTTTACAGGAATAATCAAGTTGAAATGAGGTGGGCCCTAATCCAATGGCTGGTGTTCTTTTAAGAAGAGGGAAATTTGGATACAGAGAGGAAGAGGCCAGGTCAAGACAGAGGCAGACTGGAGTTATGTTGTCACAAGCCAAGGAGCACCAAGGATTTCCTGCAAACACAAGAAGCCAGGAAGAGCCAAGGAAGAATCCCTAGAGGCTTCAAAGGGAGCACAGTCCTGCCGACACCTTGATTTGGGACTTCCAGCCTCCAGAGCTGTGATATAATATATTTCTGTTGTGTTAAGCCACCCAGTGGCAGCACTAGGAAACTTATACAATTGGATAAAATAAAACACACCAATTTAAAATGTACAATCCAATGAGTTTTGACAAATATGTATACCATGTAACCACCACCACAATCAAGATATAGGATATTTCTGTGAGCCTAAAGAGTTCCCCTTTACCCCTTCCTAGTCTATCCCCTCCTCTCACACATACACCCAGCCTCAGAAAACTTCTGGCTAATTTCTGTAATTAGGTCTATTCTAGAATATCATATAAATGCAATCACATAATATGTACTTTTGTATGTCAAGCTTCTTTCATTTAGCACAACAATTTTGAGGTCCATCCACGTTGTTATATGTATCGGTAGTTTGTTCCTTTTTATTTCTGAGTGTTCCATCTAATGGAAATACTATAATTTGCTTATCTATTCATCTGTTGATGGACATTTGGATTCTTTATAGTCTGGGCTATCATGAATAAAGCTGCTATATATAAACATTTGAACAAAAGTTTTTGTGTGGGCATATGTTTTCATTTCTCTTAGGAATTACCTAGGAACATAAGATTGTATGGGTTCTATGGTTCTTATATGTTTACCTTTATAACAAACTACCAATCTGTTTTCCAAAATGGCTGTGCTATTTTACATTCCCACTAGCAATGTATGAGAGCTCTGGTTGTTCCACATCCTTGTCAACACTTGATATCGTCAGTCTCTTTAATTTTAGCCTTTCTATCAGGTGCATAATGGTATTTCACTGTGGATTTGTTTTTGGTTTTTTTTGTGGTACGCGGGTGTCTCACTGTTGTGGCCTCTCCCACTGTGGAGCACAGGCTCCGGACGCGCAGGCTCAGTGGCCATGGGTCACGGGCCTAGCCGCTCCGCGGCATGTGGGATCTTCCTGGACCAGGGCACGAACCCGTGTCCCCTGCATTGGCAGGTGGACTCTCAACCACTGCGCCACCAGGGAAGCCCCTGGTTTTGGTTTTAATTATCGTTTCTTGATGGTTAAGTATCTTTTATGTGCCATTTGCGTTATCTTCCTTCATGAAACTTCTGTTTAACTTTTACTCATTTATTTAATTAGACTGTTTATTCTCTGATACAAATACTTTATCAGATATATTGTATTGGGATAATTTCTCCCAGTCTGTGGCTTTCACTTTTGTTTCTTAATTGTGTATTTCAAAAAGGAAAAGTTTTTAATTTTGATAAGGCTAATTCATCAGTGCATTTCATTTATTGTTTGTTCACTTTTTGTCCTGTGAGATAATAGAAGAAAATATATATGGGTCTCTGCCCCCAGTTCCTGGCACAGAGCTCCTGAAACCCTTCGAATTTCCTAAGTGGCAAGAGTACTAGGATCATCTTTTGTTCTGACAGTTGGGTCTTTGACTCCGGTTCCTGACACAGGGCTCCAAACACCCTTATAATTTCCTGCGTGATATACTAGGTATATATACTTTGGATATATATTGGATAGATATATTTTCCTTGTTAAATAATCTTGGTACCTTTGTTAAAAATCAATCAACCACATGTGGGTGGGCCTATTTCTGGACTCTCCACGTGTTTCAGGGGTCAGAATATCTTTTTTTTTTAAAACGTAATTGGTCTTGACATTGCACAGGTAAACATGACTCTTATTTTTATGCAAATCAATTCTACAAATATTTAAGAACCAACTTATGTTCAAGGTGTTATACCAGACTCTGTGAGGAATGCAAAACTGATTAAGATGAGATCCCAGGTCTCAAAAATGCTATACTTTTAACACAGGATCCAGAATCCATGTATTGAGACAGTTATATATGCATGGGGTGGGTGGGTTTGTGATCTCCTGAAATTTAATTCATAATCTGGTATATATGTGCCCTTGTGCCTTTTTTTTATATAAATTCTCAAAAGAGTAGGAGGACCTACACCTAAAAGAATAACTGCTTCTGTAGCTATACCTAATTGCAAAAGAAAGAAAAATATGTTGCTGTCACCTCTCTCAAAATGCATAATAGCCAAATTAGTAATAGTGGAATTATGAATAGCAGAAAACCAGTTAATTGATGCAATTTTTTCTAAAATAAGAAAATCCAGTACACTAAGGTTTTTTGGGTTTTTTTTTGCTATTTTATGGACTTTAAACAAAATGGTTTTCACTTATAAACAGGTAACCAAATTTCATTTTTTTAGACAATTCTATAGCTGAGAAGTTTCTAGTTAATGTACACATCCATCTGTCTTCTCTATGGCCCATGACAGGTATTTTCCCTGAGCTACTCTTCCCTTGACACATTTCTGAAACATAAAAGCAAATCAACCTTAACTCTCAAGTCAAAACAAATGCACAATATGGATACTTAATAGACACTGAGAAAAAATTAGCAGTAACAAGTTCAATGTTATTTACTTAGGAAATGAAGTTGAAACACTCAATGACAATGGCAGTTATCAAAAAGCATAGAAGCTACAATGCAAGATAGCAATTTCTCTTCCATCTCATTGCAGTGCAGTTCAAACCAAGATATTATTACAAACTAAATGCCCTATAGAACACACATGAGTATAATGAACACCTAGGTACTTCTGGAAATATCTACATAAAAGTACTAGTTCGGGAGGGAATCAAAAGTTTATTCTATTAAAAAAAATAAAGTGGAATTATGTAGCTATTCTGACCTCTGTTCCTACATAGCATTAAATATCCTATAGTTAAAATTTCTTTCCATGCTCTTCTGACGAGGCAGTTTCAGCTCCCTGACAACTTACATTAAGCAGTATGATAAACCCTGTGCTTTCCTACTTGTTAAATGGGGTCACTGCCCTGCTCTATTGTCTTAAAATGATTTTCATCTTTCTACAAGTTAATACATAGAATCTGTATAATTTTGGAGTGCATGGGCATGAGAAAAGTCCCAAACCATGCCCTTGTAATTGAGCTATAATTCCTTGACTGTGGAAGGATTCTCAAAGATTATAAAGAGAATAAAATGTGTCTTCTGGGAACAAATATTACCTGATTTATGGGGATGTTTTCTTACTACTCTTCTCTCTATAACATGTCTCTTTCTGCCTCTGCCTTTTCTGATACTTGTAATGAAATGTATACCTATTTAAAAATGGCAAGATAGGATTTGAAAACAGATTATTTAAAAATTGAGCTGAAAGTAAGACGGTTCTTATGTGCCAATTAAGGTTTTTTAAAATGTTAATCCAGACTTTTGAGATGCGTGTAAGCCACCACACTATGAACCTCCCAGATGACTCAAGGCTTTTGGTTTCATGAGGGTAATGACAATACCCCAAAATAATAACCATTGACTGGATTAATATTTCTTTAAGTAGCCCTGTGTCCCCAGGGACCATTACAACCATAAATCCTTAGGTCACTAAGTAATTAGTCAAAATATCTGTCCACTGGTCATTTTCAAATGCAGTCCAACCCTTTAGTTCCACCTAGATATCTAATAAGATTTTTTTGAGGGGGGAAAAGAAAAAAACATTCCACTGCATATGACCTAAGCATATTCTATACACAGAAAAAACTTCACTGATTAGAACCACTTACGGGAAACAATCATGATGAGTATGAAACCAAAGCAGTTATAGAATATTTTCAAAAAGCTCAGGTTAATGACTTTTAAGTAAACATAGTAACTTGAAGGTTAACAAATTGTTTTTAAGCAGAATTCTTTGATGATCAGCTTAATGAATGGATAATAAGCAGACCACTTTCAAAGGAGCACAGCAATTACTTGTATGTTAATGGTACTTCTAAAGTGCTTAAAAATCAGCCAGTCCTACAAAATAGGCTAAACATTTGCCCTACAATCTTAATTGTACAATTAATTTGCTTAGATATCATTTGATTTTAAAGGTATTCTTAGTATAAAAGTGAATTTTACCTGATTTAAATGAAATCCTCCATACCAATACCCAATATTTCCAAATTTCAAAATATCGGGTCAGAATTAAAGAGGCTTGCGGTAATTCTGACTGTTCTTGACATTCTGCATAAGTTGTACAAAAACAGTTTCTAGAGGTAGTTGTCTATCTGGAAAAGATGACTTGAAGTTCCATGCTTTGGGAATCACCATTCCCTTGGATTATGCATTTTACATATTGTCAAATAACAAAATAAACTGACAGATGGGATTGTAGAGAAAAATAGGGGTTTGGAAACAGGCAGACACCAGCTGAAATACCAACTCCAACGCCAGAAAGCTGTGTGATCTTAAGCCAGGTATTTAGCTTCCCTAAGCCTAGTTTCCTCATCTCTAAAGTAGAAATCACTATATAGAAATGTTTGTAAAGGATGGGAAGAGATGATTTTGGAGCTCCTAGCATGATGAGTAGCAAATAATAGGTATTCAATAAATGGTGGCTAATATTCCTCTCAAATTGTTGGTTTTGTGGTGATATTATGGAATAAGAAGAATGAGAAGAAAACAAAAACAAAGAAAAAGGGAAATCTGATGTCCATTCCATACGTGCAGAGGCTCTAAACAGTTCTAACATGCAATTCTAATATTAGCTCTAAACTAGGAAAGAAATTATGTGGCGTGTACAAATTTGCCAAGCCATCCACATGAATAAAAGTGAAAATTTTATGCTTTCAAGTCATTAGAAAAATAATACATGAAGTGGCTGAGAAACTTCAATACGGCAGTCAGTCAGATTTCAGAAGACAGCAACAAGGACTAGCTTGCTGTCATCTTTATCTGCTGACCTGATTTACTAAAAAAATTCACATCATTTCGCTACACGTGTGACTGAAATGAATAAAATTTATTAGCACCAGAGAGAAACAACATCTTTTTGTATATATAGTATACTATCCCCTCTTGGCCAATAAAACACTCACACACGATAAATTTATTAGAAAACCACCATTTTAAATTCAGACTAAAGCCTTAGCACGTGCTATTGATCATGAGTTAGTTTACTCTCCCATCATAACTCTTTGTGTTTAAATGTGAAATAATAGAAAATGCTTTCATTAATCTCCTCTGACATACTCCAATAAAATTTCCAAGGTCTCTAAAACTGGGAGAGAAAAGTGGTAGTTAGAACGCATTCTCGGGTCTATCCCTAGATCATCATTTAGAGATAATGTCAGTGAAATAGAACATTTGTGCAGGATAATGGTCACCTGCTGTTAGATGAATGCTGAGATTAAAAAAAGCTTTTTTTGAATCAAAAAGGACAAAGCAGGGATTTTTTTTTTTTTTGGAAGAGGAAATCAAGTTTCTCTGAGAATGTTCTCTCTACCACCTACACTTCATTTCTTTTTTTACAAATTCCATAAAGAGCTGAATAAGAAACGTCTCTCAACTTGATCTCTTAGAATTGCCAAGTGTTCGATTCATGAAGGAGTCAAATTTGGTACGTCACTGAAGATTACACCTGAGATTCACTTTATGGGTTAGGTCAGGCTAAGATGGCAGAGTAAAAAGACCCTCAGCTCACCTCCTCTCATGAGTCCACCAAAACCACAGCTACCTGAAGAAGAATCATCCATGAAAAGACAGAAACCTACCAGAAAAGATCTTCTACAACTAAAGACATAAAGAAGGAACCACAATGAGACAGGTACAAGAGGTGGACTCTTGATATAATCAAGCCCCATACCCCTAGGTGGGTGCCCACAAACAGGAGAATAATTATAGGGCAGAGGTTCTCCCGCAGCAGTAAGAGTTCTGAGCCCCACGTAGGGCTCCCCAGCCCAGGGGTCCAGCACTGGGAAGATGAGCCCTGAAAGCATTTGGCTTTGAAGTCCAGCTGGGCTTCATTTCAGGAGCTCCACAGGACTGGGGGAAATAGATAAAGAGCACACACAAAATCTCATGTGTGTTGGAACTGAAGGCAAAAGCAGTAATTCGATAGGGGCCTGGGCCAGACCTATCTGCTGGTCTTGGAGAGTCTCCCAGAGAGGTGGGGGGGAGGGTAAGGGGGCTGCCATGGCTCACCCTGGGGATGTAGACACTGCTGGCAGCCATATTTGGGAGCTCATTCTACTTTGTAGAAGCCTCAAGCCGGTGCTGGAGCTGCCACTAGCTCATTAGCAGCAAGACTTGCCCCTGCCCAACAACCTGTAGGCACCAGCACTGGGACACCTCAGGCCAAACAACTAACTGGGTGAGGACACAGCCCCACCCATCAGCAGACAGGATGCCTAAAGACTTCTGGAGTCCACAGCCACCTCTAGACACACCTCTACACCCAGCCCAGCCCACGAGAGGGCCAAGAACCAGCTCTGCCCACCAATGCACAGGCAATGGCCCCACCCTCCAGGGAGCCTGCTCTAGCCTCCAGACCAGCCACGCCCACCAGGGGGCAGACAACAGAATGAAGCAAACCACAATCCTGCAGCTTACAACAGGCCAGACCCTGCCCCGGGACCAGCTGAGTCCTGGCCCCGCCCAAGAGCAGGCCAAGGCAAGCTTTGGGACTCCTAGGACCCCATACCCAACTGTGTCAGGAAACTCACCCTCCCCAGACCCTGAACGATATGACAGCAGCTTTGGGATCCCTAAGCCCTGCAGCCAGACTCCAGGACCCGGCTCTGTCTGCCAGTAGTCTGGCACTAATCCCAGGACCTGGCTTCACCCACCAGTGTGGGAGCAACAGCTCCAGCGTCTTCCAGACCCAAACTCTTCTCACCAGTGAGCCAGCACTAGCCCTGTGGCCCCCTGGGGTTCTGCAGTCAGCCACCTGTTGACAAGGCTCCATTAACCAGCAGTCAGCAGCATCCACGCAAGGCAGGGCCTGGCAACCAACTGGACCAGGGGCCAACCCAGCCTACCAGACCACACACATAGTCAGCCCATCATAACAGAAGGATCCACGCAGCCCCTGTAGGGGGAATCCAGCTTGGGTGATGAGAGGGCAGTGTGCTGCAGGGATGCACAGGTCTCCTGCAGAAAGCCACCTCTTCAGGGTAGAGGAATGTAACCAGCCTACCACATGCATAAAAATACCAACAACAACTTAGTAAAAAGGAGGTGGCAGAGGAACACGTTTCAGACATTTTCTTAAGTAACAAGATAAAACCTCAGAAGAAGAATTAAGTGAAGAGGAGAAAAGCAATTTACCTGAGGAAGAGTTCAGAGTAATGACTATAAAGATGATCAAAGAACTCGGGAGGAGAATGGATGAACAGAGCACGAAGTTAGACGTTTTCAACAGAGTCAGAAGATGTAAAAAACCACCAGAGATGAAGAATACAATAACTGAAATGAAAAATACACTAGAAGGAATCAATAGTAGACTAAATGATACAGAGGAATGGATCCATGAGCTGGAAGATAGAGTAGTGGAAGTCACTGCCGCTGAACAGAAAAAAAGAGAGATTCACCTTATGGATTGGTCCACTATCTAGAAATCTGTGGTGGTCTTTTTGATGTGCAACCTGGTTAGGCTACAGACCCCAGTCATTCAGCCAAGCATGAATCTAGGTATTCCTGTGAAGGTATTCTGTAGTTGGGATTATACTCTATAATCAGTTAACTTTAAGTAAGGGTTGGCCTGAGTCAGTCAACTGAAAGACCTTAAAAGCTGAGCCAAGCCTTCCCTGAAGAAGAAGAAATTCTGCCTGTGGGCAGCAGCTTAGGTCTGTGCCTGAGAATTCTAGCCTGTTCCTCCTGATGGCTTAACTTACAGATTGTGAATTTGCCCAGACAGCTCCACAATCATGTAAGCTAATTCCTTGCAATAAATCTCCTGATATACATCTCTGATTCTCTGATTGAACCCTGATGGATCCAATAACACCATACACAAAGATAAACTCAAAATGGATTAAAGACCTAAATGTAAGGCCAGACACTATAAAACTCTTAGAGGAAAACATAGGCAGAACACTCTTTGACATAAACCACAGCAAGATCTTTTTTGACGCACCAACTAGAGTAATGGAAATAAAACCAAAAATAAACAAATGGGACCTAATGAAACTTCAAAGCTTTTGCACAGCAAAGGAAATCAGACACAAGGTAAAAAGACAGCCCTCAGAATGGGAGAAAACTATTTGCAAACAAAGCCACTGACAAGGGATTAACCTCCAAAATATACAAACAGCTCATGCAGCTCAATATCAAAAAAACAACCCAATCTAAAAATGGGCAGAAGACCTAAATAGACTTTTCTCCAAAGAAGACATACAGATGGCCAAGAGGCACATGAGAAGATTCTCTACATCACTAATTTATTAGAGAAATGCAAATCAAAACTACAGGGAGGTACAATGAGGTACCTCACACAAGTCAGAATGGCCATCATCAAAAAATCTACAGACAACAAATGCTGGAGAGGGTGTGGAGAAAAGGGAATCCTCTTACACTGTTGATGGGAATGTAAATTGATACAGCCACTATGGAGAACAGTATGGAGGTTCCTTAAAAAACGAAAAATAGAACTACCATATGACCCAGCAATCCCACTCCTGGGCACATACCTGGAGAAAACCATAACTCCAAAAGATACATGCACCCCAATGTTCATTGCAGAACTATTTACAATAGCCAGGACATGGAAGCAACCTAAATGTCCATCAGCAAAGGAATGCATAGATGTGGTACATATAGACAGTGGAATATTACTCAGCCATAAAAAGGAATAAAATAGTGCCATTTGCAGAGATGTGGATGGACCTAGGGACTGTCATACAGAGTGAAGTAAGTCAGAAAGAAAAATATATATTAACGCATATATATGGAGTTTAGAAAAATGGTACAGATGAACCTATTTGCAAAGCAGAAATAGAGACAAGACATAGAGAACAAACGTATGGACACCAAGGGGAAAGGGGGGTGGGATGGACTGAGAGATTGGGATTGACGTATGTACACTAGTATGTATGAAGTAGATGGCTGGTGAGTGCCTACTGTATAGTACAGGGGAAAAATATTAAAAAAGAAGGTTCAGTCTGTTTGCAGGATATATATTAAGTTAACCTTAAAAATGCATTCCAATATACATTAGGTGCAGACAAATACTGTTTGATTCCACTTATACGAGGTACCTAGAATAGTCAAATTCATAGAGTCAGAAAGTACATCAGTAGATGCCAGGGGCTGGGGGGTGGGGAGGGGGAATGAGGTTAGTGTTTAAAGGGGACAGAGTTTCAGTTTGGGAAGGTGAAAAATTCGGGAGATGGATGATGGTGAGAGTTGCACAACAATGGGAATGTACTTAGTGCCACTGAACTGTACAGTTAAATATGGCTAAAATAATGGGGGGTGTGGAGGGGGAATGAGGTTAGTGTTTAAAGGGGACAGAGTTTCAGTTTGGGAAGGTGAAAAATTCAGGAGATGGATGATGTTGAGAGTTGCACAACAATGGGAATGTACTTAGTGCCACTGAACTGTACAGTTAAATATGGCTAAAATAGTATGTTTTATATTATGTGACTTTGACCACAATAAAAAAATATTTTAAAAAAATTCCAGGGGACATTCTGCCCTCTGAAAGTCCTTCAGGACACAAGACTTCCATGTTGGGTATAAAGTCAGGAGAACCACTGTAGTTGTGACTTGGTGGGAGAAAATGAAGACACCACCACTTCCTGAAAAAATTCATTGTCTCTTTTGTAAACCACCCCCCCCAAAATAATACCAGCATCTAAAAATTGAAAGTCAACCTCTGCTTTTTATTAAAATCATTGGAATGGAAGTAGAAAATCACCATTTGCTAATCTCCAACATAACTGATTCTGGCAAGAGCCATTCGTGAATGCTAAAAGTGATGGTTGGAAGTTTGAAAAGTCAAGGGGTATTTCCATAGTCTGCCAGTATCTTTCTGCGGGATGCTCGTCAATAATAAAAGAAAGGAAACATAGTAGCTTCATGGAGGAGAAAGCTGGCTTAACTAAATGATCAAAGTTGCTCCTGGATTTTCTTCTTTAATAAAAGACATTACTGGGGCAATTGGGAAGACTGAAAAGGGTCTATCAATTCGACAGTAGTATTGTGTCAATATTAATTTTGAGCATTAATATTGTACTGAAGTACTGCAGTGATTAACAGAATGTCCCTGGCTTTAGGAAATACACACCGAATGAAGTATGTAGGGGTTAAGGAGTATAATAACTGCAACTTACTCTCCAGTGGTTCAGAAAAAACACGAGACAGAGAAAGAACAAAGCAAATGCGATAGAAAGTATGATAAAATTGGTAAATCTGGTAAAAAGTGTGCATATAAGGATTGATTGTACTATTTGTGCAGGTTTTTTGGAAGTCTGATATAATGTCAAAATTAAAAGTTTTGAAAAACCGAAAAGACAATCTCTTAATATACATCTCCTAATAATTCTGTTTCTCTGATTGAAAGATGGATCCAATATCCTTTTTGAAAATCAGCATTTAAAAGTCCAACTTAAGGTTAGTCCAGTTTATTGCACTAACTGAGACTTGCAGTTTACACAACCACTCATTGCACATATATTGAAAAAAACTTACAAACGACTGATTAGATGCAATCTGTTGAATATTTAAGTCTATGAAATTCAGTGTTTATGAATCCAGCATACTCACATGCTCCTCTAAATATGGGAGAATATGACCTCATGAAGATTGATGAGACTTTTGCTTTTTAACCAAAGTTATGTCAGCTAATGCTTCAGGAGGTATCAACCTGATATATACATCTAATAACCACAGAACTGTCATATCCCTCTGATATGACCAAAATACTGAAGTTTAATATCAGATTCCAGTATTTAATTACTTTGGTAAGACAGGTGGATCAGTTAATTAGTGTAGGGTATAGTTTATAACTGCAAAGTAAGAAAAAAAATCTGCTGACCTACAGCTACTGACATACGTAAGTCTTCATTAAGGCAGGATCATGTCCAATATTTACAAATCATTCTAATTTCTTCAATTATTAGGTTGATGCCAGAAGTTAACAGCAATGATTAAACAATAACAAAGTTGCTGATTTTTTTTTTTTTTTTGGCTGCACGGGATCTTCATTGCTGCATGCGGGCTTTCTCTAGTTGCGGCGAGCAGGGGCTACTCTTTGTTGCGGTGCACGGGCTTCTCACTGCAGTGGCTTCTCTTGTTGCAGAGCATGGGCTCTAGGCGCACGAGCTTCAGTAGTTGCAGCATGTGGGCTCAGTAGTTGTGGCACGTGGGCCCTGGAGTGCAGGGGCTTAAGTAGTTGCAGCACACAGGCTTAGTTGTGGCATGCAGGCCCTAGAGTGCACGGGCTTCAGTAGTCGCAGCACACAGGCTCAGGATTTATGGTATGTGGGCTCTAGGGTGCGAGGCTTCAGTAGTTGTGGCATGCAGGCTCAGCAGTTGTGGCTTATGGGGTCTAGAGAGCAGGCTCAGTAGTTGTGGTGCATGGGCTTAGCTGCTCCGTGGCATGTGGGTCTTCCCGGACCAAGAATTGAACCTGCATCGGCAGGCAGATTCTTAACCCTGCACCACCAGGGAAGTCTGAAGTTGCTGATTTTTTAAAATCAACACTACATTACAATGGCTGACTTTCTTTCTGACTGTAGCAAGACATCCCCCCAAGAATGAGAGTGTGTTATAGTGCTTTTATCTGACAAAACTCATCTGTCCCCTGTGGCCCAACCAGGTGAGCAGCTCTCTGGATCCAGACTCTCTAATACTAAATTGTCTATGTCTATGTAAATAGGTGCATTTTTCTTCATGTGCACAGTTTTTACCCTTCCTGTAGAATTTGGCAAGTGGGCTTTTTCACTCTCTTTCAGTTTTTTACTCAATTCTTGAGAACTTGGCCTGTTTGAACATTGCACCTGTAGCTCCTTGAAAGTTTGCAACTGTTGCAAATCTTACAAGGATTTGATAAACCTGGAATAGGCAATTTAGGCTTGAGAAAATAATAAGAGGCCAGAGAATTAGGAAGAATATGCCAATTGCCTTCCCACCTCATGAGTATTTCTTGGCTGTTGAAGCCAAACACCAGCTAAACTAAACCAGCAAGGTGGAACAAGTAGAAAATTAGATTTCTGCTACTGTTTCTTCCATCAAGGCTAATAGTATGTCAATTCAAAAATAAAGTGTAGGGCTTCCCTGGTGGCGCAGCAGTTGAGAGTCCGCCTGCCAATGCAGGGGACACGGGTTCGTGCCCCGGTCCAGGAAGATCCCACATGCCGCGGAGCAGCTGGGCCTGTGAGCCATAGCCTCTGAGCCTGCGCATCTGGAGCCTGTGCTCCACAACGGGAGAGGCCACAACAGTGAGAGGCCCGTGTACCGCAAAAAAAATAATAATAATGAAATAAAGTGTATTTTAATTGGTCTTTAGAGACCATAAGTAAACTAAAGTTTATTTAATTTTAATAAGTAGTTTTAACTTTCTTATATTACAATTCATTGCAGAGACCAAGGCTTAGTCAAGGTTTTTTTGGAATTCATAGGAGATATATAGAAAGAGAGCTTCTTAAGCAAATATTTGCCTATCTCAGCAAAAGAAACACAAACCACCATAAGCAAAAAGAAGAATTCATTATATGAATATTTGAATTCTTTGTGGATCCCAGGTACATCATGAAACCCAGAACCAGAAAGGAGTCAAAAACCCATTCAATCTTGGTCTCCACTTGCTCTTTCTGGAGCAAATGGAATTATCACTCTGTCCAACTCTACATGTCTTCTTCATTCTTTTCTTCTTCAGCAGAGCAATATTCCCTGTGTCTGGATTCACATGTCATGATTGTCTTGCTTTGCATGGTCTTTCAGTTTAAAATCCAACAGACTCTAACCAGGATCTCTGAATACCAATTTTAAACTGCTTAGAAAACAAATCACCTGACTGGCCCATCTTGGGTCCAAATCCACCTCTAGTTCGATCCATCTCTACTTGTAGTTTTGGCTGGAAATGGCAGGGGTCATGGCTCTAAATTTTCTAAGAATAAACCACAGAAAGGATGTGGAAAAGGGTAGTTTTCAGAGAATGAAATGGGAGTTGGGTGGGTAGCCCAAGACATGCCTACCTCACCTCCCTATCCAATTAGAAGTGTAAATAGAATCATAATCAGAGAATTTGGGAAACCATATGTTCTGATTTCCTAAGAAATTTCTAATTTACACCTGTTGCTCCGGTGTAATAATAAATAGCATTTTCTTTCACTCTCAAAATTATCCTGGTTTGGGTGCTAAACATAGGTGTAGCAGATATTTACTTAATCAAGCAAATTTCTCTTTATTTCAAGGTGGCATTGTTCATAGCATGGTTAAGTAGACTGGTAGGAGACATGAATCCTTCCCATTAAATTATATTTAAATTAATAAATACATAAAGTGATCTTAGAGCAGTGACTTGAAAGTCTATATAGCTGCCATAAAGATGTGAGAGTTATAGAAACAAGGGGTTTTGTAACCAAGCAGGACCCTAAGGGGCCATCCCAGGACAGACTGTGCCCCCTCCATCCATGTCCTCTGCCTGCCCCTTGTCTGTAGAAGTACTTTAGTCAAAAATGTATTTAGTCAGAGAAGAAAATGTAGAAGCAAAGGAAAGTAGTCAAACAAGACAAAATAATAATAGATCAGTAATTAAACAAAGTCAAGGACCTTTAATTCCTCCTCAAGAGCTATAGATAATATTGTGAGCCATGTACTTTGAGATATTTTGCAGATGCTAAAACTCCTTACTGGCAGAGTCAAGATGGTGGTGTGGGAAGATGCAGAGTTAGCCTCTCCCACAACAAGGGCACCTGCCGGCTGCTGCCGGGGAACTCTGATGCCCAAGGAGATGGGAGGAGCCCCACAGTGAACCGGTAGGATGCAGGGGGACTGAGATGGGGGGAGGAGAAGTGGAGGCCAGACAGTATTGGCGCCCCTGAGGTAGGGGAGATCAGGAGAGGCAGATGGGAGGGACTCTCTGGGAAGAGTGGGAGAGTAGCAGAGGGCGATCTCCTGGCCCACTCGGGCCGGGAAGCCTGCTGAGCTCCCAAGCTAGTACCCACCCTACAAAGCCCCATCCAGGCCACATGGGTCCTAGGGGCATAGAACAGAGGCCAGGGAGATCAGGAGAGGCAGGCGGGAGGGTCCCTCTGGGAGGAGCAGGAGAGGAGCAGAGGGTGATTGCCCCACTCACTCCAGTCCAGGGAGCCTGCTGGGATCCCAGGTGAGGTCTCCTGCCCTCTGAGACCAGGGGTGGGGGGCACGCCGGGGTCCCTTCTGTTCCTTGAGCCTAAGTGCCACCCCCCACAGGCCCCAGGGCCTTTTCCAGCCCTGCGGGTCCTGAGCATAGGTCCCACCCACAACCCAAACCTCGCCCTTGCTTAGGTGCCCCCCTCCACAGCCAAGGCCTTTTCCCCCATTTTTTTTTTCTGGCCACCCCATGTGGATTGCGGGATCTTGGTTCACAAACCCAGGGTTGGGCCAAAGCTCCTGTGGTGGGAACTCCAAGTCCGAACCACTAGACGAACAGAGAACTAGGACCCCAGGGAATATTCATCAGAGTGAGGTCTCACAGAGTTCCTTATCTCAGCACCAAGACCCAGCTCTACCCAATAGCCTACAAACCCATGGTGGAAGCCTCAGGCCAAACAACCAGTAAGACAGGACACAATCCCACTCATCAAAAAAAAAAAAAAAAAAAAAATGAGACAGCAAAAATATATGTCACAAATGAAGGAGCAAGGGAAAAACCTATAAGACCAAATAAATGAAAAGGAAACAGACAATCTATCTAAGAAAGAATTCAGAGTAGTGATAGTAAAGATGATGCAGAATCTTAGAAATAGAATGGAGGCTTAGATTGAGAAAATACAAGAAATGTTTAACAAAGATCTAGAAGAACTAAAGAACAAATAAACAGAGATGAACAACACAATAACTGAAATGAAAAATACACTAGAAGGAATCAATAACAGAATAACTGAACTGGAAGACAAAATGGTAGAAATAACTGCTGAGGAGCAGAATAAAGAACAAAGAATGAAAAGAATTGAAGACAACCGCAGAGGCCTCTGGGACAACACTAAATGTATCAATACTGGAATTATACAGGTCCCAGAAGAAGAAGAGCAAAGGCCTGAGAAAATATTTGAAGAGATTAGAGTTGAAAACTTCCCTAACACGGGAAAGGAAATAGTCAACCAAGTCCAGGAAGCACAGAGAGTCCCATACAGGATAAAATCTAGGAAAAAGACACAAATTAATCAAACTAACAAAAATTAAATTCAAACAAAAAGTATTAAAAGCAGCAAGGGAAAAATAACAAATAACATACAAAGGAATCCCCATAAGCTTATCATCTGATTTTTCAGTGGAAACTCTGCAGGGCAGAAGGGAGTGGCAGGATATACTTAAAGTGATGAAAGAGAAAAACCTACAACCAAGATTACTCTACCCAGCCAGGATCTCATTCAGATTCGATGAAGAAGTCAAAAGCTTAGCAGACAAGCAAAAGCTAAGAGAATTCAGCACCACCGAAACAGCTTTACAACAAATACTTAAGAAACTTCTCTAAGAGGGAAAAACAAGAGAAGAAAAAGACCCACAAAAACAATTAAGAAAAATAGTAATAGAAACATACATATCGATAATAACCTTAAATTTAAATCGATTAAATGGCCCAGCCAAAAGACACAGACTGGCTGAATGGATACAAAAACAAGACCCAGAGGGAGCTTCAAGATGGCTGAAGAGTAAGACATGGAGATCACCTTCCTCCCCACAGATACATCAGAAATACATCTACATGTGGAACAGCTCCTACAGAACACCTACTGAACACTGGCAGAAGACCTCAGACCTCCCAAAAGGCAAGAAACTCCCCACGTACCTGGGTAGGACAAAAGTAAAAAGGAAAAACAGAGACAAAAGAATAGGGACAGGACCTGCACCAGTGGGAGGGAGCTGTGAAGGAGGAAAGGTTTCCACACACTAGGAAGCCCCTTCCTGGGCGGAGACTGCGGGTAGCAGAGGGGGGAAGCTTCAGAGCCACGGAGGACAGCACAGCAAGAGGGGTGCAGAGGGCAAAGCAGAGAGATTCCCGCACAGAGGATCAGTGCCGAACAGCACTCACCAGCCCGAGAGGCTTGTCTACTCACCCACGGGGGCAGGTGGGGGCTGGGAGCTGAGGCTCAGGCTTCGGTCAGAGTGCAGGGAGAGGACTGGGGTTGGCGGCGTGAACACAGCCTGAAGGGGTTAGTGCACCATGGCTAGCCAGGAGGGAGTCCGGGGAAAAGTCTGGAGCTGCTGAAGAGGAAAGAGACTATTTCTTGCCTCTTTGTTTCCTGGTGTGCGAGGAGAGGGGATTAAGAGTGCCGCTTAAAGGAGCTCCAGAGATGGGCGCGAGCTGTGGCTACAAGCACAGACCCCAGAGACGGGCATGAGACGCTAAGTCTGCTGCTTCAGCCACCAAGAACCACGTATGCAAGCACAGGTCACTATCCACACCTCCCCTCCCAGGAGCCTGTGCAGCCCGCCACTGCCAGGGTCCCGTGATCCAGGGACAACTTCCCCATGAGAACCCGTGGCATGCCTCAGGCTGGGGCAACTTCATGTCGGCCTCTGCCGCCGCAGGCTCGCCCCGCATCTGTACCCCTCCCTCCCCCCGGCCTGAGTGAGCCAGAGTCCCCGAATCAGCTACTCCTTTAACCCCGTGCTGTCTCAGCAAAGAACAGATGCCCGCAGGTGACCTACATGCAGAGGCGGGGCCAAATCCAAAGCTGAACCCCAGGAGCTGTGCGAACAAAGAAGAGAAAGGGAAATCTCTCCCAGCAGCCTCAGAAGCAGCGGATTAAACCTCCACAATCAACTTAACGTTCCCTGCATCTGTGGAATACCTGAATAGACAACGAATCATCCCAAATTGAGGAGGTGGACTTTAGGAGCAATGATATATATATACTTTTTTTTCCCTTTTTCTCTTTTTGTGAGTGTGTATGTGTATGCTTCTGTGTGTGATTTTCTCTGTATAGCTTTCATTTACAATTTGTTCTAGGATTCTGTTTGTTGGTTTGGGGTTTTTTTTTTATTATAGTTTTTAGCACTTCTTATCATTTGTGGATTTGTTTTTGGTTTGCTTGCTATCTTCCTTCTTTCTTTCTTTCTTTTTTATTACCTTTTAAAAAACTTTTTAAAATTATATTTTATTTTAATAATTTTATTTTACTTTATTTTGTTTTATTTTATCTTCTTCTTTTTTTCTTTCTTTGTTTTCTCACTTTTATTCTGAGCCGAGTGGATGACAGGATCTTGGTGCTCCAGCCAGGCATCAGGGCTGTGCCTCTGAGGTGGGAGAGCCAAGTCCAGAACACTGGTCCACAAGAGACCTCCCAGCTCCACGTAATATCAAATGGCAAAAGTTTCCCAGAGATCTCCATCTCAAAGCCAAGACCCAGCTCCACTCAATGACCAGCAAGCTATAGTGCTGGATACGCTATGCCAAACAACTAGCAAGACAGGAACACAACACCATCTATTAGCAGAGACACTGCCTAAAATCATAATAAGGCCACAGACACCCCAAAAAACACCACCAGACATGGACCTGCTCACCAGAAAGACAAGATCCAGCTGCATCCACCAGAACACAGGCTCTAGTCCCCTCCACCAGGAAGCCTACACAACCCACTGAAACAACCTTAAACACTGGGGACAGACACCAAAAACAATGGGAAGTATGAAACTGCAGCCTGTGAAAAGGAGACCCCAAACACAGGAAGTTAAGCAAAACGAAAAGACAGAGCAGATGAAGGAACAAGGTAAAAACCCACCAGACCTAACAAATGAAGAGGAAATAGGCAGTCTACCTGAAAAAGAATTCAGAATAATGATAGTAAGGATGATCCAAAATCTTGGAAATAGAATGGAGAAAATACAAGAAACGTTTAACAAGGACCTAGAAGAACTAAAGAGCAAACAAACAGTGATGAACAACACAATAAATGAAATTAAAACTTCTCTAGAAGGGATCAATAGCAGAATAAATGAGGCAGAAGAACAGAAAAGTGAGCTAGAAGATAAAATAATGGAAATAACTACAGCAGAGTAGAATAAAGAAAAAGAAATGAAAGAATTGAGGACAGTCTCACAGACTTTTGGGGCATTAAACGAACCAACATTTGAATTACAGGAGTCCCAGAAGAAGAAGAGAAAAAGGAACTGAGAAAATATTTGAAGATTATAATTGAAAACTCCCTAATATGGGAAAGGGAATAGTTAATCAAGTCCAGGAAGCACAGAGAGTCCCATACAGAATAAATCCAAGAAGAAACACGCCAAGACACATATTAATCAAACTATCAAAAATTAAATACAAAGAAAAAATATTAAAAGCAGCAAGGGAAAAACAACGAATAACACACAAGGGAATCCCCATAAGGTAATAGCTGACCCTTCAGCAGAAACTCTGCAAGCCAGGAGGGAGTGGCAGGACATATTTAAAGGGATGAAGGAGAAAAACCTACAACCAAGATTACTCTACCCAGCAAGGATCTCATTCAGATTAGATGGAGAAATTAAAACCTTTACAGACAAGCAAAAGCTGAGAGAATTCAGCACCACCAAACCAGCTTTACAACAAATGCTAAAGGAACTTCTCTATGCAGGAAACACAAGAGAAGGAAAACACCTACAAAAAGAAACCCAAAACAATTAAGAAAATGGTAATAGGAACATACATATTGATAATTACATTAAGTGTAAATGGAATAAATGCTCCAACCAAACACAAAGACTGGCTGAGTGGATACAAAACAAGACCCGCATATATGCTGCCTACAAGAGACCAACTTCAGACCTTGGGACACATACAGAATGAAAGTGAGGGGATGGAAAAAGATATTCCATGCAAATAGTAATCAAAAGAAAGCTGGAGTAGCAATGTTCATATAAGACAAAATATACCTTAAAACAAAGACTATCACAAGAGACAAAGAAGGACACTACGTAATGATCAAGGGATGAATCCAAAAAGAAGAAATAAGAATTGTAAATATTTGTGCACCCAACATAGGAGCATTTCAATACATAAGGCAAACAGTAACAGCAATAAAAGGTGAAATCAAAAGCAACACAATCATAGTAGGAGACCTTAACACCCGACTTTCACCAAGGGACAGATAATCCAAAATGACAATAAATAAGGAAACACAAGCTTTGAATGATACATTAAACAATATGGAATTAATTGATATTTATAGGACATTCCATCCAAAAACAACAGAATACACATTCTTCTCAAGTGCTCATGGGACACTTTCCAGGATAGACTGTATCTTGGGTCACAAATCAAGCCTTGGTAAATTTAAGAAAACTGAAATCGTATCAACTATCTTTTCTGACCACAACGCTATGAGACTAGATATCAATTCTAGGAAAAAATCTGGAAAATACAAACACATGGAAGCCAAAAAATACACTACTAAATAACCGAAGGATCACTGCAGAAATCAAAGAGGAAATCAAAAAATACCTAAAAACAAATAACAATGAAAACATGATGACTCAAACCTATGGGATGAAGCAAAAGCAGTTCTAAGAGGGAAGTGTATAGCACTACCATCCTACCTCAAGAAACAAGAAATATCTCAAGTAAACAACCTAACCTTACACCTAAAGCAATCAGAGAAAGAAAAACAAAAAAACCCAAAGTTAGCAGATGGAAAGAAATCATAAAGATCAGATCAGGAATAAATGAAAAAGAAATGAAGGAAATGATAGCAAAGATCAATACAACTAAAAGCTGGTTCTTTGAGAAGATAAACAAAATTGATAAACCATTAGCCAGACTCCTCAAGAATAAAAGGGAGAAGACTCAAATCAATAGAATTAGAAATAAAAAAGGAGAAGTAACAACTGACACTGCAGAAATACAAAGGATCATGAGAGATTACTACAAGCAGCTTTATGCCAATAAAATGGGCAACCTGGAAGAAACGGACAAATTCTTAGAAATGCACAACCTTCCGAGACTGAACCAGGACGAAATAGAAAATATAAACAGACCAATCACAAGCACTGAAATTGAAACTGTGATGAAAAATCTTCCAACAAACAAAAGCCCAGGACCAGATGGCTACACAGGCGAGTTCCATCAAACTTTTAGAGAAGAGGTAACACCGATCCTTCTCAAACTCTTCCAAAATATAGCAGAGAGGGGAATACTCAAAAACTCATTCTACAAGGCCACCATCTCCCTGATAACAAAACCAGAAAACGATGTCACAAAAAAAGAAATCTACAGGCCAATATCACTGATGAACATAGATGCAAAAATCCTCAACAAAATACTAGCAAACAGAATCCTACAGCACATTAAAAGGATCATACACCATGATCAAGTGGGGATTATCCCAGGAATGCAAGGATTCTTCAATATACGTAAATCAATCAACGTGATACACCATAATAACAAACTGAAGAATAAAGAAAACCATATGATCATCTCAATAGATGCAGAAAAATCTTTTGACAAAACTCAACACCTATTTATGATAAAAACCCTTCAGAAAATAGGCACAGAGAGAACCTACTTCAACATAATAAAGGCCATACGTGACAAACTGACAGCCAACGTCATCCTCAATGGAGAAAAACTGAAAACATTTCCACGAAGATCAGGAACAAGACAAGGTTGCCCACCCTCAACCTATTATTCAACATAATTTTGTAAGTTTTAGCCACAGCAATCAGAATAGAAAAAGAAATAAAAGGAATCCAAATCAGAAAAGAAGTAAAGCTGTCACTGTTTCCAGATGACATGACAGTATACATAGAGAATCCTAAAGATGCTACCAGAAAACTGCTAGAGCTAATCAATAACTTTGGTAAAGTAGCAGGATACAAAATTAATGCACAGAAATCTCTTGCATTCCTATACACTAATGATAATAAATCTGAAAATGAAATTAAGGAAACACACCCATTTACCACTGCAATAAAAAGAATAAAATACCTAGAAATAAACCTACCTAAGGAAACAAAAGATCTGTATGCAGAAAACTATAAGACATTGATGAAGGAAATTAAAGATGATACAAACAGATGGAGAGATATACAATGTTCTTGAATTGCAAGAATCAACATTGTAAAAATGACTATACAACCCAAAGCAATCTACAGATTCAACTCAATCCCTACCAAACTACCACTGGCATTTTTCACAGAACTAGAACAAAAATTTTCACAATTTGTATGGAAACAAAAAAGACCCTGAATAGCCATAGCAATCTTGAGAAAGACAAATGGAGCTGGAGGAATCAGGCTCCCTCACTTCAGACTATACTACAAAGCTACAGTATCAAGACAGTATGGTACTGGCACAAAAACAGAAATATACATCAATGGAACAGGATAGAAAGCCCAGAGCTAAGCCCACGCACATATGGTCACCTTATCTTTGATAAAGGAGGCACGAATATACAGTGGAGAAATGACAACCTCTTCAATAAGTGGTGCTGGGAAAACTGGACAGCTACATATAAAAGAATGAAATTAGAACACTCCCTAACACCATACACAAAAATAAACTCAAAATGGATTAAAGACTTAAATGTAAGGCCAGACACTATCAAACTTGTAGAGGAAAACATAGGCAGGATATTCTATCTCATAAATAACTGCAAGATCCTTTTTGACCCACCTCCTAGAGTAATGGAAATAAAAACCAAATTAAACAAATGGGACCTAATGAAACTTCAAAGCTTATGCACAGTAAAGGAAACCATAAACAAGACAAAAAGACAACCCTCTGAATGGGAGAAAATATTTGCAAATGATGCAATTGACAAAGGATTAATCTCCACAATTTCCAAGCAGCTCAATATCAAAAAAACAAACAACCCAATCCAAAATTGGGCAGAAGACCTAAATAGACATTTCTCCAAAGAAGATATACAGATTGCCGACAAACATATGAAAGAATGCTCAACATCATTAATGATTAGAGAAATGCAAATCCAAACTACAATGAGGTATCACCTCATGCCAGTCAGAATGGCCATTATCAAAAAATCTACAAACAATAAATGCTGGAGAGGGTGTGGAGAAAAGGGAACCCTCTTGCACTGTTGGTGGGAATGTAAATTAATACAGCCACTATGGAGAACAGTATGGAGGTTCCT
>NW_020174429.1:5658446-5668958 GCF_003031525.2 Neophocaena asiaeorientalis asiaeorientalis
AAAAGACTAAAAATAGAACTACCATACGACCCAGCAATCCCACTACTGGGCATATACCCTGAGAAGTCCATAATTGCAAGAGACATGTACCACAATGTTCATTGCAGCTCTATTTACAATAGCCAGGACATGGAAGCAACCTAAGTGTCCATCAACAGATGAATGGATAAAAATGATGTGGCACATATATACAATGGAGTATTACTCAGCCATAAAAAGAAACGAAATTGAGTTATTTGTAGTGAGGTGGATGGACCTAGAGTCTGTCATACAGAGTGAAGTAAATCATAAAGAGAAAAACAAATACAGAGTTATTTGTAGTGAGGTGGATGGACCTAGAGTCTGTCATACAGAGTGAAGTAAATCACAAAGAGAAAAACAAATACCGTATGCTAACACATATATATGGAATCTATAAAAAAAAGAAAAAAATGGTCATGAAGAACCTAGGGGCAAGACGGGAATAAAGACAGAGACCTACTAGAGAATGGACTTGAGGACACAGGGAGGGGGAAGGCTAAGTGGGGACAAAGTGAGAGAGTGGCATGGACATATATACACTACCAGACTTAAAATAGCGAGCTAGTGAGAAGCAGCTGCATAGCACAGGGAGATCAGCTCGGTGCTTTGTGACCACCTAGAGGGGTGGAATAAGTGGGAGGGAGGGAGATGCAAGAGGAAATAGATATGGGGACAAATTATATGTATACCTGATTCACTTTGTTATAAAGCAGAAACTAACACACCATTGTAAAGCAAGTATACTCCAATAAAGATGTTTAAAAGGAAAAAAAAAAAAAAAAAAAATCCATATATATGCTGTCGTCAAGAGAACCAATTCAGACCTAGGGACACATACAGACTGAAAGTGAAGGGAGAGAAAAAGATATTCCACACAAATGGAAATCATAAGAAAGCTGGAGTAGCAATTCTTATATCAGACAAATATACTTTAAAATAAATACTATTACAAAACACAAGGAAGGACAATACATAATGATCAAGGGAGCAATCCAAGAAGATCTAACAATTATAAACATTTATTCACCCAACATAGGAGCACCTCAATACATAAGGCAAATGCTAACAACCATGAAAGGAGAAACTGAGAGTAACACAATCATAGTAGGGGACTTTAACATCCTACCTACACCAATGGACAGCTCATCCAAACAGAAAATAAATAAGGAAACATAAGCCTTAAATGACACAAGAGACCAGACATATCTAATTGATATTTATGGAACATTCCACCCAGAAGTGGCAGAATACACTTTCTCTTCAGGTGCACATGAAATACTCTCCAGGAAAGATCACAACTTGGGTCATAAATCAAGCCTTGGAAAACTTAAGAAAATGGAAATCATATCAACATCTTTTCTGACCAAAACGCTATGAGACTGGAAATCAATTGCAGGAAAAGACTGTAAAAGATACAGATATATGGAGGCTAAAGAGTGCACTACTAAATAACCACAAGATCACTGAAGAAAGCAAAGAAGAAATTAAAAAAATACTTAGAAACAAATGACAGAGAAAACACAACGACCCAAAACCTACGGGACACAGCAAAAGCAGTTATAAGAGAGAAGTTTACAGCAATTCAATCTCACCTCATGAAGCAAGAAGAATCTCAAATAAACAATCTAACCCTACACTTAAATCAACTAGAGAAAGAAGAACAAAGAAAACCCAAAGTCAGTTGAAGGAAAGAAATCATAAAGGTCAGAGCAGAAATAAATGAAATAGAAATGAAGAAAATAATAGCAAGGATCAATAAAACTAAAATCTGGTTCTTTGAGAAGATAAATAAAATTGATAAACCCTAGCCAGACTCATCAAGAAAAAAAGGGAGATTGACGCAAATCAAGAAACTTTAAAATGAAAAAGGAAAAATCACAAATGAAATACAGAAAAATATCACCTCAGAAATACAATGGATTATAAGAGACTACTACAAACAACTATATGCCAATAAAGTGGACAACCATGAAGAAATGGACAAATTCTTGGAAAGGTACAAATTGCCAAGACTGAACCAGGAACAATTAGAAAATATAAACAGACCTATCACAAGTAATGAAATTGAAACCGTAATTAAAAATCTTCCAATAAACAGAAGTCCAGGACCAGATGGCTTCACAGGTGAATTCTATCAAACATTTAGAGAAGAGCTAACACAAATCTTTCTCAAACTCTTCCAAAGAACTGCAGAGGGAGAAACACTCCCAAATTCATTCTATGAAGCCACCATCACCCTGACACCAAAATCAGAAAAGATATCCCAAACAAGAAAATTACAGACCAATATCACTGATGAACATAGACACAAAAATCCTCAACAAAATATTAGCAAACAGAATCCAAAAGCACATTAAAAGGATCATACCCCATGATCAAGTGGGATTTAGCCCAGGCATGCAAGGATTATTCAATATATGCAAATCAATCAATGTTATACACCACATTAACAAATTAAGGGCCAAAAACCATATGACCATCTCAAGAGATGCAAGAAACTTTTGACAAAATTCAACACCCATTTATGATAAAAACTCTCCAGAGAATGGGCACAGAGGGAAACTATCTCAACATAATAAAGGCCATGTATAACAAACCCACAGCAAGCATCATACTCAATGGTGAAAAACTGAAAACATTTCTACTAAGATCAGGAAAAAGACAAGGATGTCTACTCTCACCACTCTTATTCAACAAAGTTTTGGAAGTCCTAGCCACAGCAATCAGAGAATAAAAGAGAAATAAAAGGAATACAATTGGAGAAGAAGAAGTAAAACTGTGACTGTTTGCCGATGACATGATACTATACGTAGAAAGATGCCACCAGAAAACTAAATTACTAGTTGATTACTAGATTACTAGTTGATTACGTTGATTACTAGAACTAATCAATGAATTTGGTAAGGCTGCAGGATACAAAATTAATGCACAGAAATCTCTGGTATTCCTATACACCAATAGCAAAAAATCAGAAAGAGAAATTAAGGAAACACTCCCATTTACCACTGGAACAAAAAGAATAAAATACCTAGGAATAAATCTGCCTAAGGAGGCAAAGGACTTGTACTCAGAAAACTATAAAACACTGATGAAGAAAGCATAAATGACATCAACAGATGGAGAAATATACCATGTTCTTGGATTGGAAGAATCAATATTGTGAAAATGACTACATCACCCAAAGCAATCTACAGATTCAATGAAATCCCTATTAAACTACCAATGGCATTCTTCACAGAATTAGAATAAAAAACCTTACAATTCATATGGAAACACAAAAGACCCCGAATAGTCAAAGCAATCTTGAGAAAGAAAAATGGAGTGGAGGAATCATGGTCCCTGACTTCAAACACTACCACAAAGCTACAGTAATCAAGACAGTATGGTACTGGCACAAAAACAGAAATATAGATCAATGGAAAAGGAAAGAAAGCCCAGATATAAATCCACACACATATGGTCACCTTATTTTTCATAAAGGAGGCAAGAATATACAATGGAGAAAAGACAGCCTCTTCAGTAAGTGGTGCTGGGAAAACTGGACAGCTACATGTAAAAGAATGAAATTAGAACACTCCTTAACACCATACACAAAAATAAACTCAAAACGGATTAAAGACTTAAATGTAAGACCAGACGCTATAAAACTCTTAGAGGAAAACATAGGAAAAACATGCTTCGACATAAACCACAGCAAGATCTTTTTTGACCCACCTCCTAGAGTAATGGAAATAAAAATAAACAAATGGGCCCTAATGAAACTTAAAAGCTTTTGCACAGCAAAGGAAACCATAAACAAGACAAAAAGACAACTCTCAGAATGGGAGAAAATATTTGCAAATGAAACAAAAGAGAACGGATTTGAAACAATCTCCAAAACAGACAAACCACCCATGGAGCTGAACATCAAGAAAAAAAACAATCCAGTTAAAAAATGGGTGGAAGATCTAAATAGACATTTCACCAAGGAAGACATACAGATGGCCAAGAGGCACATGAAAAGTTGCTCAACATCACTAATTATTAGAGAAATGCAAATCCAAACTACAATGAGGTATCACCTCATGCCAGTCAGAATGGCCATTATCAAAAAATCTACAAACAATAAATGCTGGAAAGGGTTTGATGACAAGGAAACCCTGCTACACTGTTGGTGGGAATGTAAATTGATACAACCAATATTGAAAACAGTATGGAGGTTCCTTAAAAAACTAAAAATAGAACTACCATATGACCTAGCAATCCCACTCCTGGGCATATACCCTGAAAAAACCATAATTCAGAAAGAGACATGTACCACAATATTCACTGCAGCACTATTTACAATAGCCACGACCTGGAACCAACCTAAAGGTCTATCAACAGATGAATGGATAAAGAAGATGTGGCACATGTATACAATGGAATATTACTCAGCCATAAAACGAAATGAAATTGAGTTATTTGTAGTGAGGTGGATGGACCTAGAGACTGTCATACAGAGTAAAGTAAGTCAGAAAGAGAAAAACAAATACCATATGCTAATGCACATATATGGAATCTAAAAAAAAAAATGGTACCGATGAACCTAGTTGCAGGGCAGGCATAAAGAGGCAGACATAGAAAATGGACTTGAGGACACAGGGTGGGAGGGGGAAGCTGGAGTGGAGTGAGAGTAGCATCGATATACATACACTACCGAATGTAAATTAGTTGGCTGGTGGGAAGCAGCCGCATAGCACAGGGAGTTGGCTTGGTGCTTTGCGATGACCTAGAGGGGTGGGATAGGGAGGATGGGAGAGAGGCTCAAGAGGGAGGGGATATGGGGACCTGTGTGTGCATATGGCTGATTTGCTTTGTTGTGCAACAGAAACTAACACAGTATTGTGAAGCAACTGTATTCCAATAAAGATGTATTATAAAAATAAAAAAGAAATAAGAAAAATAAACCTCCCACTAGGTGGAAGAAGTTAACTGAACGATGACCAGACTATAGCCATGATATAAGCTGTTCCATCTTACACAGTTCCAAGCACTGGCCTCAAGGGAATGGGAACAAACCAACCCTGGAATTAAAGATTAACTGTACTTAAAACAAACAAGATGATGCTGATCAGACCACCACACAACCAATTTCAAGACGACTGTCAGAGCTAACTGTTCTATTCTGCACGTAGCCCCCCCCTCCTCCCGTGCACCCCTGAAACTCCCCTTTGAAAGCTCTTGCCCCCTGATCAGCATCTGGGAGTTGGTTTTTGGACATGAGTCTATGTTCTCCCCAGGTTGCTGGCCTCTTGAATAAAGCTAGTTTTCCTTTCCTACCAGCACTCATCTCTTGAGTATTGGCTTTCGAGCAGTGGGCAGCCAAACCTGCGTTTGATAACAGTTTCGGGGACAAAATGGACTCCAACTATCAGAATAATTGGGAAAGAAATCTCACTGCAAAGAATCTGTTGACATCAAGGTCCACTGTCCTTTCTAAGCCTGGGGCTCCCTGCAGAGGCTCTCAGAAGAAGCAGTCAAGCAGCTGGTGAGAAACAGGAGCTTGGGGCAACCTTTGGTGAGTGGAGAAAGTGCATGTGAATGCACTTGTTTCACCTGATACATTTGTTTCTACGATGGTTTCTATAATGAGACGTTCTTATAAATTCCTAGAAATAGTCAATTCCCTCATTGCACAGGACTCTCAGGACTCCTTTCTTGCATTTTTCCTAATTAAAGAATATACTTTGCCACTAAGTGAATTGTTTATATTGAGAAGGTCAACTATCCTTTTTATCTAATGCAGTCTTTCCTTGGGAAGGTATTGAGTTGTCATCAGTAACAATGAAATCACAGTATTTAGTTGTAAACATTGAAGCGAGTAACTGGGGCTTAATTTGCTTTTAATACAAATAAATAAAAAACTTGCACAGCTTCACTGTGAATCTACATTTTGATTCCACCATAGATGTCAAATAAGAATTATTCTGGATCTCCCTGAGCTGGGTGACATTTCTGTCAGAAGAGAAGCCAAATCCTCGTAAGGCTTATGCTTAAACCTACTGAGCAAATACAAATAAACTTTCAATAATTAAAGGTACTGAATACACACAATCATTCTGAGAAACAAGCTGCATTCTTAAGTAGGTTTAGGCAAGAGATCCTGCAGGGACACTAAGACTGTTTATCATAGCACAGTTAGGCTTTGGGAAGTCCAAAGGAAACTAGTCCTGTCCAACGTCCTCAAAGCTGGTTTTAAGTAGCCACTTCCTTTCTGCTTTGCCTGTCCTCTCATGCCAACTTTCTTATGTCTTCTTTAGCCTTCTTGGGAGAAAGCAAGAACATCGTACACCTATGGTCAAAAGCCACAGACGTGCAGAGACTTTTGTGCAATGTACGTGTGTAGAAAACTGCTGGAGTAGAGACACACCATACTTGGGGAGAACTCTATGTGTCAGTTGGGACTCTCAGCTCCAAGTGACATCAACCCAAATTGTTACACAGAAGAAAAAATATATCTGAAGGCTATAGATGAAATATATTGGAGGTATATTTTGTAACAGCAGGGAAGTAAGTTACTTCAAGATCCACTGAAATGCTGAAAAATTTTCATCTCTGCTTTTTCGAGAGATCAACCACACATTGTCCTGCTGCAAACTGATTTCCTTCTTGTGCTAGAGAATACAGTGGTTGATAGTTCCCAAGTGTGACTTCCCACAGAGGCCATCACCAGAGAGGGATTGATTTACATTCTCTCCAGCTTCCCAAGCTCAAACATTCCAGGGATCAGCTATGACTGGTCCTATTGGGCCAGGTGCTTATCTTTGCACCATCAACTACAGCCTCACATAAAGGCTGTAAGAACATGGGGGCCGCCATTTTGCTCACTGTGGTTGGCTTAGAGGTAGAGGATAAGAGAGAGGAGTATTTTCTCAAAAAATGCTCTATTGGACCCACTTCCTCCTGGTCGCTGGCTCCCTAGTCTGGGACACTCCCGGCGCCCTTTGCACCATCCCATGGAGCAGCCATGCTCCCTCTCCTCTCCCCAACCCCTCCATGGGTGCCCACCCTCACCTGGAACTGCCAGTTTGTTCTGCCCTCCAGGCCACATCTCGAGCCTGCCCCTCCCTCCTCCCCCTGGAGCCAGGCTCATTTCGGAAATGCCCTTAGATCAGCAGCAGTGTGGCTGACAGTGTTTTGGTGCTCCGGGTGCATGTGAGGTCTGTGCCTCTGAGGAGGGAGAGCCGAGCTCAGGACGTTGGTCCACCAGAGACCTCCTGGCTTCACGTAATATCAAATGGTGAAAGCTGTCCCAGAGATCTCCATCTCAACACTAAGACCCAGCTCCACTCAATGACCAGCAAGCTACAGTGCTGCACACCCTATGCCAAACAACTAGCAAGACAAGAACACAACCACATCCATTAGTACAGAGGCTGCCTAAAATCATAATAAGGTCACAGACACCCCAAAAAACACCACCAGATGTGGACCTGCCCACCAGAAAGACAAGATCCAGCCTCATCCATCAGAACACAGGCACCAGTCCCCTCCACCAGGAAGCCGACACAACCCACTGAACCAACCTTAGCCACTGGGGTCGGACAACAAAAACAATGGAAACTATGAACCTGCAGCCTGCGAAAAGGAGAGCCCAAACACAGTAAGTAAAGCAAAATGAGAAGACAGAGAAACACACAGCAGATGAAGGAGCAAGGTAAAAACCCATAGGACCAAAAAGTTAAGAGGAAATAGGCAGTCTACCTGAAAAAGAATTCAGAATAATGATAGTAAAGATGATGCAAAATCTTGGAAATAGAACTGAGAAAATACAAGAAACGTTTAACAAGGACCTAGAAGAACTAAAGAGCAAACAAACAATGATGAACAACAAAATAAATGAAATTAAAAATTCTCTAGAAGGAAACAATAGCAGAATAACTGAGGCAGAAGAACGGATAGATGACCTGGAAGATAAAATAATGGAAATAACTAACACAGAGCAGAATAAAGAAAAAAAAATTAAAAGAATTGAAGACAATCTCAGAGCCCTCTGGGACAATACTAAATGCACCAACATTGAAATTATACAGGTCCCAGAAGAAGAAGAGAAAAGGAAAGGGTCTGAGAAAATATTTGAAGAGATTATAATTGAAAACTTCCATAATATGGGAAAGGAAATAGCCAGTTAAGTACAGGACACACAGAGAGTCCCATACAGGATAAATCTAATGAGAAACATGCCAAGACACATATTAATCAAACTATCAAAAATTAAATACAAAGAAAAAATATTAAAAGCATCAAGGGAAAAACAACAAATAAAATACAAGGGAATCCACATAAGGTTAACAGCTGATCTTTCGCAGAAACTCTGCAAGCCAGACGGGAATCGCATGACATATTTAAAGTGATGAAAGGGAAAAACCTACAACCAAGATTACTCTAACCAGCAAGTATCTCATTCAGAGTCGACGGAGAAATTAAAACCTCCACAGACAAACAAAAGCTAAGAGAATTCAGCACCACCAAACCAGCTTTACAACAAATGCTAAAGGGACTTCTCTGGGCAGGAAACACAAAAGAAGGAAGAGACTTACAATAACAAACCCAAAACAATTAAGAAAATGGTAATAGGAACATACATATCAATAATTACCTTAAATGTAAATGGATTAAATGCTCCAACCAAAAGACACAGATTGGCTGAATGGATACAAAAACAAGACCCATATATACGCTGTCTACAAGAGACCCACTTCAGACCTAGGGACATATGCAGAATGAAAGTGAGAGGATGGAAAAAGATATTCCATGCAAATGGAAATCAAAAGAAAGCTGGAGTAGCAATTCTCATATCAGACAAAACAGACTTTAAAATAAAGACTATTATAAGAGACAAAGAAGGATACTACGTAATGATCAAGGGATCAATACAAGAAGAAGATATAACAATTGTAAATATTTATGCACCCAACATACGGGAACCTCAATACATAAGGCAAATGCTAACAGCCATAAAAGGGGAAATTGACAGTAATACAATCAAAGTAGGGGACTTTAATAACACCCCACTTTCACCAATGGACATATCATGAAAAATGAAAATAAAATAAGGAAACATAAGCTTTAAATGTTACATTAAAAAAGATGGACTTAATTGATGTTTATAAGACATTCCATCCAAAAACAACAGAATACATTTTCTTCTCTAGTGCTCATGGAACATTCTCCAGTATAAATCATATCTTGGGTCACAAATGAAGCCTTGGTAAATTAAGAAAACTGAAATCATATCAAGTATCTTCTCCAACCACAACAGTATGAGACTAGGCATCAATTACAAGAAAGAAAAATGTAAAAAATACAAACACATTGACCCTAAAGAATACACTACTAAATAACCAAGAGATCACTGAAGAAATCAAAGAGGAAATCAGAAATAACTAGAAGGCTTCCCTGGTGGCACAGTGGTTGAGAGACCGCCTGCCGATGCAGGATAAAAAACCTAACCTTACATGAAAAGCAATTAGAGAAAGAAGAACAAAAAACCCCCCAAAGTTAGCAGAAGGACAGAAATCATAAAGATCAGACCAGAAATAAATAAAAAGAAATAAAGGAAACAATAGCAAGGATCAATAAGACTAAAAGCTGGTTCTTGGAGAGGATAAAATTGATAAACCATGAGCCAGACTCATCAAGAAAAAAAGGGAGACGACTCAAATCAATAGAATTAGAAATGAAAGAACTGGGGTTTATTCCAGATATGCAAGGATTCTTCAATATATGCAAATAAATCAATATGATAAACCATATTAACAAATTGAGGGAGAAAAACAATATGATCATCTCAACAGATGCAGAAAGAGCTTTTGACAAAATTCAACACCCATTGGGCCTCCCTGGTGGAGGAAGTAAAGCTGTCACTTTTTGAAGATGATATGGTACTCTACATAGAGAATCCTAAAGATGCTACCAGAAAACTACTAGAGCTAATCAATGAATTTGGTAAAGTAGCAGGATACAAGATTAATGCACAGAAATCTCTGGCATTCCTATACACTAATGATGAAATATCTGTAAGGAAAATTAAGGAAACACTCCCATTTACCATTGCAACAAAAAGAATAAAATACCTAGGAATAAACCCACCTAAGGGGACAAAAGATCTTTATGCAGAAAACTATAAGACACTGAAGAAAGAAATTAAACATGATACAAACAGATGCAGAGATATACCATGTTCTTGGATTGGAAGAATCAACATTGTGAAAATGACTATACTACCCAAAGCTATCTACATATTCAATGCAATCCCTATCAAAGTACCAATGGCATTTTTCACAGAACTAGAACAAAAAATTTCATGCTTTGTATGGAAACATAAAAGACCCTGAATATCCCAAGCAATCATGAGAAAGAAACATGGACCTGGAGGAATCAGGCTCCCGGACTTCAGACTATACTACAAAGCTACAGTAATCAAGACAGTGTGGTACTGGCACAAAAACAGAAATACAGATCAATGGA
>NW_020174429.1:5668999-5677844 GCF_003031525.2 Neophocaena asiaeorientalis asiaeorientalis
CCATCAACAGATCAATGGATAAAGAAGTTGTGGCACATATATACAATGGAATATTACTCAGCCATAAAAAGAAAAGAAACTGAGTTATTTATAGTGAGATGATGGACCTAGAGTCTGTCATACAAAGTGAAATAAGTCAGAAAGAGAAAAGCAAATACTGTATGCTAACATATATATATGGAATCTAAAAAAGAAAAAAATGTTTCTGAAGAACCTAAGGGCAGGACAGGAATAAAGATGCAATATACTCCAATAAAGATGTTAAAAAAAAAATACTCTCTTGGTCTCAGAAGGTGGCAGGTGCTCTGAGCAGACAAAACTATACAGGGTCCCATTTCCTAGAAAAATAAAGATTAATTTTCAGATACAAGCCGAAGTTGGACAATAAACGTAATTCCAGAGCAAAACATATGATAGAAAACTGATGCATTCAATCACTAGCACATTCATCCCTGTGGGCCACAAGTACTGGCCTGGAAAATGAAGAGTCAAGTATCCCTGGAGACAGCAGGACTGAATAATGCATTAATTCAGAGGCAATGTCAAAGACAGACACTTTGGGCACCACCCAAAAATCATGCACATTTGTCAGTTCTTCCTCTTAAAATCATTCTCTTCAACAAATGAAAATACATATTTCTTGGAACAAAACATTAACAACAAGAAATGTAATTCAGGCATAAATTATTTTTCAGATGTAAAAACCAATATTAGCCTATGTAGGTAACAATATTTGAGCATGCAAATGGGAGGTACCACCCATGATCTCATGCTCATGGGGCATTTCACCATCATAACCATTCATTTGCAAGTTAAAGAACAAATTAGCAAGTTTATCTTTAATGTTTCTCCCTTCCCTCCCTGCTTCTAAGACACACAAATACCCAGGCACACATTACATCCTCCCAGACAAACTAAATGTTTTAAACTGAAAATGGTGGAATTTTAGGCACTGCAGGTGGTGTTGAAGGATGGCCCCTTTAATGAGGGATTCTTCACAGGTTAAAAGAAGGAATCATTTTGAAGAAGCCCAGAGGAATTCCAGGCTTCAAAGGTACATTTTTCACTCTGTATATAGTCATTAAGCCCCATGAACAAAGCCTTAAAATTATAAGACACCAGGAGATCATGGGGGTTTCTAATTTACTGTATTCAAATGGCCTAGACTATTTCTATGACATTACACCTCAGTTAATAAGGGGAAACAAAAGATTGCTTTTAATCCATGAATTTCTAAGGCATAGGCCCAGGTTAGCTAAGCTTCCTTTTTAACCATAACTTAGGCTTTTCAGGAGCCCCTGCTGAGAAACAGATAATGTCTGTGTCTTACTAAATATGTCAGAGTCGTAACTCAGGTAGCAGGGATTTTGACATGAATATTCATTTTTGGAACCATAAGGGGATATTCCTGGTTATGCTCATTATTCAATTTGCCCCAGAACACTTTCTCAAGCTAGGTTTTCTTGATGCAAAAATATCCAGTGCGCACGTGTGCACGCACACACACATACACACACAAACACACAATCAGACATCAATGTCTACATAACATCTAGTTATATAGTAACATCTGTCTGCTTCAGTTTTTTAAGATTTCCTTTAGGACTCTTGGAATCATAAATATGTGCTGTCAACATTAATTAGGATTCTCCTTAGATGTTCTTAAGTTTCTTATATAGGAAAGCAGGTAGATACAGCAGGGGGAGACAACTACGTATGTCTGCCTCCGTTTCATCAAAATCACAAGACTTCCTCTTTCAAAGTCTGTAGTGAAATTGTCTGTAGCTCTGTCCACTAGTAAATGTGTCTAATGGTTGCAATTACAGTGTAAATCCACCAGATGGCAAAGTGGCAAAATTACATGAATCTAGACAACAAAAGGGTCTTCCCTCTTCTGAGGGCTTCTTTTTAAAAACAAAACAAACCCAAAAAACCATGGCCTGGGATTGCCTGGGTAGGAGGGACCCTAAGACGTTGGCTGGTCATACGACTGTCAGACTTTGGTCTTAAACCATTCCAAGAATATGTTTCAAAAGTTCTCAAGCAATGTCCTCTGCCAGTAACAGAAACCAGAGTTTTGAACCATTTCTTTGCATAATAAGATGGAGGAGGATATGGTGATGGCATCCAGAATATTAGTGAATAAGTTGGATTAGTATTGGGAGGACTCAAAAGGGTGGCTTAGAGAGTGAGGAACAGAATAAAGAAATCGCCAGGCTCTGGAACAGCATTATTTAAATCAGAAAAGATAGTTCCTCAAAAACCCCACTTCTGTGTTAAATCATTCTCTCATCTAGGCATTTATCTTCATAACTAATTTAAATCTCCCTGTTTGCAGTTTAAGCCTCTATCCTTTCCCCCCCCAGTTCCCAGAAGCTTTGAGAAAGAAATCTCTTTAAAAATTATTCACGAGGATCCTGATAGAATACCTAACATACAACTTCACATACCAGATGCATTAACTTACTCATATTTTATGTATATCATTTTATATATCTATTAGGGACCAGAGAAAAAACGATTCTAGGGATCTATGTGAATCACATATAATTTAAATCATCACCTAAATAACATCATCACTATTATTCAAGATTCTTATTGAATATGTTTAATTTCAGCTTTACAAGTGCATTGTATTTGGTGCAAGTGGAGTAATAAAAAAGAGAGGAACTATTCTGATATAACTCTATTAACTATAAATAAAAACACAGATTTTAAGATTTCCTTAATTCAGCAGGTGATTTTCAAGCTGAGTTATTCAAACTAGGTAGTGAGTTACAAAACGGGTAACGCGGGTTAGTTTTCAGTTTTTGCAGAGTAGAGCAAAATTGAGCAGTTACCCAAATAAGCCTCTGTCAGAGAAGGTGTTCATTTTTTTTGTTGTTTTGACATAGAATTATATCAGCTTGATTCAGTATGAAATAATGATGATGATGATATTAACAACAGCTAACACTTACTGGATGCTAATCATCGTTCCATGTCACTTAATATTTGTGATGATGCCATGAGTCAGGATGTCCTCATCCTACAGATGGCATTTAGAAGGAAGCCTCCTAACTAAAAACCCCAAGAAAACCGGGATGCATGGAAATAAACAGAGACCACCCAAATGAAAACAAACAGAATCACCATAGCTTGCATTTGACAGAAACTCAAAGGCAGGCAAAGCAGTGGGAACGCATTATAGTGGAAGAAAGAGAAGCTTTTAGATATACTGTGATTGAAGTCATTGGCACGGCAGTGCTGGAGTTGTTGGAAGCAGGCTAACTAGAAGTGGGGCATCTTATGTGATTGGTTTGGGGAACATATTTAGCTTTCTCTGGTTGGTTTGGAATTGGAAACAAGGGTAAAAAAATAGGGAAGCTGACAGTCATTGACCAAGTCTTGACCATTCCAGACCAATTGCTGAAGAGGTTGTGACAGGCTTCCTGTGAGGGTTGCTGCAGAGACTGTGGGTCAGAGTTCTACTTATTATATATGCACTGACCACTGTCTGTTTCTAACTCAGTTTTTCAAGAGCTTTTCAAGGCTGTCAGCCAGAGCAGGCAGGCGGACCCTGGCTGCAGGGCCAACTTACTTACTAAGCACTGTAGACCCAGTGTCAAGGGCTCATAATACTCTTAGGAGCCTACAAAACTCTAAAACTTCTTTTCATAGGAGAAAAATATACACTGGTTACAAAATTTTTAATGTGTAATATCAATACATTTGTCTTTGCACCAACTCAGTGTTCTAAGAATGTAAATGCTGACTAAAGACAGACAGCATGGCCACAGGAGGAAATGAGGACGGGGCTTGGGAAAAGTTGATTATAGTCACAGGTCCCAGGGAGGGGTCACCGTGTACCACGCAGGACCACAGTATAAAGCATCAGTGTGGGACAGGAAGCAGAAAGGAGCAAGGTGAAAGCCTAGGCCAGAGCCTCTACTGGGGTTTCTATGGGAAAGGCAAGTCAGGGCAGAGTGCACAGTTTAGGATTGGCTTGTCTGAATAATTCCTGCAGGCTTTGGGCCATAAGAGTGGTCTCTGGTTGCTTGACACCTGGCCCTGGGATGATTTAGGACAAGGAAAACATGGTCCTGGTGTATGAGAGAAAAGGAGGTGGTTGGGTGTAGAGACTCAGAATTGGTTGGTTTGCATTAGAAAGGCATCCTCTCTGGGCAAGTTGTTACTTTTAGGAATCAGCCAGCCCTGGGAGGAGCAGTCTCTCCCGAGGCCTGTAAGGCTTCTAAATGCCAGAGCATCAAGAATACAGAAAATAAGAAAATACAGTTAATATAATATTGACTCTGTGATGAATGGATGCCAAATAGGTGAACACAGAATCTATTCAAACATAGTTAAAACATGCATTCATGAAATACAATTTTTAATTTTTTTTTTTTATGGAAGAAGAGGTTCATGAAAGTCACAACGCAGACCTTCCTGGTGACACCATCTGGTCAGGACTTCAGTTGGTTGGAGGGTTTGAATGAGCAGTGGGAGAAAACCATTCAAGTAGGAAGGGCTGAATAAACTGACATCACAACTTCTAACCACTGCCCCACTGGCCCCATAAAACAAGCATCCTTGTGTGTTTTGTTGATCTCCTCCTAGTACGTATTCCAGAAAATCAGCTTTAGCATGTAGACACTGATTTTCTGGCCTCGATTTAGTTCTCTTGGTTCTCAAACTTCTTTCGTAGAGCCAACACTGACATTTGTCTTGACATCACTGTGGCTTGATCACAAAGGTATTCTGCCAACCACAGGATACTAAGAATAAAAAGTGTTTGCATTGGTTTTGCCTTTTTTTTTTAAACAGAACCTAAACCTTTCTGAACTTGTATTTTAAATTACCTGAGCTACTTAGCAAATAATATTTATTATTCTTAAAGAGAATACTGAATTAAGTCAGTTTTGATTGTGTGCATTATTATTTTTTTAACTATCATAGTTTTATACAGTTAGGAACATATTATATAATACTACAAACAAGCATAATGGTATTTTTAAAGAAATGTTATGTATTCTTCCATTTAATTTGATTCTTACTGCCTTCGTATTATAATTTATCTGGTCTTTCTCTTTCATATATACATCAAAAATTAGTTCTAAATTATTAAAATCCTCTATAAAAATCTTCAATTTAGATGCTGTACTTTACTGTAGTCACAAGGCCTTTGTTGTTGACTTGGGCCTTGAAAAGTCATTTTCTCTCTCTTTGTCTCACAGCAAATAAATGTTAATTTATACTTCTTTACTCTGCAAATCTCAGAGAATATTTGTTTTCAGACATGTATCCTGGAGTTTACCCTTTAGATATTCAAATGAACCCAACACCATTTTCAACCTTTCAATTCTTTACTCAGAAATTTTCAGTAGGAACCGAAAAAACCGAAATGAACAAATATCAAAACGGAAATAGACCCACAGGTATAGAGAACAAACCAGAGGTTACCAGAGGGGAGGGAGCTGCAGGGGGATGGGGGGGATAGGTGAAACAGATGAAGGGGTTTACAAGGTACAAACTACCAATTATAAAATAAATGTCACAGGGGTGTAATGTATGGCACAGGGAATATAGTCAATGATATTATAACTTTGTATGATGTGTAATCTATAAAAATATCAAACCACTATGTTGTATACCTGAAACTAATATAATATTTTAAATCAACTACACTTTGAAAAAAGGAAATTTGCAGTAGCTCAACAGAAGAGTGTCACTAGTTTTTGGAGAAGGCACATGAATATTTTAAATGTTCTTGACATTTTGAGATCACCAGGGCCATTGAGTAGAAAGAATCATTGATTCTCTGAACGGAGTGTTGTACTTTGCAGTCAATTCCAATGTGGGTAGTGACAGGAGCAGTAAAGAAGGGGAAAGGACGGTGATGACTTCTTCTTGATGAATTATTGGAATGGGTTTAAGAACTACCAGTACCAGAGGAGTTTCAAGATGGGGGAAGAGTTAGACGCAGAGATCACCTTCCTCCCCACAAATACATCAGAAATACATCTACACATGGAACAACTCCTACAGAACACCTACAGAATGCTGGCAGAAGAATTCAGAACCCCCAAAAGGCAAGAAACTCTCCACGTACCTGGGTAGGGAAAAAGAAAAAATAGAGACAAAGAACAGGGACGGTACCTGCACCAGTGGGAGGGAGCTGTGAAGGAGGAAAGGTTTCCACACACTAGAAGCCCCGTCGAGGGTGGAGACTGCAGGTGGCGGAGGGGGGAAGCTTCGGAGCCACGGAGGAGAGCACAGCAACAGGGGTGCGGAGGGCAAAGCGGAGGGATTCCTGCACAGAGGATCGGTACCGACCAGCACTCACCAGCCCTAGAGGCTCGTCTGCTCACCCATGGGGGCGGGTGGGGGCTGGGAGCTGAGGCTCCGGCTTTGGAGGTCGGACCACAGGGAGAGGACTGCGGTTGGTGGTGTGAACACGGCCTGAAGGCGTCCAGTGCACCACAGCTAGCCGGGAGGGAGTCTGAGAAAAAGTCTGGAACTGCTGAAGAGACAAGAGACTATTTCTTGCCTCTTTGTTTCCTGGTGCGCGAGGAGAGGGGATTAAGAGCGCCGCTTAAAGGAGCTCCAGAGACGGGCATAAGACGCTAAGGCTGCTGCTGCTGCCACCACCAAGAAGCCTGTGTGCGAGCACAGGTCACTATCCACACCTCCCCTCCTGGGAGCCTGTGCAGCCCGCCACTGCCAGGGTCCCGTGATCCAGGGACAACTTCCCAGGAGAATGAACGGACGGCGCGCCTCAGGCTGGTGCAACGTCATGGCGGCCTCTGCTGCCGCAGGCTCACCCTGGACTCCAGACCCCTCCCTTCCACTGGCCTGAGTGAGCCAGAGCCCCCGAAGCAGCGGCTCCTTTAACCCTGCCCTGTCTGGGTGGGGAACAGATGCCCTCAGGTGACCTACACGCAGAGGCGGGGCCAAATCCAAAGCTGAACCCCGGGAGCTGTGCGAACAAAGAACAGAAAGGGAAATTTTCCCACCAGCCTCAGGAACAGCGGATTAAATCTCCACAATCAACTTGATGTACCTGCATCTATGGAATACCTTAAAAGACAACAGATCATCCCAAATTGAGGAGGTGGATTTTGGCAGCAATGATATGTATTTTTTTTTTCACTTTTTCTCTTTTTGTGAGTGTGTATGTATATGCCTCTGCATGTGAATTTGTCTCTATAGCTTTGCTTTTACCATTTGCCCTAGGGTTCTGTCTGTCCGTTTTTTTTTGCTTTTCTTCTTTTTTTTTAGTACAGTTTTTAGCAGTTGTTTTGGTGAAATTGTTTTTTGGTTTGGTTGCTTTTTTCCTCATTTCTTACTTTTTCTTTTTTTTATTACTTAAAAATAATTCTTTTTTATTTTTATAACTTATTTTATTTTCTTTCTTTCATTCTTTTTCTTCTCCCTTTTATTCTGAGCCATTTGGATAACAGGCTCTTGGTGCTCCAGCCAGATGTCACGGCTGTGCCTTTGACGTGGGGGTGCCAAGTTCAGGACACTGGACCACAAGAGACCTCCCAGCTCCACATAATATCAAATGGTGAAAATCTCTCAGAGACCTGCATCTCAATGTCAAGAGCAAGTTCCACTCAAGGACCAGCAAGCTATAGTGCTGGAAACCCCATGCCAAACAACTAGCAACACAGGAACACAACCCCATCCATTAGGAGAGAGGCTGTCTAAAATCATAATAAGGTCACAGACACTCCAAAACACACCACCAGACATGTACCTGCTCACCAGAAAGACAAGATACAGCCTCATCCACCAGAACACAAGCACTAGTCCCCTCCACCAGGAAGCCTACACAACCCACTGAACCAACCATAGCCACTGGGGGAAGACACCAAAAACAATGGGAACTACAAATCTGCAGCCTATGAAAAGGAGACCCGAAACACAGTAAGTTAAGCATAATGAGAAGAGAAAAATATAGCAGATGAAGGAGCAAGGCAAAACCCCACGAGACCTAACAAATGAAGGGGAAATAGGCAGTCTACCTGAAAAAGAATTCAGAATAATGAGAGTAAAGATGATCCAAAATCTTGGAAATAGAGTACAGAAAATACAATAAACATTTAACAAGGACCTAGAATAACTAAAGAGCAAAAATCAGTGATGAACAACAAAATAAATGAAATTAAAAATTCTCTACAAGGGATCAATAGCAGAATAACTGAGGCTGAAGAACAGATAAGTGACCTGGAAGATAAAATAGTGGAAATAACTACTGCAGAACAGAATAAAGAAAAAAGAATGAAAAGAATTGTGGACAGTCTCAGAGATCTCTGGGACAACATTAAACACACCAATATTCGAATTATAGGGGTCCCAGAAGAGGAGAAAGAGAAAAAGAAAGGGAGTGAGAAAGTATTTCAAGAGATTATAGTTGAAAACTTCACTAATATGGGAAAGGAAATAGTTAATCAAGTACAGGAAGCACAGAGCGTCCCAAACAGGATAAATCCAAGGGGAAACATGCCAAGACACATATTAATCAAACTATCAAAAATTAAATACAGGGCTTCCCCGGTGGCGCGTGGTTGGGGGTCCGCCTGCCGATGCAGGGGACGCGGGTTCGTGCCCCGGTCCGGGAGGATCCCACATGCTGCGGAGGGGCTGGGCCCGTGAGCCATGGCCGCTAAGAAAAAGAAAGGGAGTGAGAAAGTATTTCAAGAGATTATAGTTGAAAACTTCACTAATATGGGAAAGGAAATAGTTAATCAAGTACAGGAAGCACAGAGCGTCCCAAACAGGATAAATCCAAGGGGAAACATGCCAAGACACATATTAATCAAACTATCAAAAATTAAATACAGGGCTTCCCCGGTGGCGC
>NW_020174429.1:5677974-5682170 GCF_003031525.2 Neophocaena asiaeorientalis asiaeorientalis
AAAAAAAAAAATTAAATACAAAGAAAACATATTAAAAGCAGCAAGGGAAAAACAACAAATAACATAAAAGGGAATCTCCATAAGGTTAACAGCTGATCTTTCAGCAGAAACTCTGCAAGCCAGAAGGGAGTGTGAGGATATATTTAAAGTGATGAAGGAGAAAAACCTACAACCAAGATTACTCCACCCAGCAAGGATATAATTTAGATTAGACGGAGAAATTAAAACCTTTGCAGACAAGCGAAAGCTAAGAGAATTCAATACCACCAAACCAGCTTTAAAACAAATGCTAAAGGAACTTCTCTAGGCAGAAAACACAAAAGAAAGAAAAGACCTACAATAAAAAATCCAAAACAATTAAGAAAATGGTAATAGGAATATACATATCGATAATTACCTTAAATGTAAATGGATTAAAAGCTCCAACCAAAAGACACAGACTGGCTGAATGGATACAAAAGCAAGACCCATATATATGCTGTCTAGAAGAGACCCACATCAGACCTAGAGACACATACAGACTGAAAGTGAGAGGACGGAAAAAGATATTCCATGCGTATGGAAATAAAGAGAAAGCTGGAGTAGCAATTCTCATATCAGACAAAACAGACTTTAAAACAAAGTCTATTACAAGAGACAAAGAAGGACACTACGTAATGATCAAGGGGTCAATCTAAGAAGATATAACAATTGTAAATATTTACACACCCAACATAGGAGCACGTCAATACATAAGGCAAATACTACCAGCCATTAAAGGGGAAATTGACAGTAACACAATCATAGTAGGGACTTTAACACCCCACTTTCACCAATGGACAGATCATGCAAAATGAAAATAAATAAGGAAACACAAGCTTTAAATAATACATTAAAAAAGATGCACTTAATTGATATTAATAGGACATTCCACCCAAAAAACAACAGAATACACATTCTTCCAAAGTGCTTATGGAACATTCTCCAGTATAGATCATATCCTGGGTCACACATCAAGGCTTGGTAAATTTAAGAAAACTGAAAACGTATCAAGTATCTTTTCTGACCACAACACTATGAGACTACATATCAATTACAGGAAAAAATCTGTAAAAAATACAAACACTTGGAGGCTAAACAATACACTACCTACTAACCAAGAGATCACTGAAGAGATCAAAAAGGAAATAAAAAAATACCTAGGGATCCCCTGGTGGCGCAGTGGTTGAGAGTCCACCTGCCGATGCAGGGGCCACGGGTTTGTGCCCCAGTCCTGGAAGATCCCATGTGCCATGGAGCGGCTAGGCCCATGAGCCATGGTCGCTGAGCCTGTGCGTCTCGAGCCTGTGCTCTGCAACGGGAGAGGCCACAACAGTGAGAGGCAGGCATACGGCAAAAACAACCTAGAAACAAATGACAATGAAAACACGATGACCCAAAACCTATGGGATGCAGCAAAAGCAGTTCTAAGAGGGAAGTTTATAGCAATACAGTCCTACCTTAAGAAATAAGAAACATCTCAAATAAACAACTTAACCTTACACCTAAAGCAATAAGCGAAAGAACAAAAAAACCCCAAAGTTAGCAGAAGGAAAGATATCATAAAGATCAAATCAGAAATAAAGAGGAAGAAAAGAAGGAAACGATGGCAAAGATCAATAAAACTAAAAGCTGGTTCTTTGAGAAGATAAACAAAATTGATAAACCATTAGCCAGGCTCATCAAGAATAAAAGGGAGAAGACTCAAACCAATAGAATTAGAAATGAAAAAGGAGAAGTAACAACTGACACTGCAGAAATACAAAGGATCATGAGAGATTACTACAAGCACCTGTATGCCAATAAAATGGACAACCTGGAAGAAATGGACAAATTCTTAGAAATGCACAACCTTCCGAGACTGAACTGGGAAGAAATAGGAAATATGAACAGACTAATCACAAGCACGGAAATTGAAACTGTGATGAAAAATCTTCCAACAAACAAAAGCCCAGGACCAGATGGCTTCACAGGCAAATTTTACCAAACATTTAAAGAAGAGCTAACACCAATCCTTCTCAAACTCTTCCAAAATATAGCAGAGGAAGGAACACTCCAAAACTCATTCTACGAGGCCACCATCACCCTGATACCAAAACCAGACAAAGATTTCACAAAGAAAGAAAACTACAGGCCAAAATCGCTGATGAACATAGTTACAAAAATCCTCAACAAAATACTAGCAAACAGAATCCAATAGCACATGAAAAGAATCATACACCATGATCAAGTGGGGTTTATCCCAGGAATGCAAGGATTCTTCAATATATGCAAATCAATCTATCTGTTACACTATATTAACAAATTGGAGGATAAAAACCATAAGATCACCTCAATAGATGCAGAGAAAGCTTTTGACAAGATTCAACACCCATTTATGATAAAAACCCTCCAGAAAGTAGGCATAGAGGGAACTTTCCTCAACATAATAAAGGCCATACATGACAAAACCACAGCCGACATTGTCCTCAATAGTGAAAAACTGAAACCATTTCCTCTAAGTTCAAGAACAAGACAAGGTTGCCCATTCTCACCAATATTATTCAACATAGTTTTGGAAGTTTTAGCTACAGCAATCAGAGAAGACAAGGAAATAAAAGGAATCCAAATCATAAAAGAAGAAGTAAAGCTGTCACTGTTTTAAATGACATGATACTATACACAGAGAATCCTAAAGATGCTACCAGAAAACTACTAGAGCTAATCAATGAATTTGGTAAAGTAACAGGATACAAAAGTAATGCACAGAAATCTCTTGCATTCCTAACACTAACGATGAAAAATCTGAAAGTGAAATCAAGAAAACACTCCCATTTACCATTGCAACAAAAAGAATAAAATATCTAGGAATAAACCTACCTAAGGAGACAAAAGACCTGTATGCAGAAAATTATAAGACACTGCTGAAAGAAATTAAAGGTGATACAAACAGATGGAGAGGTATACCATGTTCTTGGATTGGAAGAATCAACATTGTGAAAATGCCTATACTATCCAAAGCAATCTACAGATTCAATGCAATCCCTACCCAACTACCACTGGCATTTTTCACACAACTAGAAAAAAAAATTTCACAATTTGTATGGAAAAACAAATGATCCCGAATATCCCAAGCAATCGTGAGAAAGAAACATGGACCTGGAGGAATCAGGCTCCCTGACTTCAGACTATACTACAAAGCTACAGTAATCAAGACAGTATGGTACTGGCACAAAAACGGAAATATAGATCAATGGAACAGGATAGAAAGCCCAGAGATAAACCCACGCACATATGGTCACCTTATTTTTCATAAAGGAGGCAAGAATATACAGTGGAGAAAAGACAGCCTCTTCAATAAGTGGTGCTGGGAAAACTGGACAGCTACATATAAAAGCATGAAATTAGAACACTCCGTAACACCATACACAAAAAGAAACTCAAAATGGATTAAAGACCTAAATTTAAGGGCAGACACTATCAAACTCATAGAGGGAAACATAGGCAGAACACTCTATGACATAAATCACAGCAAGTTCCTATTTGATCCACCTCCTAGAGTAATGGAAATAAAAACAAAAATAAACAAATGGGACCTAATGAAACTTCAAAGCTTTTGCACAGCAAAGGAAACCATAAACAAGATGAAAAGACAACCCTCAGAATGGGAGAAAACATTTGCAAATGAAGCAACTGACAAAGGATTAATGTTCAAAATTTACAAGCAGCTCCTGCAGCTCAATATCAAAAAACCAAACAACCCAATCCAAAAATGGGCAAAGACCTAAACAGACATTTCTCCAAAGAAGATATACAGAATGCCAACAAACACATGAAAGAATGCTCAACATCATTAATCATTAGAGAAATGCAAATCAAAACTACAATGAAATATCATCTTACACCGGTCAGAATGGCCATCATCCAAAAATCTACAAACAATAAATGCTGGAGAGGGTGTTTAGAAAAGGGAACCCTCTTACACTGCTGGTGGGAATGTAAATTGATATAGCCACTATGGAGAACAGTACAGAGGTTCCTGAGAAAGCTAAAACTAGAACTACCATATGACCCAGCAATCCCAGTACTGGGCATATATCCTGTGCAAACCTTAATTCAAAAAGAGTCATGTACCAGGGCTCTCCTGGTGGCGCAGTGGTTGAGAGTCCGCCTGCCGATGCAGGGGACATAAGTTCATG
>NW_020174429.1:5682579-5692655 GCF_003031525.2 Neophocaena asiaeorientalis asiaeorientalis
AAAAAAAAAAAAGAACCACCAGTAGCCAAAAACTGATAGTAAATGAAATAGACAATTTTATATTCATCAAAAATCCCTTCCATGGATTGTATGAAATAACGAAAGAAAAAGAGGAGGGTGAATGGAGAGTAGATACTGTCAGTACTATTAATTGGCTCTCTTCAATAAGCGGTTTTGGGAAAACTGGACTGCCACAGGCAAAAGAATAAAAGTGGATCCCTATCTTACATTATACACAAACAACAACTCAAAATGGATTAAGGGCTCAATATTAAGGTCTGATAATTTAAAACTTCTAGAAGAAAATACAGGCAGCAAGCTCCTTGATATGGGTTTGGCAATAATGTTTTGGTTTTGACACCAAAAACAAAGGCAACAAAAACAAATAGCTTTTTAAAACTAAACATCTGTTCAGCTAAGGAAAGCATCAACAAAACGAAAAGGCAGCCTGTGGAATGGGAGCAAATATTTGCAAAACCACAATTCAGAAAACAAGTTAATATCCAAAACACACAAAGAATTTATATAACTCAATAGCAAAAAGAAAACCAAACACAGATAATCCAATTAAATAATGGGCAAGGAACCCAAATATATACTTTTCCAAAAAAGACATATAATAGCCAAGATGTACATGAAAAGGTGTTCAACATTACTAATCATCCGGGAAATGCAAATTAAAACCACAATGATATACCATCTCACACCTGTTAGGATGGCTATTGTCAGGAGAGGGAACAAATGCTGGTGAGGATGTAGAGAAAAGGGAACTCTAGTACACTTGTTGGAGGGAAGGTAAACTGGTATAACCACTATGGGAAACAGTATGAAGATTCCTTAATAAATTAAAAATAGAATTACCATATGATCCAGCAATCCCACTTTTGGGTATAAAACCAAAGGGTATGTATCATAGAGACACCTGCACTCCCATGTGCACTGCAGCACTATAACAGTAGCCAAGGTATAGAAACAACCTATGTGTCCGTCAACTGATGAATGGATCAAGAAAACGTGAGGTAGGTAATAGGTAGGTAGGTAGGTACATAGACGGACAGACAGACATGAGGTCCATGAGGACATGGCTGCCCTTGAGAAGGATTATGAGGACGCTGGAGCAGAGAGGGCTGAGAGAGGATGAAGGTGGAGAACATTACACTGCAATTTTTACACTCTCATCTTGGGGCTGTTCGATTTGTATCCTGTGACTCTGTCCATTGTGGCCTTATCTTAATAAAATCGATGCTTCTAGTTTCAAAAACTAGAAACTAATATATGATATTTATAACTACATATAATATATATTATATATATAGTTACAAGAACTATATATAATATATAAAACTATGTATAATTATATATATAATATATTACATGTAATAGATAATCTATATTACAAATATATGTAATATATATTTTTTATTTATATTTGATTTATATATATCATGGTATCATTATTCAGGCTTAAAAAGAAGGTAATCCTGCCTTTTGCCACAACATGTTTGAACCTTGAGGGCACTGCGTTAAGTGAAATAAGCCAGACCAAGTCAAATACCACATGTTATCCTTTGGTACAAGCTTTTCAGTTAGATGAATAAGGTCTGAGGATCTGAGGTATAACATGGTGACTACAGTTGATAATACTGTATTGTGGAACTGAAATTTTCTGAGAGAGTAAAACTTAAATATTCTCACCAAAAGAAGGAGGAGGAAGAGAAGGAGAAGAAAAGTATGTGAGATGATGGATGTATTAATTAACTAGATGTGGGGGGAATCCTTTCATAATATATATGTATATCAAATTATCACATTGTACACTTTAAATAACTTACAAATTTATTTGTCAATTATACCTTAATAAAGCTGGATAAAAAAACTATTTTCAAGCCTTCCCAAGTCAGAATTTTTTTTTAACTGGTATCCAAATGTTATGTCTAATTAATACTCTATAGCCAGGCCCCCATCTCAATTCAATCAAATCAGCCCCACATTGGGCTTCTGAATAAGATTTTGTGTAAGAAAGTTTCACGGCTCAAAAATTTTTGAAAACTCCACATAAAGTAATATTGAATGTACTTCCAAATTTGCTTATCCATGACTCAGTACTTTGATAAAGTCACCTAAGAAAATTAATGAAAAGCCATGAATACATTTTGTGACCGTGGACCTGAGGAAGAGTGATTTTAGGCAGTGGGTGAGGTCATATTATAAAGAGTTGAAGAGTGCAAGGATGCTGAGGAAGTGGAGACAGATGTTGAATCTATTTCTTCAAGAAGTTTGGGGGTGAAGAGAAAGAGAAAATGGATTGAGGATTACGTTATGTTGAAAATATAGAAGACTGGGTTTCTAGGTTGAGGAGAAAGTGCAGTGAATGTAAAGAAAGCACGACTCCAGAGGGACAAAACAGTCAATGTAGCAAGGTTCAACTTCAGTGAATTCCAGAGATTCTAGCCCTTGAAGGCACAGCCTTGAAGACACTGAAATATTTCTATTTAGAAACTGAAATATACCAAATTAAAATGGAAATTTGTGTGTATAGAGACTATGTAGAGATATTACATTTTTTAAATAAGTTCTTTTCTTTTCCTTTTTTTTTTTTTAAATTGTTTGGTCACAGCATGCGGGATCTTCATTCCCCAACCAGGGATTGAACCTGAGCCCCCTGCTGTGGAAGAGCAGAGTTTTAACCACTGGACCACCAGGGAAGTCCAATTTTACATATTTTTTGACACCACAAAATCCAGACATACAACTTTGGAACATTTTCATAAAGTATTCAAGAAAAAGAGATAATAAAGTTTTTAAATCCAAAACCATGATTTCATATAGGAATATCTTCTATAAATAATAATGAATCTAACAATATGTTTCTAATATCATCTTTTAGAAGTTTTTGGATTTCCTTTCTACTAGGAAACTTGTAACTTCGAAACAGCAAGTAGTATTTTTCTCCCTGAAATGTCTGCTGTGTTTGCAATGCATTGACGTTTGATTAAAAGAACAGTTAATGCAAACATAAATCCCTTAAAATATTCAGAGCACACAAATCTCAACCCATTTTGTATTTATAAGACAACATTTTTAAATGACTCTCTCTTAAGAAAGGAGGCTATTAGATTGAGCGATGCTTTCTCTTCCCAATAGAGTATTAGACAAGCCGAATATATAAATCTGCTTAATGTTACTGTATCACTGGTTGATGTTCAATGGACTTTTGGTATTAGGACTATAAATATCTGACAAAGGAATAAACAAGAAGTTTATTGTGTGGAAGAAAATTGACTGTAACTGAAGAAGGTGCTGTGAATAGGCCTCCATGAAATTATCTGCTCAGTCTTTGAGACTTTTGTTTTAGCTTTGTGACTTTCAAAGGTGCAATGATTTTTCTTATGCAGGGGTGGTTTGAAAGGACTTCAGGGGTGAGGGCTGTGCCCTCATTGTACACACGGATAGTTATCAAGTCTCTTGTTAAAGCTCACATGTGATGTCCACCCAGAAATCTATTTTAAAATGTTAAACCATCAATGGTAAAGCTGTGATTTTTAACCTTGCCACTTCCCCAATAAAATTGTACCACATGTCTCGTTGTTGTTGTTATGGAGGTTACAGGTAATAACTGATCGTGATAGACAAGCTCACTCTTCTTTCTTCCCCTCCTTTCTTTTCTCCATCCCTCTCTCTGCACTTGACTTCTCATTCCAGAGTAAGGAAGGAAATATTGACAACCACCGCCCAGGGGTGACATTTAGGAAAACTGAGGCTGGAATTAAAATCCTCAACAGTGGTTCTCACGGTGAATGGCTATTGTGGTGAGGATTTCTCACCACTTTTTTTCATCCCTTCCAAACCAGGAGCAGTATTTTCTAATCTATGTATAAAGACATGGAAAAGATTAAACAATCAGTGAAGATACAAGTGATCATGTGTTACACCATGAAGCTCTAATGAGAGCTGTTGGGGAGAGGACGATAAAAGAGAACAGTCAAGGAGAAGCTTTGTGAAGGAGACAGACCTTGAGCATGAACTTGAAGAATGAGTGGGCAGGTAGATTGCAGAGGACAGAAAATCAAATACATTAAGACTCTTTCTTTTCTGTACACTGCTGGCCCTGGCTGTTTGAAACTGCCATCACTGTCATGATAAAAGGATGGAGAATATCTTCATAAAGTGGCTTGCTTTTAGACAGGCAGCATTGTTTAAAGCAGGAGATCTAAACAGGGGACCATGTGCTGGGCTGAAAGAGGTCTGTGAACTCCCTAAAACGTTATGCAAAATTTTATAAAAATAACCTTTTTTTTTTTTTCCCCCTGAGGAAAGATATGCCTGGCAGAATACTACTTCGGAAAGTCTGATCTAATTCCATTCTACACCGACATCTCTCCTTTATAAAGTTTAGCAAACTAAGGCCCAAATGAGTGAAATCATTTGCCTACTGTCACAGTAACTGCTCCTGGATTACTCCCATATCCCTGTTGTTTAACTGGTGCCCCAGCATCCTCAGAGCCACAGCTTTCTTTCGTGGAACATCTGCTATTTGTCATTATATTTATCTCTTCAAACTGCTATAACGAAGTTCCACATGCTGGGTCACTTAAAACAACAGAGATTATTCTCCAACGATTCTGGGGGCCATTAGTCTGAAATCAAGGTGTTGGCAGGGCCATGCTCCCTCAGAGACTCTGGGTAGAATCCTTCCTCGCCACATCCTAGCTTCTGGTGGTGGCCAGCAACCCTTGACTATGCTCAGCTTACAGCTTCATCCCTCCAATCTCTCCCTCTGTCACCACAAATGGCGTTCTCCCTGTGTGTCTCTGTCTTCACGTGGCATTTTCCTCTTCTTATAAGGACAACAGTCATATTAGATTAGGGCTCACTCTAATGACCTTATCTTAACTGGACTGTATCTGCAAAAGCTATATCCAGATAAGGTCACATTCATAGCTACTGGGGTTTAGGACTTCAGCTTATCTTTCTGGGTAACAATTCAACTCATGAGAGTAATCCAGATTCCTCTCCATTTTCCTCCCTAAAATAACTGCTTCCCTCCAGCTTTGAAAAGTTATTATTCCAAAATTAATTGAATTCATTCTACTCAACCTTCATCAGTTGAGTTCCAGTTAATCATTTGCTAAGTCATCAGCAAATCATCCTGAATTCTAAGGGAGTATGAGGTGCCATTGTTCTATACATTTTGAGCCTTAGCCACACTTAGAAAACTGAGTTTCTCAATGGGGTCTGGTGTGTTGACTCTGAATCATTGATAGATAGTCTTCTGGATCTCCAGACATCTGACACATGACATAAATAACCAACAATGTATTTTTCTGTTTATGCACATATCTTGGAGAGCGAAGTAAAGCCTTCCTGAAGGAAAGATATATTACGCCCACTGCTTTTTCCATCCACAAAACTGGTCACTCCATCACAAAAGAAAATTAGAGTGGTCTGACATTATTTCTTTTTCTTATGTCTCAGTTGACTATTACCCAATCCTCTTTGCTAGTTTGGGAATCCAAAGAGTAAAAACACACAAATACAACATTTTGCTCAAAATATAAGGCTGCACAAATTTTATGCACTACTTCCTTCATATTTAGCTCTTTTGACCCTCTTATATAAATGGTTATTCTGGGCCTCTCTGGCCTTGATAAGAAACTTCACAATTCTCAGGGGAAATTATAAATTTCAGACCATCCTGACCCACAGAAAGGATCTATCACTTTAGCCTATTACTTCCTTAAATTCCCCTGAAACTCTCTTGAGACCATTTGTTGAAATGCACAACAGAAACTAATATAAAGATGGGACATTAAAATTTAGAAGACAGAACAAGTACTCTACACTGGATAAGTGAATTGCTTAACTGCTTTGTAACACCATCTATCCACTTTAATGTTATAACCTAAAAGTTGAGCGTTGATCTATTAACTGTCTTTAATATGGGAAGGAATCTCACTCTTAGGTTGAATGAGATTATGCCACTTTTCATCCACAGCTGGTTTTGACCTTACAGGGATACTCTTAGTGAATTCAGGAAAAATAAAATTCTATTCACTAAGTGTCACTACCTACAAATTACCTGAAACCTTTCGGTTCTCTAGAAGGACATTAGTAGCTTGTTACCATGTGTGACATTTGCCTATGCACATGGCAGCGTGTGAAGGGGTCCTGCTAAATTTGCTTTTAAAGGCAGTCTGACCTATTTAATTTCATTTTGGCAACCCCCTTCTAGGACCAGAATCCTTTTGAGAGCAAATTTCACTGTCTTGACTTGAAATTAAAGGCTGTCTGTTGATCTTCTCTTCTCACCTTCCTTTTCTACAAAAGAAATGTGGCAATAATGTCTACATTTGCCTCTTCTCATGACTTTACTCTCTGTCACGTCATCTTCTCCAACCCACTTGATGGCATCTCAAGTGACTCCATTCAACACATTTCTGGCAAAGACTTCCTGTGGTACCATAAATGGTCATTAAGTTACTGGACACTCAACTTTGTGTGTTCCAATAATAGCTACTAACAGATGGTGGAGAACTGGACTGTGTGGAATTTTTAAGCTCTGCTTCATTTTCAAATTCCATTATGTACGTCTCCTATATCTCTACCATTTAGTTCTTGGCTCTTTATTGTTTTAGATTTGCAATGATCTGAAACAGCAGAGGACTACATTCTCAGCAATCTGAACAATGAGTTTGACTTTTGCAGATATTCAGAATTATCTCTGCATGTGCATCAAAACCTGAACTAAAGATTAGCATTTGAGTGAAACAACCAGATACCTCAATAGATATGCATATCAAGGATAATAAAATAAATCACCACTGATCAGATAGGAAAAGTTCTTCAGAATGAGAACATGGTGGACCCAATTTCAGTGAGAAAAAAAAGACTGATTGTTGTACACTGAATGGATAAAACAAACACTTGTTGCTTTGAAGTTTTTATTGCTTTTCTTTTTGCTCTTAGGATAAAGTCCAAACTCCTCAAAAAGTCCCTCTAGAACTAGAATAATTAATCCTAAAATTTATATGGAACCACAAAGGACCCAGAATTTCCAAGGCAATTCTCAGGAAAAAGAAAAAAGCTGGAGGCATGACCCTCCCAGACTTCAGAAAATACTACAAAGCTACAGTAATCAAAACAACATGGTACTGGCACAAAAACAGACATACAAATCAACGGAACAGAATAGAAAGTCCAGAAATAAACCCACACACCTATGGTCATTTAATCTTTAATAAAGGAGGCAGGAATATACAATGGAGAAAAGATAGTCTCTTCAGCAAGTGGTGTTGGGAAAGCTGAACAGCTGCATGTAAATCAATGAAGTTAGTATACTTCCTTACACCATACACAAAAATAAACTCAAAATGATTTAAAGACTTAAGTATAAGACATTACATCATATAACTCCTAGAAAAGAACATAGGCAAAACACTCTCTGACATAAATCATAAAAATGTTTTCTTAAGTGAGTCTCCCAAAGCAATAAAAATAAAAGCAAATATAAACAAATGGGACCTAATCAAATGTATAAGCATTTGCAAAGCAAAGGAAATCATAAACAAAACAAAAACACAACCTAAAGACTGGGAGAAAATATTTGCAAATGAATGGACTGACAAGGGCTTAATTTCCAAAATATATAAACAGCTCATACAACTCAATAACAACAAAACAAAGAATCCAATCAAAAAATGTGCAGAAGCACACCAGTCAAAATGCCTATCATCAAAAAATCCACAAACAATAAATGCTGGAGAGGGTGTGGAGAGAAGGGAACCCTTCTACACTCTTGGTGGGAATGTAAATTGGTACAGCCACTGTGGAGAACAGTATGGAGGTTCCTTAAAAAACTAAAAACAGAGCTACCTTATGACCCTGTAATCCCACTCCTGGGCATATATGCAGAGAAAAACATGGTCTGAAAAGATACATGCACCCCAATGTTCACTGCAGCACTGTTTACAACAGCCAAGACATGGAAGCAACCTAAATGTCCATCGACAGAGGAATGGATAAAGAAGATGTGGTACATGTATACAATGGAATATAACTCAGCCATTAAAAAAATGAAATAATGCCATTTGCAGCAACATGGATGGACCTAGAGATTGTCATACTGAGTGAAGTCAGACAGACAAAGAGAAATAGCATATGATATCCCTTATATGTGGAATCTAAAAAGAAATGATATAAATGAATTTATTTACAAAACAGAAATAGACTCACAGACTTAGAGAACGAACTATGGTTATCAGGGGAAGGGTAGGGGCAAGGGATAGTTAGGGAGTTTAGCATCGACATGTACACACTGCTATATTTTAAATGGATAACCAACAAGGACCTACTGTATAGTACAGGAAACTCTGCTCAGTGTTAAGTGGCAGCCTGGATGGGAGGGATGTTTGGGGGAGAATGGATACTTGTATATGTATGGCTGAGTTCCTTTGCTGTGCACCTGAAACTATCACAACATTGTTAATTGGCTATACTCCAATATAAAATTACAAGTTTAAAAATATGGGCAGAAGACCTAAACAGACATTTCTCCACAGAAGACATACAGATGGCCAACAGACACATGAAAAGATGCTCAACATCACTAATTATTAGAGAAATGCAAATCAAAACTACAGTCAGGTATCATGTCACACCAGTCAGAATGACCATCATCAAAAGTTTACAGATAATAAATGCTGGAGAGGGTGTGGAGAAAAGGAAACCCTCCTACACTGTAGGTGGGGATATAAATCAGTGCAGCCACTTTGGAAAACAGTATGGAGGTTTCCTTAAAAAACTAAAAATAGAGTTACCATATGATCCTGCAATCTCATTCCTGGGCATATATCTGACAAAGATGAAAGTTCTAATTAAAAAAGATAATTCACCCCAATATTCACAGCAGCACTATTTACAATAGCTAAGACATGGAAGCAACCTAAGTGTCCATCAACAGATGAATGGATAAAGAAGATGTGGTATATATACATACAGTGGAACATTACTCAGCCATAAAAATGAATGAAATAATGCCACTTGCAGCAACACAGATGGACCTAGAGATTATCATACTAAGTCATACAGAAAAAGACAAATATATATCACTTATATGTGGAATCTAAAAAATAATACAAATGAACTTATTTACAAAACAGAAACAGACTCACAGACATAGGAAAAAAACTTATGGCTACCAAAGGGGAAGGGGCAGGGGATAAATTGGGCGTATGATATTAACAGGTACACTAGCATACAAAAAGGTCTTCTACATTTTCAGTCATTATTACCTCACCCCACTCCAACCTCGTACTCTATGTCCAAGAAAACTAAACTTTTTACTTTTTTCAAATACACTGGGCTTTCTCTCAACTCTAAGCCCTTCCATAGACTGTTTTGCTCTGCCTAGAAGAGTTTTCCCCTCTGTGTTTACAGTTCCTTAAGATCTCAATTTATAATTTCTTCCAAGAAGATTCCTCTGACCCTGTGGTTCCCTTGCTCTCTGAAACCATGAGATATTCTACTGTCCATAAAATGCACTTGACACAAAGTATTGTGATGATCCGTCTCTTGTCTCCCTCCTTTATTGCCATGAACCCCGTGAGAGCACAGATCAAAACCGTCACATTAATCAATGCACATACAAGTACACTATCAGGTACATGCAATGCTCAATTATTATTTGATGAGTCAAAGCATGAATAAGCATAAAGGTAGGAACAGACTTGCTTTCCAAAAGAGGAAAATCTCTTAAAATACTTACACTACTCAGTTGAGGCCAAAATTCACTTTTTAAAACTAACACTGAGGCACAAAATTGGACCACAAATTTGTATCTCCAGCACTAATTCTCTCTTGAATTCCATGCTTAAGACGCCCAAGTTCCTCTTAAACAACTTCAGTTGGATGTCTAATTTCAAACTGAACTTACCCAGGAGACTTTTTCATGGTTCTCCCACAAACCTGATCTACCTGTAGGTTTCCCATCTCTGCTCTGGCAATCACATGACACACACACACACACACACACACACACACACACACACACACACACCTGTGCACATATATCCCCCCCC
>NW_020174429.1:5692924-5725892 GCF_003031525.2 Neophocaena asiaeorientalis asiaeorientalis
CACACACACACACACACACACACACACACACACACACACACACCTGTGCAATTATCAAGCCCCAAATCTTGGGTTCACCTTTGACTCTTCTTCTTAACTACCCCCAACATCCAATGCAACAGCCAATTTTCTTAAATCCACCTTAAAATATATCCAAATCTGACAATTTGTCATCATCTTCCAAGCTATCACCTCCTCTCACCTGTCTTATTACCATGGCCTCCCAACTGGTCTCCTTGCTTTCATTCTTGCCTGCTTTCAGTTGATTCTCATAGAGTCAGGGTGGCCTCTTTAAAACATAAATTAATACATGTCTTCCCTGTAAGCAAAACCTTCCAATGGCTTCTCATTGAGAATTCAGACTAAAATCAGACCACTTATCATGGTCACAGGCTCTACCCCTTTATTCTCCCTGATCACTCCTCCTACTCTCTCTCCCTAACCCAACTCCAGTGACATTGGTGTCCTTGCTGTTCCTTCAATGGATAAGGCAAGCTCCCATCCCAGGGCCTTTAGCCATTTGTGTACCCTGTCCCAGGAATGGTCTTCCTCATACATGACATTCCCTCACTTCTTTCAAGTCTTTATTCAAATGTCACCTTCTCAGGGAGGCATTTAGGGACTACCTTTTAAAATCCTGCAGTTACATTTTTACCGCCCCTATTTTTTTTTCTGTTATTTATAACCTGGTATACCTCCTAATATATTACATTATTGACTATTTATTTTGATTCTGATCTATCTCCTTGCACTGGAATAGAAGATGCATGGGACAGGGATGGTGGCCTCTTGTTAACTGCTGTGTTCAGTGACTAGAACAGGCTTAGCACATAATAGGCATTCAATAATATTGGTTAATAATAATATGTGAAGCTTGAAGGCTAAAACCTAAAAATGCCTCCCATGCCTACAGGAAGCTCATACTAAGGAAAAGTCTCTCATTCTAATGAGACAACAGGCATTTCTAGAGAGTAGCAGTCTAATGTTCCTATCAATTTAGTCTGTTCTAACTTTAAAATATAAATGTTCAGCGTGGCCTCCAGGTAGCAGCTGACCTAGGAAAGGCACAAGCTAGAATCCAATTACCAGGATAATTCTGCCTAGTCAAGGTAAACAATTCTTTCACCCTTGAATTTAGGTATCCCAGGCCCATGAATATTTGTTTTCATAATGCAAATTTCTCCCAAGCTCTCAATATGATTCTCTTTCAAGAGGCAATTTTGTGTATTTCATGTTTTTTTCCTAGCCTTGAAATTCTAAGATCTCCTAACCCTAGGGCAAGTATGTTTCTATTCAAGAAACTTAGCTCGGATTCAGTAATAACTAACTTTTCTTTTTCTGGCCACAGCCAGTAATGAGAGAAGGTGGAATTCTCAAGGCAGGGAAGAGCACAGAGTGAATTAGCTGGTTTTGTTCAGATACCATAGCTCAAAACACAGACACCATCTGCTGTACTCACTCCCCACTTTTCATTGCTGAAACCCCACTAAAGAAACCACTAGAGCACCAGCATAACTATTTCAAATGGAAGTTTACAGGAAAAGACTGTTACTGAAAAACAATAGACTTGGAAACTTACTATCTGATCAAGCCCTAAGGAAGGTTATTCAAGCCAAGGCAGATCTCCTCTCTGTGATTTGCTGGGAGGGGACTTTCTTGCTTTATTTTGTTTAAGCCATATGGCATTTTAAAAATCCACACCTTTAGTGTCCAGGAACAAACTAATTTATAACCAAAGAATCAATCTTTCTTGATTTCCTTTCCAAGTATTTTGCAATTTGTAAACACTGGCTTTAAATTTAAATTGGTCTCTACATTGTGGCTGGTCGTGCTCATTCGGGAATTCTACCTTAGATAAATCATTTGCTATGGCAGCCTGCAATAAAAACACTATAAATTGAATGGAGACTTGTCATAGTGTTATTTATACTCGAATGGGCTTCCTGGTTATTGGAACTGGGGCAGAGCAGTCATGGGACGAGCCAGGCTGGGCTACCGTCCTCTCCTGAATTGCTGGCAGCAACCTAGCTGTGATGATGCACAAATAGAAACACTTTTCTCTGCCACCCTGTCGTTGGCCACCTCACCCTTTCAAACACTCAGGTGGATTATGCATTGTGCCTTGATTACCACCTGTGAAAAAGCCAGAAAAAGGGGAAGAGACTTGAAGCTGTAAGGCCAAAATAATCTTCACTGTGGATATTTATTCTAGTTCCATCCAGAAATTTATCTTTTCTTAGGGGCACTACATTAAATAGGTCTTGCCTAAATGGTATGCCACAAATTAAATTGAGAGGGACACAGCAAACTTTTTGTATTTGGGGGGAAGGAAACAAAACATGTACTGGTGCATTTCCTCATTAGAGAAGTTATGATTGACCCTAAAGCTTCACACCTCTTGCATGCTTCCAGAATGAAGCTTAGAAAAGGATACCGACATGACTCGTGACGCTCACCCATGCCCATCCCAACACTGAGCGTGTCTGCAGGTGCTGTCAGGTGCCCCAGTGCAGAAAAGAGTGTCGGCAATCACGCACTGAGGTTTCCCCACAGTCATGCCCAAGACCCAAGGGCTGCAGATTCAAAGTTCTCACCTTGAAATCGATTTGAGTCCTTTAGCTTAGAGGTTTAATTTCTTTCCTTTCAGGATGGCTAGCAACTGAAAATATTACTTCTTCTTCGACCCATTTTCTCTCATTCTCCTTTCCTTCTGCTTCTTTTTCTCTTTCTTTCAACTCCCATTTAAGGCTATTTTTTGAAGCTGATTTGGGAAGAATATATGAAAGCTTTTTTTAGGCTCAAATGTTTATTCAGCAAACAAGAAATTATTAAGCACTTACAGTAGGCCAGGTATCGTGAGAGTTAATAGAACCAGAAAGATGACAAAGTTCTTTTCAACATAAAAAGGAATGAGTGGGTATCACTCATGACTGTGGGTTACGAGTGGGTAATGTATATACCTTGCAAAGTGTTGGAGATGCTGTGACTTGCCTATTTAATATCCATTATCTCCTTCTACCTAGTGAATCAAGTCCAGCAGCCAGATGTACAGTCATAGAGAATAACAATGGTCTTAGGTGATGTATAGAAGGAAGCTTTCCACATACAGGTTTAGACTGAATACCACTTAGATGAGCCGTTCCAATTTCCCCACCCACCTATTCTCCCTTTATGAATTGACAGGCGTAACTATGAAGGGCTTTGGGCAATTTAGAAGCAGTTGGCCCTTTCCTGAAGGGTAACTAGGTAGATCCAGTAGCCTACTTGGAGTGTTGGATTCGAATGAATTATTGCCATTTGCAGCAACATGAATGGACCTAGAGATTATCATACTAAAGTGAAGTAAGCCAGAGAAAGACAAATATCATATATTTCTTGTATGTGGAATCTAAAAAAAAAAGTGATACAAATAAACTTATATGCAAATAGAAACAGACCCATATACATAGAAAACAAACTTGTGGTTACCAAAGGGGAAAGGGGTTGGGGGGGATGGTTATGAATTTGGGATGAACGTACACACATTACTATATATAAAACAGATAACCAACAAGGACCTACTGTATAGCCCAGGAAACTGTACTCAATATTTTATAATAACCTGTAAGGGAAAAGAATCTTAAAAAGAATACACACACACACACGTATGTGTGTGTGTGTGTGTGTGTGTGTATATATATATACACATATATGACTGAATCACTTTGCTGTACACCTGAAACTAACACAACACTGTAAATCAACTATACTTTCAACATAAAAAATTAAATTTTAAATAAATTACTACAAAGATTTCCACCAACTTAATCATGAAAAGAACTATCCATATTAAAAGGCATGTTACATTTTTATCAAATTCAATGGCTTACAGTTGCCCTTACTCACTGTAATTCAAGCATTTGGGAGGTAATACTCCAGAACACTGTAAGTGGTAGAGAGAGCACGGGTTGTGGATTTAGACAATCTTGAATTTGAAACCTTACATTGCTTTTTGCTATGTGACCTTGAATATGTTACCTAAGCTTAGTATTATAAAATACTCATATAGGGAACAGAGAAACTAATCAATTTATACATTTCATTTCTATTTTCCAAATAGATAGTTTTAGTAAAATGTTCTACCTTAGTGTACAAGTGTGATGAAGCTATTTGAATTTCATCAAATTTACAGGCAATTTTTGTATTTGACTTTATTACATGGAGTCAGCCTCAGTTAATACTTTCACATACTGACATTAGTTTTGTTTAAATTTCTTTTTGTTTTAACATTTCTTGGGAACTTGATGAACATTTGAAGGGCTTTGGGCTAAGTGTTTTATGTGGATTATATATTTCTCATTTTATTCTAACAGAAAGCACTGTGAGGTAGGCTCTATGATTAACCACATGGAGACATGAGCAAGTCGAAGTTTAGAGATGAAGAATTTTGCCCCAAATGACACAAGTACTATGTAAGACAGAGCTGGGAAATCGAATTCCAACACCTTTTCAAATTCAAATACAAAATTCAACAGCTTGACCATAAGGAAAACAAGAAATAAGAATGGTCACAACGCCTTCCACTTTTAAAGACTGCTAATGAGTTAGTGATTCTTGAAATACTCTGGAAATACACAGCCTAACACGAGAAACCTATCCTTTAATACGAAGCCAATACTGAACCGGTCACACAGCACAGCACATTGGGCAGGGGTTAGAGCACGGATTCTGACAATTTTCAAACATGCTTTCTAGTTTTTAGCCATTTGACCTTTGACAAATTAATTCCACTTATCTGTGCTCCAGTTTTCTCATCTATAAAATGGGGTAGACACTAATACCTAACAGAATTGTTGTTAAGGTTAAATAACTATTTACTAAAATCAATTAGAATAGTGCCTGCTGCATAAAAATACTATGTCAATATTTATTAATAATAAACTATCTTAAAAATCTATGGGAGTACAGTCACCTCAGCCAGTGCCCATTTAATGTACTAAAGTTAGCAGATTTTGTCTGTACCCCTAAGGAAGATTTATTTTTCAGGATAAGTCACTCAAAGGAAGGATCTTTATGTTTATTCAGAGTAAATATTAGTTACATGATTTACCCACTGATTGTACTCGCTACCTTCAGTATTAAAGTATCTTACACTCCCATCTTAACAGAAGACAGACACAAAGAATTTTTTAATTTTAAATGAAGAAATAAAATATATTCAAAAGCAAACCTACTTATTCTAATATCTAGCACAGGAAGAGATTTTTCTGTGAGTGAATGAAGCACATTGGCTCTCATTGAGCATTTATTTATTTATTTTTTGCGGTACGCGGGCCTCTCACTGTTGTGGCCTCTCCCGTTGCGGAGCACAGGCTCCGGACATGCAGGCTCGGCAGCCATGGCTCACGGGCCCAGCCACTCTGCGGCATGTGGGATCTTCCCGGACCGGGGCACGAACCCGTGTCCCCTGCATCGGCAGGCGGACTCTCAACCACCGCGCCACCAGGGAAGCCCTCATTGAGCATTTTAATGTGCCATCAACTCTATGCTTTGTTGAGTGTACCTTGGATGGAAAAGCTAACAAAAGGTTAACTGACTTTGCTTTCCTCAGACACAGCTATATAGGTTTACCCAAAAAAAGCTCCATATGCTTTTCAAAGATTCTACCAGAAAATTCAATACCATCCAATGAGCAAAAGAGACTACCATCTAGAAAATAAGAAGAAAAAAGAAATAGAAAGAAAATATAAGAGATCTTAAAGACTGTCGTTGATCTGTCAACTGTCTGACTTTTCTTGACAGACTAATCATGCATTGTACAAAACGGAGGCCACTAGTCACTTGTGGCTGTTTAAACTAAATTAAAATTTTCATCACACATTTCAAATGCTCAGTAGCCACCTGTGGCTGGTGGCTACAGTATTAGAACAGATATAGAACAGTTTCCAGCCCAGACCCCGAATCAGAATTTGCACTTGAACAAAATCCCCCAGGTGATCTGTAAACTCAAAGTTTGAGGAGCACTACCTAACCTATTCAACTATCTTTGGCTTCACAGTTGTACAAGTGCAAAACACTAAATTGATTTACAGGATAGTGAAATACTGATATCTGAGTCTTGTGAGAAAAGGCAAGAGTCAATTACTTGATATTATCTAATAGTAGGAAAAACACATCATCTTGATTTTCTAGAAACTCTTTAATTTTCTTTTTGGTTTCCCACAAAATAATCAGCTCTTCCTTTTGTTCCCAGATCCACAGTCAACGTTCACAAGGACTACTAAGAAAGTAACTAGAAACTCTAAATTTGGAGTCTTTTTTCTTGTCTTACTGTTGATCCTTCTGATGTTCTGTTGGATATTATTTATAAGAAAAGATGTGAGCTAACTCAGAAATAAGACTCTGATCAAAATGCATGCAAATACATGAAGCAAGTTGAGAAAGGCTGCAGACTGGGAAAATGTTCATTCCACTAATAAGTTGTGAAGTGTAACGCAGACACTGTGTATTATGGGAAATGCTGCCAGGCTTTCTCATCAAGACATTTTCAGATCCCATTCTTTATATTATTCTATGAAAATTGAGAGAGAATTGGTGAGATCCTTCAACCAAGATAAACAAATTAATGCAATCTTGAAAACACAAATGGCTTTAAAAATGAGAATCTAATGGGACTCAAGAGTTTTAAGAAACACTGTCTCACGAGGCTATGAATTCCTCCACAAGACAGATGTCCTTGAAAACAGTGACTGTATTTTCCATTTATGTATGTCAAGTTCCTACACTAGTGTTTGTAACAGAATACGCATTCAATAAATATTTGTTGAATTAAATTCCATTGAATTCTCCTCAGGTCAGGGATGGGAAAAAGGACTTTCTACTCCATCATGCCTGGTCATCGGAGAGATACATATTACATCTAATGAAACATTTGATTATGTTCAAGTATCTCATTTTAAAATGCACTTAGTTGCCCACAGTAAGAATTTAAAAGTATCCTTACTTCAGAAAAGGAAGTAAAAATAGAATCCTCTAGTCAAAAAGTAAAAATAGAATCATCTAGACAAAAGCCTAAGTCAAATTATTTGAGATTTTCCACTATTATTTGCATTTGTGAAATAAATTGTTGAATAATTCTATTGATCACTTTTCTGTCAAATACATAACCCCCCTGAAATATTGTGTCTCTTTGCTGTGGCTCCTTCTCTTGCCATCTTTAATGAACCACAAAGGTTAGAAAATATTTGAGGTTGGTTATGGGTTTTTTTTTTTTTTCAAATTCATGGTTCTATCTTTTTTTAATCATACTTTTTCTGAATAACAAAAATATTAAGGAATTCATCATTGGTAAAGGCAATGATCAGATGTTTTGACAGGAGAAATGAGCCTTCTAATATAAATTTGACTTTTACTATTTCTGGTGTTTGTTTAGTTGTTCTACAAGTAACAGTATGTGGGCATCCACAGTAATGCAATTTGTACTGAGTGGAAAATGCACGTATAGCGCTGGGCATGCAGAAATGCTAAGCATAAGGACAAATGTCAGCATCAAGACAGGATCTGGATGAATCATCATTGATCATTCTGTTACTGATGTTTTCTCCTGACATATATGGTGATTTCTCACCACTGATTCCCTCCATGACCTTGGACCCTTCACAACTGCTCTAAGTTTTCTCATCTGAAAGGGGGTGGATGATAAAAGGGACAAGGACATGATGGGAAAAGAGGACAACATGGACCAACCACATAGAGATGGGGGAAAGTGAACCCCAGCCAATTTCTTTGGAACACTCCGTGAATACAAAGCTGTATTGGCTGTTCTGGTTCTAGACAGATATCACATGATACAGGTCTCATCCTATCTTCTCATTCTTCTTGAAAACATAGCTGGGAAATTAAGCACAAGATGGAAATCTATCTAAAAAGAGCAACAACGAACATTAATAGAATCAACTCTCAGTTCTCTCAAAGAAGATTATCCCTGGCAAATCTTGCCAGCAAAAACAAGATTCCACTTCACTGCTCACTTTTTTAACAGCTCACATCTATTTACTCTTAACTTGGCATGCAGCTTGCATTCAAGTTCTCCAGTCATTTAGTAATGTGAAATTCATAGATTATTGTGGATGGAAGTGTCTTTAAAAATCATCTAGCCTCTCATCAATGTTGAATGACTCACAGAAGCTTGAACAATCCCAGTGATGTGGAACTCACTACTCCCTGAAGCAACCTATTCTATCTCTGGACTGAGTCCTTGCTCTAGGAAAAAGGAACATACTAGTTGTGTTTTTATGCCAGTCTGATACACAAACTCTCCTTTCCTAGCCCAGCGTGTATTATAGGAAGGAGCTGAGAGCGTTTAAGTAGGGAAATGGACAGTTCCCTATTCCGATTGTTTTAATGAATACAAGCCCAAACCTTCAAAGTAATCACAGAATAAAGAAAATGCTCATAGTATCATAAACAACCATGTATCAGTATGAATGAAACTGCTTTTCCAATACCAATATAAAAGATGACTACAGACACTATCTGTGATTAGCCATATTGTAGTCTCATGCTGCCATTTTTTACGTGATACCACCTCTAAGAAGAAGCCTAAATATGTAGCAAGAAATTAATCTTCTTTTCTTCTGTCCCCTATTAGAGTTACCTCTAGTTCATAACACATACACAAACCCTCGCTCGTCCATCTTCATCCTCCCAAAACTACAATGATAATTCTTCTTTCCACTCTTTGTCATCTATAATTCTCAAAAAGCTATTTTATTCTTGCTATCTCTACATCCCTGCCACTCTACTAGTCTTTAACTCCTTGGAGAAGCATAAAAATAAAGTTTTATGCCTCTTGGATGACCAGGCATAAAACTCACCCTTTTATCTTCCATACAGTGCTAACACAGTTGACCCTTGAGCAACATGGTTTTGAACTGTACAGGTCCACTGATATGTGGATTTTGTTCAATACATATTACATTACTACACCATCTGGGGTTGGTTGAATTTGTGGATGTGGAACTGTGGATATGGAGGGTCAACTATAAAATTATATGTGGATTTTCAACTGCACCAGCTTGGCATCCCTAACCCTCGCCTTGCTCAAGGGTCACTAGTACTACTCTTTTAAGATCACCAATCAATTCCTAAATGGTAACTCCAAAGAACGTTTTTCAGATCTTAACCCTAAAAGACCTCAAGGATGCACCCAATTCTATTGCCTGCTAGCTTCATCTTGAACCCCTTCACTTAGTGCCTTTTAGCTATCTACCCTCAACTTTTCACTTTGTTCTGCCTCTCCATTAAGTATTGGTATTCCCCAAAATTGCCACCTTCAGCAATTTTCTCTTTTGCTTCACATGCTGTCCCAGGGAAATTTTTATCTATTTTGAGTTTTCACTATTGCCTATGTACCTCTAGCCCGGACCTCTCCCACAAGCTTCAGGATCATTTGTCTCCAAGAAGGGAATAAAATATGAATTAATATCTAAAGGATAAATAAAGATTAGTGAAGAGATATGGATGGAAGTATATCTGGACGGGAAAAGAAAATTACAAGAAGATAGAAAAGCTCATTTAAAAAATTGGAGGCAGCCAAAACAAAGTGATATATCCAAAGAATTAAATGAAGACCAATTTCACTGAAGTATAATAGAGAAAGGGTAGAACTGAGAAATCAGGATGATGAGATAAAAGAGCTAGGTCATATAAGACTTTGTAATCTACATAAAGGAATTTGGACTTTATTCTAAGGGTAATAGAAAATAAGAACAATCAAAGGAATTACATGACCATATATTTTCCACATATTTGCATCTTTTATAAAGATCTCAAGGTTAATATAGGGATTGGATGGAGAGGGAAAGGGAGAGATGTAGAACAACTAGGGGGTTATTCAGAAGTCCATTCAAAAGATGATGAGGGGTGAGGCTAAGAGCATTATAGTTGGGAAAGAAAGGATACAGGATAGATTCAGACCTTATTTACTAAATAAAATGGGTAAGATTTCATTGTTGCTTGAATTTGTAAGATAAAGGAAAGAAAAAGAGTCAAGAAACATACCCAGGAGTCCAAGTAGGTTGCTGGCACCGGTCACGAACAGGGCAAGCCAGAATGAGAGGGGGTCTGGGCTCAAAAATATGAGTTAAGTTCTCAACATATATATTAAACTACTTCCTGGACATCCCCATGTGGTCATCCCATAGGCACCTCAAAATAAGTAAGTCTACACTTCACAAGAAAGTGTGGGAAGGTAGATTCATGCAAAGAAAAATGAAATTTTATCTGCTATCACTAGAGGAAGGTAGAATGCAAGCTGGAGAAGCAAATAATAGCAGTTGTCCTTCTGATTTTCCTCTTTTTTTTTTTTTTTTTGCGGTACGTGGGCCTCTCTCTGTTGTGGCCTCTCCCGTTGTGGAGCACAGGCTCCGGACGCGCAGGCTCAGCGGCCATGGCTCACGGGCCCAGCCGCTCCGCAGCATGTGGGATCTTCCCGGACCGGGGCACGAACCCGTGTCCCCTGCATCGGCAGGCGGACTCTCAACCACTGCGCCACCAGGGAAGCCCTGATTTTCCTCTTAAAAGCCACTGTTGCCCCTTCTATTTTAGTTCTTTACCTTCTGGGGGCCAACGTATTTTTTGACATTTCCTTAATTTCTCATTAGTCTCTTTCTAAGAATGCAGCCTTTGCATTGCCATGAGATTGATCTTCCTAAAGAATCAATTTGACGCATTAATCCCTTGCCCCCAAATCTTCACTAGCTCTGCACTATCTGATAAATGATATCCAAATTCCCAGGCCCTTTCTGATCCGTCTTCCCCTTTACTTTTCCAGGTTAACTTGGCCAAATTTCCCTGCACAAAGCCCCACAAAAGGCCATGACAGCTTTCCTGCTTCCATGCTTTGGATCACATTGCATTCCATTTTACCCACCTGCAATGACCACTGACATTCTAGTCATCTTTCCAGTCCAGTCTAGATGTGAACATACATCCATGAAGCCTCCTCTGACATACTCCTGTCAGAAGTAATGGTGCTCTTCTCAGAGTTCTCCTACAAATACACTATGAATTGGTTCAAGCTAGAACCAGTGTATATAGATAGCAAGAGGGAACGTTAGATCAAGCAACTAATTATATATAAGCATTGACTTATATCAAACAATCCGCTATTTACTAGTGATGATGTTGAACAGTCCTGGGCTCGGAAGGCAACAAAGGTTGAGAAATTCCCCCACTGCCTTATGTCATGGGAGCTAATAGCAAATGACCACCTGCTGTAGTATTTTCCAAGTCAAATCTCCATCCTTTCTCAGTAACTCAAATGAGACCCAGCTCCATTCTTCCTTGTGACTCTCTTATTTACTGGCCTTTATAAAACTGTGGATTTTCTCTCTCTTCTTTGACACATTTCTCACTAATAAATAGTATCCCTATTGTAATGGCCTAAATGAAAGCATCTCTTTATTTGTCCTGTGCAGTTGTCTTTCACACGGGTTTGTTTTGAGAGACTGAATACACAAATGAACAATGACAAGACCCTACAGAGAAACAGAACTCTGACCCACAAGCTGCAGCAGCCTGCCCCAGAAACCAACCACCTCATTATCTGCAATAACGAGGCCAGGAAATCAATCTGCTGTAAGCCAGACTTGTAGGAAATCAGACTGCTGTTGGTAGCAACAATTCAGAAAGCCAAACAATAACTCCTGTAACAATTAGCTCCTGTCGGCCAGGACTTCATACCTGACAGCTTTCCTGTCACTTTTGGTTCTTGCTTCCAACTTAAGACCAACAAGAGAAAGCCAAATATCCACCCATCCCTAACTAATCATACGGGATGATGCCCTGCTTCTAGTCGGCCTGCCTCCCCGCTTGCCAACAATCTCCATTCAGGGCATACTTGAGGCCTTTCCTTTTTCCATTATAAGGCTTTCCCACTCCTCTGCCTGCCTTTGAGTCTTTGCCCTTATTAAGGCTTAGTGTCTGTGGCTGACTCTTGCTATATCAAGCTCGGACTCCTACTTATTCTCATTTGGTTAGCCTTCATTTATTTCCACAGTTGGACAGAATTATACAGGTTAATTTCTAACTCTCGTTGCATAAATAATAATGTCACAAAGCTTGAGCGGTATCAAAATTATTTCACTGCAACTTTCCATAAGTGGTAAAGGACTTGCTCCTGCTTTTTTGCATATGTGTTTAAGCATCTTTATTTTAATGCATTGCTTTTAAAGATATAAAATGAGTGATTAATAAAGATAATGGAAATTGGAATCAGTAGCTAATTTCTTTCATTCTCTTATTTTAAATATTAACTGCTCCCTAACTGGTTATTTTTAATAAATGTCTGGCAAGAGTTCTTTTCTTAGTCATAACAGTGTATTTTTCAGTGAAATTGATACTATGTTATACCATTTTACTTTCAGCAGATTAATATGAGTTAATTAAGAGTAAACACTAGGGCTTCCCCGGTGGCGCAGTGGTTGAGAATCTGCCTGCCGCTGCAGGGGACACGGGTTTGAGCCCTAGTCTGGGAAGATCCCACATGCCGTGGAGCAACTAGGCCCGTGAGCCACAACTACTGAGCCTGCGCGTCTGGAGCCTGTGCTCCGCAACAAGAGAGGCCGCGATAGTGAGAGGCTCGCGCATCACGATGTAGAGTGGCCCCCGCTTGCCACAACTAGAGAAAGCCCTCGCACAGAAACGAAGACCCAACGCAGCCAAAAATAAAAACAAAATTAAAAAAAGAATAAACATTAGTTTAAATCATTACTAATGCACCTCCAAATATTTTGCATTCAACTGTTTTTCATAAAGGTGTCTATGGAACAACTGAACTAATTTATGATAATCTGAAGTACCTTGGTTGAATAGTTTCAGACCTACTCTGTTTTTCACTCTACCTAAATAGTATTTCAAACTCTGCAAGATAAATTCTTGTCAGCTGGGGAAGAACATTCATTTTGATTGCTTCCTTGTTTTCTCCTACTGTGACAGCTCTGCCTGTTCTCAGATGGAAGAGTAAGTGATAATAGGAATAATAATCCACGTCATGCTGGGAGAAGCAGCACCTGTTAAAACCATTCCAGCTTTTCTACAGCTCCAGCATCAGTTATCATGTGTGCATTTTCATCGTGCAAGTAACACAGGACTTAGTTTACCTCTATTAAAATTTCAGTGTCTCATGAGTTGATTAAGGATAAGAGAGGTTATATGATCAATTAATTTTAATTTTTTTATTCCAAGTATTTTTCTAGGTCTAAGAAAAGTGACAACAAGAAGCCTTTGCCATTTGCACATCTACTTGATTTCCTTCCCAACAGTTTGTTTTGTGAAATTGATTTAACCTCAAGTTGTTTTGAGTGTTAAGGTTAGAAAGGCAATAGAGAAAGAGACATTTTTTTGACAATTGCTTGAAATAGGCATAAAAATGAACTTGGAAAATCTTCTATTACCATACAAGTGTATGTCCTGGACGAAATGCCAGCCAAATTCTCCTTCAGAAAGGAATCAATAATGTGTCTCCTGATGGATCTGAAAGTCCACACTCACCGCCCAAGATAAGCAGAGGAGGTCAGTGCTCACGAGCTTAGCCAAGTTAGGGGCTCCTATCCAAATCAGTTGCTTCGTGAAATCAAAGTCCTAATAATTGCTACCACTTCTTACCATTTTAAAGAATAGATTCATCAACCAGCACAATAAATGAAATCAACTCAAATTTAGTCCTGAAACCAAATCTGAGGACAGGTTTTGATATCTGGACGTATGTCACTGTTGTCATCAGAATCCTTTTCATTATGATTAGTTATTAAAAGCACGTTGTGTCAAATTTGGTACAAATACTTTGGACCTGGTGCCAGTTCTGCTTCTGTAATCTAAGAATGACATACGTACATGTCATACACAAGGCACAGGATATATTGCTTCTGATCTCTAATGTTCTTTGCCAAGCAATTCCAGAGAAAAAAGTTCTAAAATAATTAGAACGGTTTTCGTTTAATAGGTTCAGTGTTTCAGTTTTGCAAGATGAAGTGTTCTGGAGATCAGTGATTGCACAGCAATGCGAATGTACTTAGCACTATTGAACTGTACACTTAAAAATGCTGGCAGTGGTACATTTTATGCTTTGTATATTTTACCATAATTAAACAATAAAATCATTAGAATAGAAATACTTAATAACTACTAGCTTAATAAAGCCCCTGATGTCCCTCCGCCTCCATGTGTACACAGTCATGTGAGCTCATCAAATCCAAGTCTATTGCCGCTTTTTCATTAATCTTGGAAATCATCTCTAAACCTCATTACCAATCTCCTACCGAATGAACTACTGAACTGACATTTCCAGGTTGCCCAGCAATCAGGGGCAAAGCTACCTTTCAACTCCATCAGCTAAGAATTTCTCTTTCTTTAGGAGTTTGCTACTGCTTAATGTGAAGTTGCTGGGTTATTGATGAGAAAGAAAAAGAAGTAGCAATGAGAAAGGAGAGACTTAATAAACTGCCAAAGACATGGTTTATGCTTAAGATTTCCTTCTCTCCTTCCTAGTTTTAGGCTTACCCAAGAAAAATCCTCACTAAAAAGTTTACGTTTCTCATAGAGTTTAAACTTCCCTGGAAACTGAGCTATGTGTTTCTAACCCACAGAAGATAGAAGGAGGCAAATACACAGGAAAATTGCGTTATTCTGACCTACGGACTTTGACTTTTTTCTTCAAATTATACTATTTCTGTTTTATGGTGACATGTATTATAAAGCCCATTTGCATCTATTATTTCAATTAATCTCATTAAGTCTTTACCCCAATCCTGAGAGATAGATATTATTGTCTTTATCTCATACATCAGTAATTTATATTCAGAAGAGTTCCTTGCCTGAATTCAAACAGCTAGGGAGTAGCAGAGACTCTACCTCGTATCTTATAACTCCAAATCTGATTTATTTTCCACTCTGCTAGAGGAACACATGCTGATTAAGCCTTTGTTTAACATCTCCCAAAAGGTACAAAAGTGCCTGTCCCTTAGGTTGGTCCTTTATTTGCCATAAAGGAAAAATGTCTACACTGACAAGAGTGATTGCTATATACAAACAAAAAATAGCAGGAGGTTGGCTGGGTCCAGGTCACTGCCCACTTAACAGACCATAAATAAAGGGTGATTTATTATAAGTGATTTTTTATATTTATTATTATGAGTGATTTATTATATGTATTATAAATAAGGTGGAGATTTTCCAGAGCCTAAAGGCAAGCACTGCAGGTGGGTCTGTCTCTGACCTGGAACTAGAATTGGAAGGCTACAAGGTACCTTGAAGTCCTCTGACCTGACTCGGGGCCACCAGGGGCTCCATTTCCTCTGCATCACCAGGCTGTCTCTCCCATAGCTCCCATAATGGCCACTCAAGGATGCAACTTCAGTCCCAATGTCAACCTACAAGTCCAGCATTCTCAAGTAAGTAACCCATACTTGTCATGTTCAAGTTCTCAATTTCTAGGAGGCACAAATCCAGAGAGTCAGCTCAGGTCAAGACTCTACAACTGATTTGATATGTAACCACTATAATGTTCAGACTAGATGCTTTACTCTTTGGCAAGTGAACAAAACGAGTATGCCTTCTGTGCTATGGCCTAGTTTAGCATCTGTGTATCAATTTAGACCAAAGGATGGTTTGCACATAAAAAATCAAAGGTTTCACTATCAAAGATGATCCTATAATGAGCATCAGAAAAATGCAATTTAAGGTGAAATTCTAACTAACAGTCATCAAATTGGCAAAAGTTGAAAAGTCTAAAAATATCAAGCAGGCAGGGAAATGGGAAAACAGGAATCTTAAATGCTGGTCCATCTATTTTAGGGGAAAATCTGGCTGTATCTGACTGTATATAAAAGCAGGCACTGTATCTCAATGCAGTCTCAAAATATTCCTTCTAATTGTAGTCACTGAGCAAAACTCTTGCTAACGTGCAGTACACGTGAACTGGAAGAATACTTTTACACATACTTGTATGTGTAAAATATTTGAAGATAAAATAAAGTATTAACATTCATTAACTCTGGGTGGAGAACATAAAATTGTTCATGTATTTTCTATGCGTTTACATTTTGTAAGCTCTATAGTAAAAATAAATAGGCTGATAAACAGGAAAAAAGGAAAAGTATTTTCTCACGTAGAATGTCAATCATTTCCCAAGGATTATGCCCACCCCTCCGACCTTAGGCTCCACTATTATTCTCATCACCTGAGACTTCAACATGGATGTGAGCAACATGAGGAAGGAGACTGTACAGAATCCACTCTGCTTGCTGTAGTTTGGGAAGTGGCAAGTGGGCTGTAAGGCCAGGTTCCCCGGGTAGAAGTGACCCTGGTAAGGGCAGTATTTACAGATGCCATAAAGTAGAGTTTAGGACAACAGGACAAATGATTGCATCTAGCCTTTTGTTGGGTAAAAAGCAGTAGCAACATCAATTTCCCTATCAGATCTGTGGTGTTGTTGTAATATTATATTTGGAAGTTTAACTTCAAGTTAGTGCTATAGTTTCCCCAAAATTCTGTGATCCAATCAATATCTTTTTTAACCTTTACTATTGTAAAATGTAATTCAGAAAAATGCGTATCAAATTACAATTTAGTAAATGATGAGGATAAGCTTTGTAATCTCTACCCAGGGTAAGAAAGAGAACTTATTGTATGCCCTAGAAGGCATCACCACCCTTCCTTCCTCCTGAAAAGTAACCACTAATATGACTTTTAAAGTAATTACTTCCTTGATTTCTTTATGGTTTTATTTAGGAATTTTCTGTTAGGAATGTGCATCCCTAAATAGTATAGTTTACCTGTTTTTGAAAACATTTAAGTCTCCTTTCCCCAGTCCTCTCTCTGTCTCTCTATCTCCCTCACCTCTCCCCACCCTGCCCCCCCGCCCCTCCTCTCTCTCTACAATTTGTACATTCATTAACTGGCTTGTTTTGCCCATTGAGTCTTACACACAAAAAGCCAGTATATGTTTTGCTGACTGTATCTCCATGCTATAGGTACTGTTCTCTGTATGTCCTATAAATTGAAACTTACATGTAAAGAATTAGTCATATTCTGATTTGATGATTTTTTAAAAGAATTAGTTCAGAGTTGGCATTGTGTTCTTCCATCAAGAGGCACATGAAGTTGTCCCAGAGGTCTCTTAGGGTCTCTTCATTTCTTTTCATTCTTTTTTCTTTATTCTGTTCTGCAGCGGTGAATTCCACCATTCTGTCTTCCAGGTCACTTATCCGTCCTTCTGCCTCAGTTATTCTGCTGTTGATTTGTTCTAGTGTAGTTTTCACTTCAGTTATTTTATTGTTCATCTCTGTTTGTTTGTTCTTTAATTCTTCTAGGTCTTTGTGAAACATTTCTTGCATCTTCTCCATCTTTGCCTCCATTCTTTTCACGAGGTCCTGGATCATCTTCACTATGATTATTCTGAATTCTTTTTCTGGAAGGTTGCCTACCTACACTTCATTTAGTCATTTTTCTAGGGTTTTATCTTGTTCCTTCATCTGGTACATAGCCCTCTGCCTTTTCATCTTGTCTATCTTTCTGTGAATGTGGTTTCTGTTCCACAGGCTGCAGGACTGTAGTTCTTCTTGCTTCTGCTGTCTGTCTGACCTCTCCTTTTGTTTTTTAACTTCAAGAAATTTAAAAAAATTATAGCATTTAGTAACTGTTCTGCTTTCTTTCATTTTGGGGGGTAGGAGGGAGCATTGGAAGGACTACTACACTACATACTTCAGATCATTTTTGCTCATCATTTTTCTCTCAAATATTTTTATCACTTTTCTTCATCACTTTTTGAGTTTTGAAACCTTTCTTATTTTCACTTTGTATTTTTCTAGAGGTATTATCTTTGCGTTTATCTACTCAGGTGTTCCATTTAGCTTAGTCTTTGTTTCTTTTCATTCCTAAATATTTTATATCTAATTATTTCCTGATAATTAGTACCTCACTTTTGAGTTTTTCTAATTCTGATTTATGTTGGTTTTTTTCACATGGTTTCATTTTCTTAATATCTTCTAGCTAATTCTGAAATAATAATTTGTACTTATATTTTTTTGTGGACACATCTTTATGTCAGGTCTTATACCGGCTGTGGTTGGGGATGCTATTCTAATTCTCTTCTTTTAATAACATTGCAAAGAATTTGATCTCAGTTCTTTTTCTTGCTCATCGTTATGTGAATTTACTCTTCTTGAACTAAAATGAAAAGGTTGGTTCTGGATAGCATTTCAAAACTCACAGCTATATCACTTCTTTTATCTTTCTGAAGTGTGACAAAACATGGTAGCACACATTTTGACTTGATTTTCACTTCCACAACTTTGACCTGAACATTCTCTCCCACTGTGTCTTCATTTACCCTGTAGTACTCAATTAAATTCTATTCCCAGGAGTTTCTCTTAGTGTGGGCTTTGTCCAGGAAGGGAGCTTTTGCTGGTTCGTTCTGAGAATTCATAGGGCAGGAACTATAGAAGCCCCTTCCGACATTTCTGAAGACTTGTTGCATTTATCCACTACTGAGTGCAGCAGTTCTCTCAAGTTCAGCTGCTGTTCACAAACTGGGCCTCTTAGCATTTCAGTGATTATATGATGGCTATTTTGGGATTCTAGTCTGTAGCCAGAAAGCCCCAGTGCTTTCTGCATATAGATACTGACACAATGCATGTTTTGTAGCTGTCATTGATTTGTCTCTATCCACTCAAATTTGGGAATTAATGAGGACACCTTGTCACCCAGTTCTATTATATATGTTATCCATGGAGTTTTGAGTTGCTAATCAAGTCTGTATGTATATTTTTATAAGGAGAGGAATTTGGGCAGATTCAAATTCTACCTAGCTGTTACCATAATCCGAGAATCCTATATCAACTATTTTATTTTAAGCAAGATTATTGAGGTATAATTTACATACAATTTATATAGTATACCAGCCTGTATTTTTTGGACAAATGCATGCAGTTATGTAACCACCACCACAATGAACATATAGAACAGATCCATCACCTCCAACAATTCCTTCATAAATATGCCCCTTTTAGTCCTCTTCCCCTAACCCCAGCCTTTTGCAAACACTGGTCTGTTTTCTCCCCCTATGTTTTTCTTTTAAGCCTTTTGAGTCTGAATTCTTTCACAGAGCATAATGCAATTGAACCCTAGCCCTGTTTCTGTTGGCACTGAATCCCTGGATTCTGGAGGTGGAGCTTTCTCAGTGATCCTGTTCCTCCTGTAGTGTTCTGAGAACTTAAACAGTCTGGGTCCCCCAAGGGTACAGGATGTTTTCTTTTTATTCTCTCTCCAGGTGCAATGGGTTTTCACCTGCGCCTCAGAGGGCTACAGGGTAGCCCTTCCCCAAGAAGCTCATGGTTTTTGGTCCTCGATGGCCAAGGAGCCAAGTGGACTTCTGCTCCTCCTTCAGAGCCTTCTGCTGATGGAGGCTTTGTCCTCCTCGACAGCCCTGCTTTCAGTCTTGCTCTTGAATTCACTGATTTCCAGGACAGCCTGAGGGCAGGTGTGAATTTCCCTCATGAATTAAGGTCCCAGTAGCTCTTTACCCTCAGGCCAGCCACACTCTGCCTTTATCGAATCAAAAAAAAAAATTTATTTGAATTTCTCCTTACAACTTGCATGGAGACCCTGACTTCTTCCCACTGCCACGGAAGAAATGATGCTCACATCCTATTTGTCCTTGGAGGTGCCCGTCTTTCCTAAGAAATCAGGCTAGTTGGTTGCACTGCAATCTCAGCTCTTTAATGGATTCAAGAAAAGCTATGATTCTGTACATAATCTGGTTTTTCTGTGGTTACTTGGAGGCCATGCTCTTTCCAGCTTTCTACCCCTTAGGTAGAAGCCAGAAGTGTTGATGTTAAAAATAAAACTCTTTTTGGCGTAATCCAGGGACATACCTAAGATTCACAATAAATAAAATGGAAACACTAAAATGATCCTCAAAATGAATTGCTGTTGAATATTCAGTTCAGTTAAATCTGAAGTGACTGACATTAAAAATAACTCATAAACTGTCACTACCCCGCATACTAGCCATATTTTGTGATTTTTCACAATTACAAAATTATCTAAGAATGTCTCACAAACTCTGGCTTCTTGTAGATTTACTGTTTAAATGGGTCAAAACAATGTTGGAGTAAAACAATTTGTCAGCAAGAATACCTTTCTTTCTTTACAAAGAAAGAAGGAAACCACTACAGAAATCTGTAATTACGATAACACAGCATAGCCAAACTTAACCCTATTTAAAACCTGTATTTTAATCTGATTGCCCTACTAACTGCAGTTTACTTGGTCATAAAGTTGATTTTCTTATCAGAACAATGTGAACAAAGAATGTCGCCTGTCTGCTACATCAGTAAACAATGTTGCAGTGGCCATCAAGCCATCAGCCACTGCAGCTGACCTGACTGTGTACCCTGAGGCAATTCAGGATGGGAAAGAATAAAAGAATTCAGGATGGCCCTAGATAGTTAAGGTGCATATCAAAGGAATGATTTCAATGAGCCTCTAGTCCTGCATCTTCCTATAAATAGAAAAGCACTAAATTCATTAATTTGGGATGTCTGTTTTTCTTTAACAGCAATCTTTTGTTGTTCCCACTACCTGGTTTTTGTTTCAAAAATTCCTATACCTCTTGGGAACAGTCCCTCAGAACTATATGAGAGGCTGTCTTCTGGGCTTAAGTCCTCAGCAAGTGTGCTAAATGAAACATAATTCTCAACTTTTAGGTTGTACACTGCTCTTCAGTCGACAACAAAAAACATTACAGCACAGTTTCCAAATAAACCAATTACCTTAAGGTCTAAGAAAATTAATACTAGCTTCCCTTTACTTAAAGGCTAATCCCCTTCTTCAAGATGCTCACATTTCTGATTACACATGTTCTCTCTTCAGAGAGGGGCCTTATATCATTTGTTTTACTCTGTGTCAACACTGACCTTCATAAGGGACTGGGACCAAAAGATGGCAGCTCATCAAGAAGCTGTCTCTTCCTCAGCTCTGCTTCTTTTTGAGGATTTTCTTCCTTCTTTTTCTCTGACACTAGTTTTCATTGCTTCACTATGCACGTGGTTAAACATTACCAGGACAGAACCCAGCAGTTGGCATTTCCTACATTCAAATGGATAAACCCAGATAGGAGCTGGCATCAAGTTCAAAGTTTGTATTTCTTGAGAGAGGATCTAACTGACTTAGCCTGGGTCAGCAACTGACCGCTGGTCTACCATCTGTGGTCAAGGTGCCAGGGTCATGGTTAATGGTGGGTAATCCGTGGGGAGGCGGTGGGCAGATGTAACAAGATGCTTCTGTACTTTGTGTTGCCTTTGACCATAGCTCCTTCTATGTACCCATTCCTGCATGGCTGTGGCACTCTGAGCCTACAGATGACATTGAGGCAGGAGACAGATGGGCCCCCAAGGCAAAAAGTTTGAGTTCGTTCCCTGTGGACCAATACTCCGAGACGGGAAAAACAGGACAATTGAGAGACGAGGCTAGGCCCTGCCCAGACAGAAAATAAGAGACTACATATTTCTCATTCTCAAAGTCAGGAGACCTCCCCAACTACACATGCACAGAAAGGCTCCTTGGAGGTCAAAAGGGGAGTGATGCTAACTGACACTCACTACCCACAGACGTCTTGGGCAGAATCCATCTTGGCTAAGAAAGGCATGCATACACATGGGAAGATCCTGAGATACACCAAATATGGACTCTGAACCAGGCAAACCAAAATGATTGGTCAAAGGAAACATGGAAGAAATGCCCCATATAAGTGATTTAAACTGCCACGAGGGCACGACTCTCTCTCAACTGCCTGTGTGCCTATCCACACGTACTGTACTCTTTTCTCCTAATAAATACTTTACTTGTTTCACTACTTTCTGTCTCTGTGGGAATTCTTTTTCTGCAAAGCCGTAGGGCCAGGGCCTTGTCACTGACCACTGGTCTAGTGGCTAGGATTTGGTGCTCTCACTGCCTCCACCCGACCTCAATCACTGGCCGGGAACGAAAACCCTGCTTCAAGCCACGGCAGGCCGAGGTCACCTGAGATCAAAATGATCTGCAGAAATTAACTAGGTTTCATGTGTTTATTTGGTATTATCTCCTTTTCCTTCTGCCAAAAACTTTTTGTTTCCATAGAAAACTATGCCTCATCTGTAGCACACCTTTCTCAGTCATCAGCTGTGTTCATTGTCTTTGCTCACTGTTCATTTGTCAAATCTGTGTAAATTGTAGGCAACTGATGTGAACTAATTGACTTCCTCCACCCTATAGAAAAGCCAGTTTTATCTCCGTTTGCAATTCATTTCAACATTATTCCACATAAAAATGTGTTCCTTTGACCTTTCCTTGAACAGGTTAAACATTTTTCTGGGTTCCTTCATATCCTGAGTAAAAGATCATATCACAGGAGTAAAACATTTTTATATCTGTATGTGTCAAGACTTTGTCTTTTTCTGAATTCTTTGTCATCAATATCACTTTTCTGAGCTTTTTTTTTTTACTTGGGTCAGGCTTACAGTAATCTCAGAATTCTTATATATCAGAAGATTCTTTACCTTAAAGAAGATACTACTTTGTAAGCATGCAGGTCACAAATTCAAGAAATTCTGAATACAATTAGAACTGAAAAGAATTTCAAATTGTCTTGTGGCTCCAATTCTTTGTTGAAATTGTGGCTAGTGATTTATGCACCCTGAGGGCCTTGCAGCTTTCACTGGTGTGTTCTCAGACCCGCAACAGTTCATAACATGTGCTTAATAAATGTTTGTTAAATTTAATCATGAATATAAACTTTAAAGGTAGATTTCTGACTACACACACTTTGAAAAGAAAAAAAAATTGGTCAGTTAAATCAAAATATTCAAGCCTACTTTTATCACATTATGGCCCATGATGGAGGAGGGGTCAGGAAAAACAAATACAGTGAGTTCAATGAAAAGGAATTGTATAAAGCAACATTAACTTAAAAATAAAAACCAAACTTTGGGAAAAGTCGGAACAACTTGAATCCCTAACACTTAATGGGTGTCGAGGTAGGGAGGACTAGCAAAGCTTGTAAAAACAAAAACAAAGGGCTTCCCTGGTGGCGCAGTGGTTGAGAGTCCACCTGCCGATGCAGGGGACACAGGTTCATGCCCCGGTCCGGGAAGATCCCACATGCTGCGGAACGGCTGGGCCCGTGAGCCATGGCCGCTGAGCTTGTGTGTCCGGAGCCAAAAACAAAAACCTTGCTAGTGTTTTCTCACCTTTGAAGGAGAACTGTGAAATTCAAACGGCAAGAATGATCCAGAATTCCTCTTGGGAGGGAATGTGAAAGGAGAAAGATGGCATGATCCTTTATTTTGTCTCGGTATTTTTTGTTAAGTAATGTCGTTCTATCTATTCGCGACTGCTGTAGTGGGATTCCATTTTATTTTTTTCCCAGGTAATATTTTAAAATTAAACCCAGAATTTGTTTTCTCTCCTCTTAGAGAAAACTTCTGCTTAGTTTCTGGTAAGCCTGATGAGCAGGCTCTGGAAAAATGGAAAGATATAAAGCTGGCAGACTTTTCTCCTGTCAAGATAATTTAGCACTTTATCACGGAGATTATGGTTAATTTTACAATGTAAAAAAGTCCTTGTTTACTGTAGTAAATCAACAGGGACTTTAACATTTTTTGAATATTTATAGTGCTATCACTTTAAACAAAACATTCTTTTTGAATCTAACATTGTCACTAAGAAAGCATCTGTTCAACTTAACTGATTCTGTCAGTAAAGAAGAGGAAGAAGACGAGGAGGAGAAGAAAGAGGAAAAGAAGGAATAGCCTGTTGGAAATAAATTTTAAAACTCTAAACTGCCTCAAGAATGACTTGTCTCATCTTTGGACTAATTATTACCCTACTTATAGTTCATCAAAAGTAAGCCAAAACTGGAAAGTACTATTCCTCTAAATGTGGTATTAAAGATAGTTTTCAGAAATTGGTAAATCATGATTCTCATGCATATATAAAAATGAACATGTGTTAAAGATTTTATTTTACTCATCGGATATGAAGGAACCGAGCAGATATTATTACTCGTTCAAAGGAAAAGGCAAAAGGGCACAACATGATATGGAGTAAAAAAAAAAAAAAAAAAGTCAAGGTGAATTGCAAATGGGGACAAAACTGGATTCCCTAGAAGGGAGGCAATCAATTAAAATCACTACCAAACAGGATAGCATTCACATATCTGTTAGTTACCTATAATTCAGAAATAATTGCAAAGTGGTTCGAAGACAATGAATAGGGCTAGAATTCATAACCTGGAAAGGTATGCTGTAGACAGTGCGTAGTTTTTCTCGTGAAACACACACACGAAAAACATTTCTACAGTGATTTCCCCTAGATAATGTAGGGGAATGGTACAAACAGGGGCCTATGATACCAAATCATCACTGAAGGAGGGTAGATTGTGCTTCTAACAATGGGAGACCACCTCCTCGAAAACCACTCTAGTTCAGATGTAGTATTTCCCTTCATATGCATCCTTCTCTCAAACTGCAGTCAAGTGCTGTCTGATGTTGGCAGACATTGCCCCATGAAGTCAGCCCCTTATAACCACTCTGCTGAGACATTCTCTCTTAAGCACAGCACATCGTAGTCTATCTTCTAAACAGCGAGAAACGTAGATATCTATCTTGATTCATTTGGTCCCTATGTTTGTATCCCTCTTTCTCGAAATTTTAACAAAGCAACTCAACACATGCGTAGGCTTTTCATTCCCATTTTTCATTCCTATCATTATTCCTACATATTAGACAATTATGAGGACTTCGGTTCACGATGAGTTTCTTTTCATCTTCATCTTCCCTTCTTATGTTCCTCCACAATTATAGTTAAGTATTAATCTGCGGACTGATCATAAGGTAAGGCCAAGGACACGGGTATCATCCAAGCTGGATGGCATCAGTGATTTAAATGATACACTTTACTGGATGATACTCGTGGTGGTAGCCTCCTCCCTACAGAATAATTCTGTCATTTGGTGTTTCCCTAGAGATTGGGCCTCAAGTCCCCTTCTTATACTAGCAGTCATTAAAACCTTAGCACTTTCCTTTTTTCTTATCTTCATTTCCTTCCTCCTTTAGACATTTAAAAGGATGTGGAAAGTGCTAGAGTAGCTACATAGAGGAGACAAAAAAGTCCCAACTTCCAGGGCTACTGAGTCAGTGGAGATAACAGATATCCCCCAAATAATTAGAATTATAGCATTGTGATAGTATTGTTATAGTAGGAACTTTACAACGCTCTGCAGGGGCCAAGAAGAGAGAGTGCTTAAAACTTTTTGCATCTGCCAGGGGAAATCTTGACGTCTCCGTCTGCACTATTAAATTAAAATTTTTAAAACGTCATTACTGGTTTGAGGGTATTTTGTATATCTTTCCTCTTAATTTCCCTCCAACTCTCCTTCTTTTTTCTCCCTGTATTAACCATATCTCTTATTGCCTATATTCTGATGTTTTGACATCTGGAGCCTTGTTGACCCTGGAGGGGCTGCCCGTTCCAGGTACAGTCAATTCCCAGAGACAGGGACCAACTCAATCAAGAGTGGAGCCTGTACTTTGCAAACACAAACGAACCAATACAGAGCCTATCCGCCCCCTCTATCAGACTCTCACACTCTGAGCCATCATCTACCTGCCCTAATCACCCCAGGGCCAGGTGCCAGACAACCAAAGGAACAGCCCCTATGCCCTAGAGCCAACTGAAATTATTCAAACTAGCCAGTCTTAAACCTGCCCACCCTGCCTGCCTGTCCTGAAGAGACCACAATACAGGCTCCTGCTCACCGTTTCTCCCTCTCCCTGCTTCCCTGGGTGGCTCCCCATGGCTGGATGTGCCCAAATCTCTTGTCTGTGAACAACGATCTTTTCAATAACAGTCATTTTTTATACCTATTGGTCTTACTATACTCAAATTTTCTATCAATACACTATATTTTAAAGCTCTTCCTCTGCCCCATTCTTCCTCCCTCTCTCTTACTTCCTGTCCTCTCCATTTTACTTTGCTAGTCTAGACGATGAGTTTTTCAAAAATCTGTCGTCAAAAAATTGGCTCTCCTTTCACATACAAACATGCAATTCTTGTCAACTACTCCCCCTACCAGAGTACTCTATTCTTACACCATTTGGCAGAACAACGGAAAAGAAATGATCCCTTTTGCTAAAAATAAGTAAAACATAATTTTATGTATACTACAGAGTAATTGATTTTTAAGCTTAATTTGTTTAACTTAAAAAGATGGCCATCATCAAAAGGTCTACAAATAATAAATACTAGAGAGGGTATGATGAAACAGGAACCCTCCTACACTGTTGGTGGGAATGTAAATTGGTGCAGTATGGAGGTTTCTTAAAAAACTAAAAGTAGAACTACCATATGATCCAGCAATCCCACTCCTGGGCATATATTCAGAGAAAACTATAATTCAAAAAGACACATGCACCCCAATGTTCATAGCAACACTATTTGCAATAGCCAAGACATGGAAGCAACCTAAGTGTCCATCAACAGATGAATGGATAAAGAAGAGGTGGTATGTGTGTGTATATATATAAATACACACACACACACACACACAGACGGAATACTACTCCACCATAAAAAAGAATAAAATAATGACATTTGCAGTAACATGGATGGACCTAGAGATTATCATACTAAGTGAAGTAAATCAGAGAAAAACAAATATCATATGATATTGTTGATATGTAGAATCTAAAAAAATGATAAAAATGAACTTATTTACGAACCAGAAACAGTCACAGACATAGAAATGTATGGTTACCAAAGGGGAAGTGGGGGGGGATAAATTAGGAGTTTGGGATTAAAATATACATACAACTAAATATAAAATAGGTAACCAACAAGGACCTACTGTATAACACAGGGAACTATACTCAGTATCTTGTAATAACCTATAATGAAAAAGAATCTAAAAAAGAATACATTATATATATATATAAAACTGAATCACTTTGTTGTACACCTGAAACTAACATTGTAAATCAACTATATTTCAATAAAAATTTTTAAAAAATAAAAGAGAAATGCCATTTGATTGAGCAGCTATTGTTTTGAAGCTGAAAATCATAAATGAATCAAAGATCTCAGTCTATAAAAGTAGACTGGAGAATACACGTGCGTGTACATGCACACACACATGCACAAACTAGGGGTGAGTCATAGGTGGATATTAGGATGGGGTGAATGAGTTCAATCCCTTTAAATGAAGCAGATACAAAGATGAACTTCCGCCTTCCCCTGTAGTAGAATTCTTGGTCTGGAAAACCACGGTCTACTAAGAAAAGACTGAAAACATTCATTTAGCTTCCATTCTAAGACATTAGCTAAACACACCAAGTGTTTTATGCACAGTTAGCTGCAAAACGAAATGAAAAAAACAAACAAACAAACAAAAACAAAGCAAAAGAACTATAAAACAACAAGCAGGAAAAGAGACTGTCTTCTAAATTATATACAAACATCCCCTCTGTATATCCCAGCCTGCTGGTATTGAAAATCAAACACAGTCTAGCAATCATGAAAAGAACTTATTAAACCAAAAGAGTTCTCACTACCCATCAGCAACAAAAGTTCAAGGGCCCTCGGGCTCCTCTGACAGTTCGTTATACAGAGCAATGAACCTAGGAAGCTCCACAGGGGCAAAGGATTCCACAGAGGTTCAGAAGCAACCGAAGGCAGACATGCCCTCCCAGTGCTGCAGCTCATTAAGGTGTTTCATATTCAAACAAAGTCAACAGGAAAATATCACCACTCTTCTAATGTGAAATGAAAAGAATGTGAATATTGACCATCATTAAAATAAAAAGAAGCCCAAAATAGATCTTTAGGACCAAACAGCCATTTGCAACCTGAAAAAATAGACGTGGCCATGTCTTATCCTGCAAAGCACATTTAGCAAAGAGAATTCATTATTGGGAAATGTCAGTTCTTCACTTCCTCACCAGTCAAGTTGAATCTTAGCCAGGATCTACAAGTACAAATGAATTTGATGAGATTTGGTTGTTTCAAAAAGTAGCCTGGAAGAAGGAAAGAGGGTGGACGTGCAGCCTTCACCCAAGTTTGAGCTTTCCTGTTTGCTAGAAGTTGTGTGACTTTAGGTACATCATTTAGTCTCTGTGCCTCATTTACATCACATATAAAATGGGAGTAAAAATTATTTCACTGCCTTCTCCCCTGAATATAAACGTATGTTGTAAACTAGTAGTTTCCACACAATTGACAATATTCTTGCTATATAAAATGTATTAAAATAAAATCAGATTATCTGGATTTAGAGGAGGAATATATTATACCAATAAACCAAATTTCATATTTCTGTATATGTAGTTATCACAAGGCTAGGTAAACAAGTATTTCCTGAATTATCGACTAATGATCTAGTTCTCATCCTAGGGAATCACAAAAACACACTCACTCACCTACTCTAGCCCCTTTGATAACACATAAAGGATTTCTTTCCTTTTACTATCCTCTTTCAGCACTCACAGGATGCCTAGCCTGATACCCTTCAGCGGTACACTTTGGGAGAAACTTTTCAGTGGAGATGCATTAAATTCAGCCAGCAGATTGAGGAGACTGCTCTGAATATGTTCTAACAACATGCCCACCCAGAATGGCTACAACTGACCATACCAAGCTAAAGGTCTTGAATTTTTTTGATCCTTTGAAACTATGAAAGAATTTAAACTTTACTATTGATAAAATAATTTTTAAACTTATTTTTATCATCATCAAGCTTCTTAAATTGATAAATGAGTAAATGAATATTTTATCTAATTCAGTATACACAGCAGGACAATATATTTCAACTCATTGTTACGTCTCTTGAAGCCATTCCCCCAACGTTTCATTGTGAAGTTCATATATGCAGAAAAAGTTGAAAGAATAGTACGATAATCACCAGTGTACCCACCGCATAGATCCAATCTTTGTTTACATGTTGATGTATTTATCATGTGTAGGTACCACATATTTTTATAACTTATTTGAAAGCAAATTTTAGACATCATGATGTTTTACACCTAATCGATTCAGCACGTACTTTCTAAAAAAGCTACTTTTTTCCTACTAAACTGCAATTCTATTATCACCTAAGAAAACATTTTTCCCAATATCATTCAATATCTATTATATATACAAATTTCATCAATCAAACCCCAAATTCCTTTCATAGCTTTTACACCTCTGTTGCATATGTAATTTTGAATAGAGCTATACATCTTATACTTTTTTTTTTTTTTAAATAAGGATCCAGTCAGGGTTTATACGTTGCATCTGGTTGTTGTATTTCTTGGCTTCTTTTACTTTATTTATCCTAAAATATTTATAAAACTAGATAAAACTAGTAACAATGAAACTAATGGGTAATATTCAAAATTTCTTTGCAGCTCATTTTTGTCCCTTTAGAATATATTCCATTAAGAAAGTACAATCAGAGTTAAAGGTAACTTGGGATGATTCTTTTCTCTATATGATTATGCTACCACATTTACACATAGTTTTATTTTTTTAATTTATTCTCAAATATGTTTTGCTTCCTCCTTTTTGAGTTCATTTGAGTCTTGAATATATAAACTATTTCCTGTTTTCCTCCCTCCTTATTTATTCATATACATTGTACTGAACCTTACTTCTTTTCCCTTAAAAATATGTTCTAGAGGTCACTCAAAATTAGTTCATGGTAATTGTTCTTATCTTTTTTTATAACTTTAAGAACTCCATTTTGTACATAATCTATAGTTTATTCAACCAACGATTGACAATGAATTCGTTTCCAGTCTTTTGCTACTAAAAAGAATATATGTTGTATATGTTGATGCAACTGTGTTGAATTCAGCAGAGTTCAGGTTGTGAACCTGAACCACCAGGTTGTGGTCTCATTCACAGTTATGTCTTGGGATCTCAACTTTTATATGAAGGGGTTTATGATATCTTGAAAGGGGTCAGTTCTCTTCATAAGATTATTTCAGTAACAGCTTAATAATAGTAATGATGATGATAATAATAATAGCTAGCATTTATGATTATGTTTTGTTGTCACTGTTGCTGGCAGTGGTGGTAGCATTGTTAGGGTCGAGTCTAGCTAAATGCTTTACAAATATATCCCTAATCCCTCTATCAGATAGGTTATATTACATCAATTTATAAATTAAAAAAAAACTGAAGTGCAGAAATGTTAAGTAATCTGAAAAAGACTCTAGAGGAAGTCGAATGGCAAGAACAGGACAGGATTTAATTTTGGGCAGTGTCGTTTCACAGCTCTTTCTGCCTTAAGCATAGGATGTACTGCCTCTTGGTAACATTCACTTTGTTACAAAAGGATTACAAACCACTTTTTAGAATATGTATGTGTACTGAGAAGGAAAGGGTAAAACAGATGTCCCAATCTGATTCAGGAAGGCAAATTATCAAGCTCATATATATACTAGTATAAGTTTTTAAACAATCTATCTTTAAGGATTTGGATACAAAGATTGAATGGCTAATGTTCATCACACAGAGATATTTAAGAAAAAATTAAGTTAAAAATGATGATGATAAAAGTCTACGCTAGAGAAAGACAGAAAACCAGAGAAGACCTTTTTTTAAGAGAACTAAATAAGATAAAATATAAAGATATTTAGCAATCAAAGAAGCCTGTGGATCCAGGTAGTCTAAGGTATCAGAGAAGAGTTTTGTGAGATGCTTATGATGTTCCCCAGCATCTTGCTGGGATTTGTATTTGAGTGGAAAGACTGGGCGGGGAAGGAATTCTGCCTGCAGTTCCAGTTTCACCGCTAACTGGCTGCTTGCCTCTCAGCAAGTTATTTAAATTCTCTGCGCCTGAGATTCGTAATCTGTAAAATGGTAAAATAATAGAATTTATGCCACAGATTCATTGAGGAATTGCATGAGTTAATTCACATGTGAAATACTTAGAAGAGTAACTTGGTGGGTAGTAAATAATAAGTGGTTGTCGACCCCCTCTTTAGGCTGTGCCATGCGGCATGTGGGATCTTCGTTTCCAGACCAGGGATTGAACCCACGCCCCCTGCAGTGGAAGCTCGAGCCTTGGTCGGGGGGAACTAAGCTCCCGTATTTAAAAAAAAAAAAAAAAAAAAAAAAAGGTGGTAGCTATCATTGTTTTTGTAATACATGCAGTTTACCAGGATGCCTATTCAACATTAAACTCACTTTCATCTTTGGTTTCATGGTCCAGGCATCTATATCCTGTCAAACTCCTGCTGAGTCCTGCTAAGGAAACTAAACAGAACAATAAAGAACATTATAACAAGTACTCTCTGCTAAGGTGAGCCTGGTCTCATTACTGAACCTCAAGCATGCAGTTCCTGGGTCTTTTTTTCCCAACCAGAAAGTCCTCCTTTATTTTGCTTAGTTATAAACTATCTAGTTTGGAGATTTTGCTCAAGACTCATGACGTTTTCTATGATCCTGCTGCCCTACAATGCTTACCTTCTTGGAAACTGTTTTGTGTGGTCTAGAATTTAATAACATCCTCTACTGTCTTTTCTTATCTTTTTTAGCTTATGTATGTCTTTCTTTCTGCCACTGTTTCATGAATGTATATCTATTCTCTGCATCTGGACAATAAACTCTGTGAGGTCAGAGACACTTCGAACTTGTTTGTAGTCCCTAGAACAGGGGAGAATTGCACATACTTATAGGTATTTAGTAAGTGATATGTTTTTTCTAGCTTGAATAGAATCTCAAAGAGCTTGACAACCTGGTACTCAGCTCGCCTTGCCAATGTGCTTATTAGACCAAGCTCATCCCTTTGCAGTTCAGGATGTGTAAGGTGTGAGGCTGAGAGATGTGGATGCTCCCTGAAAAACTGGTCTGGGATTTTCTGTAAAATCAACAGGGTGGTTGGTGGTGGTCAGCAGCACACTTTCTCTATGATACCACTGGGGAGAGTTTCTTAATTTCTGGGCCTGACTCTTAGTATCATTTGAGAACTAACTCACAACCCCATTCTTCTCGGGACACTGGTTCATCTTGGATCCTGAAAATGGTTTAGAGCTTCCAGACCCCAGCTCTTGAGGATTGAAACTCTTGTCCTCCAGACCTTTCCTTTTGGTTCCCTAACAATAAGAGAACTTCCTCACATAGAATTTTTTGTTGTGATTGCAGTTACTGTTTACAGCATAAACACCGTACAGACCACAGTGTGCTTCTTTTAAATAAGGAGAAAATAAATCAAGCTCAGATTTTATAGTGTTACTGACTAGCGTAATTTGTAACAGCCAGCTCTGCCCATATGGCCATTTGAGAGAAAAAGCGTGTGTACGTGTGTCTGTGCACACACACATGTGTGCACATGTACACATCCTCAGTTGGAGTGGGGGGGTGTGTACCAAAACTCAGAACTCAGCACATCTAGTTAGAAAGTTCAAGTTGCAGGTTTAACTTAAGTGTACCAGGTTTCTCAAGTCTGTGCCCCAGTGCCAGCTCTGAGCAGATGTGATTCTTAAATAAAATGAAAGGCTGCAAGCCAGAAGCTTGTAACAGATTTGCCAGCTGTGAGCACACTGTTTACAGATTGAACTTGGGACCCAAACCATTATGTAGTATAATTTACGACAACTCAAGAAAATATGTTTTGACAAACAAGCGAGAGAGTGGCATGGACATATATATACTACCGAACGTAAAATAGATAGCTAGTGGGAAGCAGCCACCAGAAGCTTGTAACAGATTTGCCAGCTGTGAGCACACTGTTTACAGATTGAACTTGGGACCCAAACCATTATGTAGTATAATTTATGACAACTCAAGAAAATATGTTTTGACAAACAAACGAGAGAGTGGCATGGACATATATATACTACCAAACGTAAAATAGATAGCTAGTGGGAAGCAGCCACATAGCACAGGGAGATCAGCTTGGTGCTTTGTG
>NW_020174429.1:5726010-5790846 GCF_003031525.2 Neophocaena asiaeorientalis asiaeorientalis
ACAAGATATCTCTCCTCAGCAGAGTGCAAACATTCTGCAATGCTTTCCCCCCTCTCCCAACCACCTCAAAGTTCAGATTTGGTCAGAGTAGACAATGGTTTTCTTTACTAGAAACAAGCGGGGACTAAGAAAAATAGGAGAGAGAGAGAGAGATATGGATACAGTGTATCTTTAGTTATATATTATATATAATATATAATTGTTTATAAGAATAATTATATAGGTGTGTGTGTGTGTATATATATATATATTACTTCAGTCTTCATGGGCACCACAGCCTCATTTTAAATAGTGCCAAGGAGAATACTAAGGATTAAACCCTTGTTGATTACTTTTTATTGTCCTTGGTTGTGAATTATTTGCCAGTTTGAATAAGCAGAATATATTTAAGCAGCTGATCTGTATACCTCACCAAGTGCTTGTAAAAAGAAACAGTAAGCTCTTCTTGCAATAATCTTGAACTTAGGGGTGAGTCTATATATAGTAAAACTGAAAACAGAGCCTTGAGCAATGATATGAAAGATTCTGATAGTCTTCATCAATTATTTGGGTAGCTCATGTACTGGTAGACAATTATTTGGTATATTAAAACTGGTCCTTGGAGTAAAGATGTTGTTTTAGGAAACAACACAATTTTATTTCGTACATACTATGATATTGCTACTAAGTGAAGCATTAGAAATACAAAGATTTATGAGACGCTGCCTTCCTGTAAGTAGCAAAGAGTCTATAAATAAAGTCCTCCAGTCCATATTCTATATATGCCCATGAATAAATGTTTAGAGAAGTCACAGATACATTTAATTTAAAGACAGTCTAGTAACGGTTTTAATTGTTCAGGGCCATGGATTAAAGACCAGAGGGAAAATTTATTGCTGTACATAAAATTAAAGACAATTATTTTCTACACAGAGGTAAAAACATCTTGAGAGGATAGGAAAAGTGTTTATTGCTGTCTTCATTATATCAGTAACTTGAGTGTGTCATTAAATAAATGAAGTGCTGGCTATATTTAAGTAGTGACTTAGAACCACCAGCTATGTTTGGATAGGATCGATTTCTTCCATGCTGCCTGGATACATTTAGTACAATTAAAATCCAAAATATGTTTCCCCAAAACATTTTAATTCATAATTTCTCACTCTCTTTTCTCTGTAGTAGAAGTCCTGTTAATTGTAGATTTCCTTCAAGAATTGAAGAAATAGAAAACTTACTATTGGAGGATTTTTTTTACCTTATTTCATCAAGTAATACAGTCTATAGAGACTCGAAATCCTAAAAATTAAAACAATTGTAATACTAAAAAGTAAAAAAATTAACACCTAAAATTAAAAATAAAAATCAGGATAGACACATTTTCTGAAGAATTATTTGATCCTTCACATATAATTTCAACTATTCACAGTGCAGTGAGTTTATCATATGTGATGTGAAGGGTAACAAAGTGCCCACCATACCCACCAGGGAAAAAGTGTTATAATATTTCCAAGGTTCAAGGCACTACTAAAGGCAAATGTATGTTACATTTCACCTATAATTAATATTTTAGTTGACATTGATCAAAAAAATAAACAGTTGTATACATCCCATGAGATACTAGGTCACAAGACAGGCAGGCTTTGAAAGAAGAATTGGTCCATGGTATAAAGCAAAAGGCTTGAAACGTTTTGCTCATATACATCATCATGAGGACGTAATTTCCAGCATATTGTAAGAATTCATATTTTAAAGTAATAGGGGCAGAGATCAAGATGGTGGAATAGAAGAGTATAGAGCTCACCTCCTCCCACAAATACATCAAAAATACATGTACACATGGAACAACTCTCACAGAATACCTACTGAACACTGGCAGAAGATCTCATTCAGCCAAAGTTGCATGAAAGGTCACCATGTAACCAGGAAGGACAAAAGAGGGAAAGAAAAAGGTAATTGGGATGGGACCTGTGACCCCTGGGAGCTGTGAAAGAGACTGCACTGGCTGGGAGGTCAGCCGGGACAGACAGGGAGCTTCAGAGACTCAGAGGCAAGTGCAGCTGGCTTGCAGCGGGCATAATAGAAACAGACCAGCACAGATGGTCCTGGCCACCTCACTACCTCCCCAGCCCAAGACACATGTCTGCTGGTACACATGGGGGCTGGGTGCTAAAACTCAGGGTTCAGCGGACGGACCTGGGGAGAGGAATGGGGTTGGCTGTGCAGAGAAAGCCTGAAGGGACTGGAGTGTGGTCTGGGCCACAGCTGGCATGTGCACAGGACAGAGCCCAGGTCTGCCACAGGAGCACCGTTGCTAATGCACTGCTGAAGGGAGGGGCGGGGCCCTGCCGTCGTCGCAGCCTCATTCTCCATGTGCTCATAGCAGGTGCAGCTCCGTCTCTACAAATTCTAGGAGGAGAAATCGCGGAAGTAGGGCTGAAATCTGAGCTGTGTCCCAGCAGATGTGGACCTCAGCGCATTTATGCCACCAGCAGCTTTGTAAGCTCAGCACATGAAGGACATCTGCTGCCTTTCTTTACACTACCAATGAAATACCAGAAAGGTAAAGTAGAAAAACAATCCCTTTTAAAACGCATCAAAAAAAAATACTTAGGAATAAATCTGACCAAGGAGGTAAAAGACTTATATGCTGAGAACTATAAAACACTGATAAAGGAAGTTGAAGATAATTCAAAGAAATGGAAAGATATCCCATGCTCTTGGATTGGAAGGATTAATATTGTTAAAATGACCATACTACCGAAAGCAATTTACAGATTTAATGCAATCCCTATCAAATTACCCATGACATTTTTCACAGAACTAAAACAAATAATTCTAAAATTTATATGGAACCATAAAAGACCCAAAGCTGCCAAAGCAATCCTGAGAACAAAGCTGGAGGCATAACCCTCCCAGACTTCAGATGATACTACAAAGCTAAAGTAATCAAAACAGCATGGTATTGGCACAAAAACATATGGGTCAATGAAACAGAATAGAGAGCCTAGAAATAAATCTACACACCTTCAGTCAATTAATCTTCAACAAAGGATGCAAGACTATACAATGAAGAAAAGACATTCTCTTCAGCAAATGGTGTTAGGAAAGTTGGACAGCTGCATGTAAATAAATGAAGTTAGAACACTCTTTTACACCATACACAAAATAAACTCAAAGTGGCTTAAAGACTTAAATATAAGACATGACCCCATAAAACTCCTAGAAGAGAACATAGGCAAAACATTCTCTGACATAAATCACAGCAACGTTTTCTTAGGTCAGTCTCCCAAAGCAACAGAAATAAAAGCAAAACTAAATCAATGGAAGCTAATCAAACTTATAAGCTTTTGCAGAGGAAGCCATAAACAAAACGAAAAGACAACTGACAGAAAGGGAGAAAATATTTGCAAACAATGCAACTGATAAGGACTTAATTTCCAAAATATACAAACAGGTCATACAACTCAATAACAGCAACAAAAAAAACAACCCAATCAAAAAATGGGCAGAGGGCTTCCCTGGTGGCGCAGTGGTTGAGAGTCCGCCTGCCAATGCAGGGGACATGGGTTCGTGCCCTGGTCCGGGAAGATGCCACGTGTCACGGAGCAGCTGGGTCCGTGAGCCATGGCCACTGAGCCTGCGCGTCCAGAGCTTGTACTCTGCAATGGGAGAGGCCACAGCAGCGAGAGGCCCGTGTACCGCAAAAGAAAAAAAAAAAAAATGGGCAGAACACCTAAATAGACATTTCTCCAAAGAAGACAGACAGATGGTCAATAGATACATGAAAAGGTACTCAACATTTCTAATTTTTAGATAAATGCAAATCAAAACTACAATCAGGTATCACCTCACACAGGTCAGAATGGCCATCATCAAAAAGTCTACAAATAATAAATACTGGAGAGGGTGTGGAGAAAAGGGAACCCTCCTACACTGTTGGTGTGAATGTAAACTGGTGCAGCCTCTATGGAGAACAGTATGGAGGTTCCTTAAAAAACTAAAAGTAGTGTTATCATATGATCCTGTAATCTCACTCCTTGGTATATATCCAGAGAAAACTATAATTTGAAAAGATACATGCACCCCAATGTTCATAGCAGCACTATTTGGAAGCAACCTAAGTGTCCATCAACAGATGAATGGATAAAGATGTGGTATATACATATATATGTGTGTGTGTGTATATATATATACACAAACACATACACATACATATTTACAGAATATTACTCAGCCATATAAAAGAATGAAATAATGACATTTGCAGCAACATGGATGGACCTAGAGATTATCATACTAAGGTGAGGTAAATCAGACAGAGAAAGACAAATATATGGTATCACTTATATGTGGAATCTGAAAAATGATACAAATGAACATATTTACAAAACAGAAACACACTCACAGACATAGAAAACAGACTTATGGTTACCAAAGTGGAAAATGGTGGGGGGGGGAGGGACAAATTAGGGGTTTAGGATTAGCAGATACAAACTACTATATATAAAATAAACAACAAGGTCTTACCGTTAGAGCAACAGGGAAGTATATTCAACATCTTGTAATGAACTATAATGGAAAAGAATCTGAAAAAGAATATATATATTTACACAACACTATAAGTCAACTATATTTCTATTTAAAAAAATTTTTAAAAACATTCACAACAGCCACAAAAAAACACAAAGTAACAGAATCACTCCTTTAAATGTATTCAATAGGCTGTAAATAACAGTAATTTGATACTCAACATCAACCATTTTAGATAAATTCATGAAAAATTTTACATTTGTACACTTCAACTCATATTCTGATTTTACTTATTCCACAAAATTCTATTCTAATGTAATATTTATATTTGAAAGTGTTAATGAGCACCTTTCATATTACATTTCTTTGTAACAATAACTATACATTTTTTTCCTCTGAGCCTAAGGCTCTATGATGTTATAAAAAACTCATGTAGATTGAGTTTTATTATAATTATTGTTACAACACAATTATTCAAAACAAATAAATGTATTATATATTATAAGTACTTTTTAACCCAAAAATAGAATTGGAAAAGTTGTTCTTAATGATATGGTGCAAGTGGAGATTGTAGTGTCTTGATTAAAAAACTTTTCCTAGAAACCAGTATTTTAAATTGTCCCTTTATTGGTGTCTTTTTTTTTTAAAGCATATTGGGCAAAGAGCCATAGTAAGATTCTAGATGGGTGAGATGCAAGCGGAAAAGGAGTGTGGAAAAGAAGAACTGATTGGCATCTCAAATGCAGATACTTTACACAAATCAATTTTAGGAAAAACTACATACGGAAATTGAAGTTCTGGAAATTGATTCACTAAATATTATGCATGCCAAGGTACCCCTAAGAGAGTTTTCATATACTGCTAGGAATAGGAGTATCTCAGCTTGGAATGCTGGTAAAGGGTATAACCTAGGAAAGCATTCTGGAGGGGTTTTTTTGCTGGGAGTGGTTGATATTAATTGAAGACCATGTTAAATACAAAAAGATTCAGAAAGGAGTGGGTGAACCCTTTGGTGAAGGGTTCACCAAAGAAAAGCTCAATAATCATCCTAGTTTCACTGTGTTTGACCCTGATTGCCACTATTCTGCTGCATATTTATTCACTTTGTACTCTTAACCATGAAACAAATGATTTCCTTGCAGTCCTTGAGAGGAGACTGAGATGAGCTCAAATGTGAAAGGAGAAACATAAAAGGGGAAAAGTCTCCTCCTAGGGAAATACTCTGGGAAACCTTGTTTACAGAATCATTTACTAGATTTAATGTTTGCTCTACTAGCATTATTTTTTTCAGCTAAAGAAATACCAGAGCGCTTCAAGTGAAACATCATTTATCTTATGTCTTGTCACAACTAGACTTGATTATCTCTCTGTCACTCATTTTAAAACCACTGTGCCTTCCAGTCTTGTATGTCAGTTGTGTTGGTGTGGTTACCCAACACACATGGTTATCCAACACATTATTCCAAGCGTATTGATCTTGTAACTCTTCAAAGCAATAAATTCCTTTTCCAATACCAGACCAATCAAGGTTCAAAATTATAATCCATGGTATTAATCTGGGTAGAGAAATTCGTTAACATGATGAGCTTTTTAACTAATGGCTAATTTCTCTAAATGGTCATTGAAGATTCAACAGAAAGTATTAAAGAAGGAACATACAGGAGGCATCAGTTCTGATGGACAGCACAATTAAGACCAAAGAATGTCTTTTATAATTATATCAACTGTCAAGATCAGCATCCCCCAAAAGCCTTGGGCTTAATTCTACAGCAAGTATACCTTCAAGCAAGGAGTGCTAAGTGTGTACATACTTGACCCTATCCTTGACCTAAATTTGCCCCAGCAGAAAGTCAGGGCTCTCTCTTTTTAGAAAAACAGGCCTTAGAAGGATAGTTTCGGGAAAGGGTATGGAAGGTTGGGGGATATAATCATTGCCAGGATCAGATACAAGAAGAAGCAAAATATGAACAGAATGAATGGTTCTATTCAAGTAACAACTGCACAGGGAAAGAACCCAGAATTGGGAACAAATAGCCTAACTCAACAGCTGTATCATTTCAATCAACTCTCACAGCTCCTCCATATCTCAATTATTTTATGTAGACCAGTGATCCTCATCTGGGAGTGGTTCTCCCCCACAGGGCAATGTCTGGACACGTTCTTCGCTGTAACAGTTTGGGAGAGAGGGTGCTACTGGCATCTAGAGGGCGGAGGCCAGGGCTGCTGCTAAACATCCTACAACACATAGGACAGCCCCTCCAACAAAGGATGATCTGGCCCCAAATGTCAGGAGTGCTGAGACTGAGAAACCCTGATATAGCGGTTGGACATGTATACCCTGCCCTGCCTGCACTGAGGAGTTGTTATGAAGATAAAAGGGAAAAGGAGACAAATGTTTTAGGAAACCACAAAATTATATAATCGACAGTGTTATTCTTACCATATTATTTATTTCCACTTACCCTTAGAATTCCTTCCCCCTGACAAGGAACCCAAGGTCTTTATACTACTTTTAAGGATGTCTCAGCCTCTTGAACTCAGCCCCTTTCTCTTTAGAGTTTGTCCCTTCTCTCCTAACTCCTATGTTTCATCAAAATATCTTTATTAAATTTCTATTTTCTCTGGATATTTTTAGGTGAATACATTTTCTGAGAAACTACTTTGAATTGATGGCTCAAAATACAATTGCTGTTAATAGTTTAAAATGTATCCAAGTGGGAAAAAAATTTTTTAAAAGATGAACAGAATTTAGAGCTCATTTTTTGCAGTCATTTTCTAAATGTGCACGGTAGATTCCTAGGGTTCTGGGAAGCATCACAATGGGATCAACGACAGGTAAAAGAAAAAGGAGAACAGGCTTCTTTCTGTATCATCTGCCCGTTTTTTAATTAAAACATCTCAGGTTTTTTTTTTTTTTTAAATTGACATATTGTGGTCTTTTGCAAGCTTTAATTTGACAAGAGTTCTACCACTAAGTAAAAAGCCCAGAAAGCTACTAATCTCATTTGTTTCATTCTTATAAAGAAGGAACCGAGGCTCCGGTAGCCTTAAAGACAGATGAGAAGAGGTGAGAAACAACAATAAACCACAAAGCCAGGTTCCTGACTCCTAGTCCAGTGACCTTTCCAATCTGCCATGTTAGCTCATCGAGAATGATTGCACTTCAACAGGAGGCTTTAAAGGCCTAATGCAGAAGACTGAGTCATGTGAGGATTGTTGGGTTTGTAATAGAGGAAGTGAGAGAGGAATTTTTAAGCAGAATCTTTTAGCACCTTCAAATAATCAGCCCACATCCACTGGCTCTGCCAATAGTCTGGATCAGAAGCATGCATCACCTCAATAAGTAATAAACCAACTCCCCATTTGGTCCTTCTTCTCTCCAGATTACCCCCTTTTGTGACAGAAGAATGAATGGATATGATTTGCCTGTATCATGTGTCCCCATCCAACCTGGTCATAAAAATAAGCGGTGGGGAGCTTGTTGTAGAGCTACCACGATCTATGTCTCATAAGCAGAATCAGAGTCTCCAGGGCTATTGTCTGGAAATCTGTATTTTGACTTGGGGATCACTAGTACCACACACCATCCATTAGTTAAAAAGGGACGTTTTTAAACTGGGAGAAGTGAATAGCTGATTTGACTAGTCTGTTATTGATATTGTCATCGAATCAATTTGCTGTCCTCGTGTCCCCTAACCGTATTATCTCTGCCTGAACTATATCAAGGACAGATCTCACCCTGCAGAAATGTCCATAAAGCGACCAATGTATCCTTCTCCACAGCTGACTCTGTCCCAGCTGGAGCCTTAGGGCCATTCAGACCAGTGCACATGCCACCCCTCCTTTTGTCATTCCTCCTACAGAATTTAAAACCAATAACCACAAATGTCGAACATCCATATGGCACTTTATAGCTGCACAATGTTTGTTTTTTTTTGCGGTACACGGGCCTCTCACTGTTGTGGCCTCTCCCGTTGTGGAGCACAGGCTCCGGACGCTCAGGCTCAGCGGCCATGGCTCACGGGCCCAGCCGCTGCGCGGCATGTGGGATCGTCCCGGACCGGGGCACGAACCCGTGTCCCCTGCATCGGCAGGCGGACTCTCAACCACTGCGCCACCAGGGAAGCCCTGCACAATGTTTTATATTCATTTTTGTTGGTCATTTCAGAAAAGAACTCTCCAAGGTACGTTTGTATTGTCACCCTTAGATGATGGATGAAGAAACAGGCCATAGGGGAGGTCTGGGTCACACAGCAGGGACAAGAATGATTCTGTCTCCAGGCTTCTGCTGTTTCTGTCTGATTTACTCTACATTGCTTGGCTGGGTAGCTGCCATTTACCCATCCAGATCCATTCTCCTCTGCCCAGGGAGAAGAGTGGGTCTGGCCCATATCAATGGATTCCCCTATCTCTGTCTTACATTTGAGTTTGGCTATTGTAGAGCCCCGGGGAGAAATCCAAAGGAAGGAGGAGATGATGGTTGGACCATTGATTTTCCAGCTCTCTTTCTGAGTGTTCACATCAGAACGGCTGCAACTCTGGGTCAAAAGTCACCATTCCTTTCAAGGTCATGACTCTATTTGGGATTGTAGTAATGGCCCCCTTTCCTTGCCAGTTCAGGCCTAAGTGTGCTAATGACTCCTCCTCCATTACTAGGCCTTGGATGCTGCATTATTTCTTTTGCTTTTGTAATATGTTATAAAACGTTATAAGTGTTCTCTAAACATTTGTATTGATAAATAGTTCCTCATTAAACATTCTTCAAAGCCCTGAGTATGCCATCTCTTCCTCCCTCCTTCCCTCCCTCCTTCCCTCCTTCCTTCCTTCCTTCCCTTCCTTCCCCCTCTCTGCCCTCCCTCCCTCCCTCCCTTCCTTCCTTCCTTCCTTTCAATATCCATCACCATGAATAGCATAGCATCTATTTCTTGCTGGGACCCTATAGACTCAATAACCACACATCTAAGGCTGCCATAAATGTGAAAGTATAACTTGTTTTAAGCAAACTGATATATGAAGATCCAAACTTATCAAAGCATAAAGATTTTAAGGAAAAATAAATGCATCCTTTTTAGAATTTCATGAAGGCTATGACACCTTCATGTCAAGACTCTCACACACACACACTTTTACTTAGCAATGGTTTCACACACCTCCCAAAACCCATCTGAAGAAGGACCCATTATGAGCACAAACTTGAGAGAGGGACTTGAATTCAACGTCCTCATTTTATGCATGGAGAATCAGAGACACCTGTCTCAGGTGAAATGGGTATTTACTAGTAGAAATGTGACTAGAAGTCAGATCTGCCTCTGGAGTCCCACTTTTTCCTGGATTAACACTTTTTCCTCTACAGTGAACATAAATGTTGAGAATATTTTTTTTTTAAATCTCTGAAGAATTTATGTGAGTAGCACACTCCTGGGGTATATTTACATTTTTTAAAAAAATTACCCTTAAAGGATCAAGCTGACTAACTCATAAAAGAAGGTATACCTGTAGGCACTCTGTTTCATGCAAAATAGATCAGAGCTTGCAAGTGAGAATATAAAAATAAGGAAAGTTGGCATTTTACTTTCTGGGTTATTTTGGTGATCAGCAATACCTCAACTCTGATTTTTATCTTTTTGGTAGGTCTAGGATTACCCAAAAGGCAAAGAGACATTTATTTGCCCAGAAATGTGTGGATACAGTTGCACTTTTCTAAGAGCAGAGAGAGAGAAATAGCAGCAGTGAACTGCGCCTCTGAAATCTAGCGGCAGCTTTATAATGACTTATAATGGAGAGGGCCTGGTAGGAACAGAATTAACCTGGCACTGTCTGCAGCTCTGCACACCCAGAGGACAGGTCCATGGAGGACACCCACGTAGGAGTGCTGGTACGGGGTAACTTTGATGAGATTGCAGTTCTGAGCCTTCCAGCTAAACAAGAAAGCCTGTGCCACTGCTATCAGGAATTGGGTAGAGTGGGTGTTGAATTTCTCTCTTAAATCGCAATTACAAAATCCGAAGACTTCAGAAATCCAATTACTATTATTTCAGTTTTTGCAACTTTGAGGCAAACTCATTTGGAGGCAAACATTTGACCTGAATTGACTTTAGGCTATTTATAAACTATGTTTATCCCACTCAGCATACAGGAGCCTACTTTTCACCATAAAGATATAATTTTGGTTACTGGGGATTGGTTCAGACTCTTCCAGTGATTATATATTGTATTACCTTTTTTTATTTTTGAAACAGACTTTATTTTTAGAGCAGTTGTAGGTTCACAGCAACACTGAAAAGAAGGTACAGAGATTCTGTATGTACTTCTTGCCCTCACATGTACAGATTCTCCCATTATCAACATCCGGCACCAGAGTGGGACATTTGTTGCTATCAACAAACCTACACGCCATTACTGTCCAAAGTCCATAGTCTACTTTGGGGTTCACTCTTAGTATGTATATTCTATGGCTTTGGAGAAATGTATCCATCATGATAGTATCACACAGAGTAGTTTCACTGCCCTAAAATTCCTCCGAGCTCCACCTATTCATTATATTACCTCTCTTTGAAAAATTAATTCTGAAAAACATCAGACTCCAAGATTTCAGATAAGGTATGGTAGACCTGTATTTCCCATGGAACTCAGAGCTAGAAGTCTCTGGAATGGAAAGGGAAAAGAAAGGCTCGCCAGTTAGACAACCTTAGGAAAGAAAAGTCAGTATGAGCTGGTTTAGGGGCCTTGGAAAGCCTCTATAGCTCAGCTATCCATTCCTGGTCTGAAATTCAACAATTTTAACTCATTCTATAATTTATTTTAATTTTTCCTGATTTGAAATAGACCCTAGATGCCATAGAAAGGAAACATTGAGAGCTCATAGCGTAAGTTTTGAAAAGGAGAGTTCAGAAGTAAATCCACTGCCTGATAGAATAGAGGAAGGGCCTTTGTGGAAGACAGAAACTAGAAACTGTGCTAAAAGGGTAGGCTGTCCTACACTGCTGGTGGGAATGTAAACTGGTGCAGCCTCTATGGAGAACAGTATGGAGGTTCCCTAAAAAGCTAAAAATAGAGCTACCATATGATCTAGTAATCCCACTCCTGGGCATATCTGGAGGAAACCATAATTCAAAAAAATACATGCACCCCAATGTTCATAGCAGCACTATTTACAATAGCCAAGACATGGAAGCAACCTAAACGTCCACTGACAGATGAATGGATAAAGCAAATGTGGTACATATATACATGGAATACTACTCAGCCATAAAAAAGAATAAAATAATGCCATTTACAGTAACATGGATGGACCTAGAGATTATCAAACTAAGTGAAGTAAATCAGATGGAGAAAGATGAATATCATATGATATCACTTATTTATGGAATCTAAAAAAAATGATACAAATGAACTTATTTACAAAGCAGAAACAGACTCACACACATAGAAAATAATCTTATGGTTACCAAAGGTGAAAGGGTGGGGAATGAGTAAATTAGGAGTTTGAGATTAACAGATACATACTACTATATGTAAAATAGATAAAAAAACAAGGACCTACTGTATAGCACAGGGAACTATACTCAATGTCTTGTAATAACCTATAATGGAAAAGAATCTGAAAAATATGTATATGTATAACTGAATTGCTCTGCTGTACACCAGAAACTAACACAACACTGTAAATCAACTATACTTCAATTTAAAAACATGTTTAAATAAAAGAAAAAAACAAAAGGTGAGGCCAGCCAGCTCATCTAAGACACAGGGATCAGTAGATCTGCCCCACGCATTTACTGTTGTCCAGAATCAAAGAGAAAGTCACCCCAGTTTCAATGGGTCTAAAGTACAAGGGTCAGAAATACCACTGAAAATATTTTCTGCAATCAAAACAATGCCTGCTTGACCTGGTTCTCCTAAGAATTACATATATATTTACATAATGATTATAATGTGATTATATAATAATTACTATTATTATATTATAAAATACACATATATTCACAGGTGAGTCCTTGAAGTAGGAAATAGCACCCCACTATCCCCATGAGCTAAGAATCATGATCCACCAGCTCAGAGAAGTCAGGTGACTCACTAAGATGACAGAGGAGAAAGGACTGAAAGTCATCCCTGATTATCACAGAAACTTCCTGTGTCCCTGGATAACCCTTTTGAAGGCTCTCTGAAAACGAAAATCTATTAACAATAAAAAAGAAGAAGAGGGCTTCCCTGGTGGCGCAGTGGTTGAGAGTCCGCCTGCTGATGCAGGGGACACGGGTTCGTGCCCCGGTCCGGGAAGATCCCACATGCCGCGGAGCGGCTGGGCCCGTGAGCCATGGCCGCTGAGCCTGCGCGTCCGGAGCCTGTGCTCCGCAACGGGAGAGGCCACAACAGTGAGAGGCCCGCGTACCGCGAAAGAAAAAAAAAAAAAAAGAAGAAGAAGAAAGGGAAAGAGATGAGGAGTTCACAGTACATTTTTTTCCCCTTTCCTTGTCTGGAGAGTCTGGTCGGTGCACTAGGGATATTTGCAGTGATGAAGGGATATTCACACTAGAAATGTTGGGGTCTCTTTGTCTTCCCTAAGGCACTCCCACCCTAGTGAGTGATTTCCAACAGCAGAAACACCAAGGGCCAAGTGTTCACCCACTCTCCCTCTTCCGTGAAGTCTCTATTCCTCACCTCCGCTTTCCTGCCCCCAGAGAGTCAATTCCTCACGCAGCCTCTCCCATCCAGGCACCATCTCTGAATTTCCTATTTCCAAACAAAGTTCTACAAGGCCCTAAGTGTGGTTCTGATTAAGGAGATCCACACTAACATAGAGTGATATCTGTCCATTTTCAGGGGCCATCTGAATTTCCAAGGAACAGCTTGCTCATCAAACTGGATTTCTCAATTAGAGGCAGTGTGGGAAATTTTTTAAGCAAGGGGATTTTCAGACACTTAAGTCATTTCAAGCCTCTGTACTTTACCTTTTCTCCAACAGGTTTCATCACCAGTAACAAATACAAAAATAGCTTTACAGACAAAGAGATTACAATTCCCTCCTTAACACAATTAAGGTACTAGAAAGCTATGTATATAGAGATCCACGAAAGGAGACACTTCTCAAGGGAAAGTGGTTGGTATTGATCCTGACTCTCAAGCTAATAAATCCAGGGGAGTATTTTATAAATGAGACTGTATTTCTTCCTCGTAAAATTTTCTTTCATATTAATTATGTATCATCGGTTGTCTTAACTTTCTATGAAAGACCCTTCAAACGTAGAATACTTTAACAGATTTAACGAGAGCAGAGTGATCGATTCATAAAATTAGGGCTGCAAGAGAATCTATTGCCGGGGTTCTCGGCCTCGGCACTGCTGGTGTTTGAGGCTGGATAATTCTGTGTTGGGGAAAGCTGTCTTGTGCATTGTAGGGTGTTTAGCAGCATCCCTGGCCTCTGCCCACAAGATGCCAGTATCACCACTACCCCTACCTGTGACAACCAAAATCACTGCAGACACTGCCAACAGTGCCCTGAGGGCAACACTGCCCAAGTTGATAACCACTGATATAGTCCAACCTCTTCACTGCAGATAAGGTATCTAAAATACAGAAGGAGGAAGAGTCATCATCACATTTACACCTCAGTTAGGAGCAGAGTCAGCAGTGTATCATAGTTCGTTCCTATGCTCAGTCAAATATTTATTTGAGCTATTATTTCATTTATTATGCCCTTGAAAATAATTTTGCTCCAATATATTCTCTCTGGCTTAAGCACACTTTATACCATCACAGGAATTGAGAACTAAAAAAATGCTCTTGATTTCTAAATTTTGAAGGAAGATAAACGTCATCTTATATTTGCCGCATAAGATAACCGTATTAGGTAGGGGTCAACAGAACCCTGTACAGAATTGCCTCATGTGATTATGGAACCTGAGAAATTCCACAACCTGCTGTTTGCAAGCCAGAGACCCAGGAAAGCCAGCGATCAGGTCTGAAGGCCTGAGAGCCAGGGAGCTGGTAGTGTAGATTCCAGTCTGAGTCTGAAGGCTTGACAACCAGCAGCGCCACAGGCAGAAGATTGATGTCCCAGCTCCGCTGGTCAGAGAGCTAATTCTTCTTCTCCTTTTTGCTCTATTCAGGCCCTCAAGGGATTAGATGACACAGACCCACAGTGGGGAGGGCAATTTGCTTTACCGCAGTCTACCAGTTTAAATGCTAATATCATCCGGAAGCACCTTCACAGGCACACCCAGAAACAATGGTTAGTCAAATATCTGGGCACCGCATGTCCCAGTCAAGTTGACACACAAAATGAACCGTCAAAATAAGTTCATCCATCCAACAAGCAAAGACAGGGAAAGAAGAGAGAGCAAATACACTCAGCCACTTGCAATGTATCTCACTTCTAGATCCTCAAGTCACCTAATCAATAATTACTGTTCTATAAGCATTCTGCTTTTCTGTTGAGCATTTCAAATTGCCACACCCACATCAAAACATCAATCCCTAAAACATTCCCCTGAGAAGAGCAGCAATTTCCCTGTTAGACTCCCCAAACCAGAATCCCTTGTCTAAACATATCAAAGAGGCTGGTATCAAAGGTCAGAATACACCTTCTGGAAGCTACTATCCACGGTGTTTTTTAAAATCTTTGGGGACCCAGCACGTGTGCAGGTCGTGCCCATCCTACCACCCAATGCTGTGCAGTGTTGCCTGATGGGCTTTAGTGAAGTAGACTGTGTTGCTTCTCCGGATCACGTGTCATAATCTTAAGGTGCCCTTGACATTTTACAAAGGCCTAATTTCTTCATTTGATAATTCTAACACCTTGGTTCAGGAAAATGCCAATCAGCTATGCAGTGCTGCCTGCAATCAAAGGGACATGCCCACCATCGCCAACAGAAATAGGGGTGAAAGACAATGAGGAGTGAGTTGTAGCTCTGTTTTGATTTGATTTTTGAAAATGGGAGCTAACTCAGAGAAATGGAAGAGAACTGAACTGAGATGTAGAAAGCCAGTTTTCAAACTGCCACTTGACAACATAAGGCTTCAGACCAGTGGTTTTCAACAGGAGGTAAATTTGCCCTCCAGGGGACATCTGACAATGCCTGGTGACATTGTTGGTTGTTACAGCTGGGGGAAGATAGAGGCCTGAGATGCTGCTAAACATTCCATAGTACACAGAACAGCCCCGCACGATGAAGAATGATCCAGCCCCGGATGGCAGTAACACCATGGCTAGAAACTCTGCTTCAGGCAATCACTTCTCATCACTCATCCTCACTTTTCTTACCTGGAAAACAGGAACCATGTGTCTCATGGAAGTAAAAATATTTTAAAGTCTTCGGCTTTAAATAAATGGAGGATTATCTGACCCTGGGGTCATTTTAGTACTTCAAGTCTCACAAAAATGCCTGAGAATTCTTCATTTTCCGCTTCAAACGTGAATTTGGACTTTCAGAAATCCCAAATATTTTAAAAAGTCACTTTGGAAAGACCCATAGAAGACCTTCTAGTGAGGGCAGGACTTGAAGCAAAAGATGGTACAGAGGGCTTCCCTGGTGGCGCAGTGGTTGAGAGTCCGCCTGCCGATGCAGGGGACATGGGTTCGTGCCCCGGTCCGGGAAGATCCCGCATGCCGCGGAGCGGCTGGGCCCGTGAGCCATGGCCGCTGTGCCTCCACGTCTGGAGCCTGTGCTCCGCAACGGGAGAGGCCACAACAGTGAGAGGCCCGCGTACCACACACAAAAAAAAGACGGTACAGAGCAGAGGCTGAGAAACCAGGTTTTCAAGCAAGTGTGTCTGGGGTTCAAATTCCACCTCTAGCCTGTATTAACTTCATGGTCATGGGCAAGTTACTGAACATCTATAAAACACAGTGTTAACAGTACCTACTTTGTATGGTTGTGACTATTTAATGAGTAAATGCATATAATGAGCTTAGAACAGTTCTTGGTAGATAGTAGACGTGTATTAAATATTGGCAATTACAATATTTTTAATGAAGCCGACCAGGATTATGTGAGGCATTACAGGACACAGAGGACAGTAACCTTATCTAGTGGAGGGGTGGTCAGGGGATGTTTCCTGGAAGATGTGGTACCTGAGTTACATCTTAAAAACTGACAGATGTTAGAGGAAGAGTATAAAACCAGAGGCAGGGAGGCCAGTTAGGAAGCAATTAACAAGTCCAGACTAAAGCTGAGAGTTGAAACCAGGGCAGTGGTTGTAGGAATGGAGAAGAGGTATAAACAGCAGGATTCAGTGATGACTAGCTGTGAGAGAAGAGAAATCAGGAAGGAGAGGGCCGAAGCTAGTACTTGAACAAGTTGCCTACACTCTCGGAGCTTCAGTTTTCCTCATGCACGAAATGGAGATAATTGTACCTACCTAACCAGATTATTATAAAGATCAAAGCAATTTTATTTAAAAACCCATAGCATAGTAGACAATAAGCGGAAACTCTCACTATTATAACTATTATTAACAATAATTACAGCAGCCCTGGAAGGGGTCCCTAGATGACAGCTAGCCCAAGAGACAGCAGCAGGAAGAGATTTGCCCAGTGTTACAACCATCTACTTAGTGACAGAGCCATAAATTGTAGCTGCTTTGAAGCAGCAACGAATGTGCAGAACAGGGCAAGGTCTACCTGTAAAGACCATCCAAGTGATCATGCCTTAGCATTTTCTGAGTTCTTTGGCATGCAAAGAAGGGCTAAGCAGATTGGGAAAAATTGGAAAACAGCACATTGATCTTCAAAGAGCTGCCAATCTAGTGGAAACAATTAGGTCAAAAACTTCGGAAAGCAAGTAACGCATTCAACAGGAATCCAACGAGAGCCAATGAACATTATCTTGATCAGTATTATGAACAGGACAGTGAGGCAAGGCGGGGATGGTTAAATAAGAAAAGTTCCTGCCGTTGTACAACTGAAATTAATATAGTGTTATATGTCAATCATACCTTAATAAAAACAATAAAGAAATCATTTTTTTAAAAAAGAAAAGTTCCTTCAGGAAAAGATTCAGAAACAGCTCATTCAAAATATGAGAGAAGAGTCTCACTATTTCAATTCTCTTTAAAATAACTTCATTTGAAAGCTGCTTATAAATAAAATTGAAACCATACCAGAACAGTATATTGTCTACTTTTACATTTGTAAAGAAGAATCTTTCTTCTCTACTAAGTTCAACGATTCTTCTTTGTCACTGTAGTTTATATTTCTCAAAATATTCCTCTTTATCTCACCATATGGTGTGAATCTTATAGCAGTGAAAGGAAATACATTTCCTAGAAGTGTCCACTTACTTACTCTAAGTAGGTGGCGATCAAAAAGGGCCCAAGGACAAGCCCCTTTGAACTGTTGAGTTCTGATGGGGTTCTTAATGGAAGTCGTAAGTCAAAACCTCATATAAAGAAAAAAAAATTGCCTTTTGTAAGTGTCTCAGATTTTCTTCCTAACAGATGAACAAATGAGTGGGATTTCTACTCTTCTCCATCCCTTCCCCACTAGCTAAATGAAACCAGATATCAAATAGATGATTGTAGCGTGGGCACCATCTGATATAGGTTATACATAATTTTTTACCAAATGGAAAGAGCTGAGAAAACATATTTCATTCACTGTGTAAAATTTATAGTTTCTTTCATTCTGGGGAAGTTCCATAAATTTTTCTGAAAACTTGCAATATATCTATGAGAGCAATCTTATGCTCCGCCAACTGAATCAAGATGTATCAATTTCTCTTATACACACTGAAGACCCTTGAATCGTCAGACCCAAGACATATTAACTGGCCAGATAAGACTGAAAAGAGATATGAACAAGTTACAGATGGCCTGCATTAATGTCAACAGAGAATCGAGCTTTTGAGAGCTCGAGTGACAGCTCTGATGTGCTCCTTGGGATGACTTCTTTGTTGTTTTTAGGAATTCCATTTTCAAATCCACGATGGCAACCACTCAAAAGTATTTCTTAAAGAGAGTACATGTTGCTTCCTGTCAATCTAACATTTTGTGGGCCAACGTTTGATGACCAAGATATTAGAATATAATCCTGCAATCATACTATCTGAATTGGTCAAAATGCTTTTGCTCCCCTCTCAGCTGGTCTCAATAAAGGTAAATATCCTGAAAAAGATACATTTGCAGGATCATTGCCACTAGGATTAGACTTGCTTAGAGACCACATTTCAATCTTGGTTAAATTCAAGGAAAGATTTCCTCAATTGTTCTTGTCATTAAAACAGGACTTTTGGTGAGGGAAAGGCCAAGAATAGGAATACAAACAAGAATGGAAAAATATATATAATAACATTATTCCTTTAAACCCTAATGAAGAATTCTGAAAGTATGTTTTTATAATCTATTACTAAGAGAGAATATAGGCATGAAAATAACAGGTTCTATTAAAGACATCATTTTCAGCACTACTTGTCTTTCCTTCACCTCTCATGTAAACATAATATTTCCTATGGACTCCTGATGTTGTTATTTGAATAAGTGACATTCAACCTCATCTCTAAAGAATTGCCTTTCCATTGTATTTTATAAACAATCACAAATTTGGCTGTACCTGAGGTTTTTCGATCCCACAAAAGCTGGACTCGAGAAAATGCTTTTCATATTCCTGAAGGGCCCACTGTATTACGGGTCATTGGAATATGTGACAGTGTGCCTGGACATGGGGGGAAGAAAAAAACCTCACAGGCACATGATGTATTGACTTGACATCACAATTCTGAATCCTGGGATGTAGAATTAAATAAATTATGACTTAATTTTTTTGCTTTATGTGCAAAAAATAACAACAAACAGGTCTCCAAAGCCTACAGATTAAATGTCTGAAAATGCAATTTAGGAAATACCTTGAGTAAGATGTTTTATGAACATAAAATGGAAAGCCAGATATTTTGAACTGTGAATGAGACAGATAAACACATTAAAACACATTAGAGTAAGGCCAGACACTATAAAACCCTTAAATGAAAATATAGGCAGAACACTCTATGACATAAATCACAGCAAGATCCTTTTTGACCCACCTTCTAGAGAAATGGAAATAAAAACAAAAATAAACAAATGGGACCTAATGAAACTTAAAAGCTTTATTTCTCATAATAGAAAAATAGACTGCTAATGTTGGTATAAATTAGTTAAATATGTAGAAACATAAAACTAAACTTACGTTTTCAATTCTCATGCAACTATAAATCCAAAAAAATTTTATAAATTTAAAACAGAGCTACAAAACCAATAAAAATCAAATTAGTAATAAGTTAATGTTGTGTACAATGCTTAGCGGCATCTACATCACCATTTACAATGCAAATATTGTACTGAATGAGAATCTGTACAGAATCATTTGGGTCTGAACTGTCTATTCCACATTGTGCCATCTGATATTTCCCATTCAATTTATTGCAAAACCTTTTTCGTATGAAATTCACTTAGTGAATCATTCAATATTATTAGATGTATCTCTTTAATATTTTTCTTATTAGCAAGTGATAATAAATTAATCAATTAAAAGGTTCATCATAATCATAAATATAAATGAAAATGCAAGCACTGAAATTGTACGGCTGTAGTCTGTTTCAAGGTGATTTTCCGTATGGTTCTGTATGTGCGTATATTAAGAGTTTTATTTTTGGCCTAAAAATTCAAAATACAAATATTCTCATGGAGAACTCAAGGATCTCTAAGAATAAGTTACAGAAAATGTTTGTATGCGTGTGTGGAATGCTTCACTTAAGGCTCTACCTAAGTATTCCTATTATTTTCTTATTCAGAGCGCAGTCTTTCTTTTTCAGCAGCTCTATTTAATGATTGTGGATACTATGTAGTCAAATTTTGCTTCTTCTTTTTTTGTTGGTTACTAGATGTCAAATTGGATTAGAGTTTTCTGAGTAGTGGTAGTCCTACAGACGGGGGAAAATAAAGTTATATGTTCTTTCAGTGTAGAAACAAGTGGGCAGCTACCTCCCCCGAAACCACCTAGAGGAATTCTTGCTAATTTCAGGTCACTAATTACTGTCTCAACTTCAAGAAAAGAAGGATTTAGCGTGTTCATCTTGTTTCTTCTAGACATTTGGGATCCAGAAAGATCATGTATGCGTCCAATGTCAATCTTCCCCCAGAGATCCTGTCCAATGACAATGATCCTTCTGAGTTATATGTGGAACAAACTCTTCCTAGGAGCTAACCACTTTTGGTCCTAACCTAGATATCCTGACAGAAGGATAGAGAGACACATCTAGCTTTCAGAAAAGAAAGCTGTGAACCAGTTCTGTCTGAGACTTCCCTCCACAGTCCAAGGTCCCACTTGCACCCAATTACCCATAGGTCCCAGGAGATATTTGCCTCAGAAGAAATGATACATCAGAATTGGGAGGGAATAGAGAGGAGGAGCAGAATTCTTGGATTCCTGTTCTGAAATCTCACAAATTACTCATAGGATGAAGTATATACTAGTCACATTAAAGTCTAACAGTCAACTTGCATGCCTACTACTTTCGTAATATAATACAAAATACAAATCAACATAATTACTCTTCTGGTCAAATCAGAATTTAGTTGATAGTCAAGAGAGCAAAACTGTTTATTCTTTTATCTGCTTTTCTATCAACATAACTTATAATTCAAAGAAAATAATGAAAGTATTTACTCCAATGCTTTTTCCATATCTTATTCTAATTATTTCTCCAAGTAATATCATTGGAACCTGAAAATCCATTTTTCTTGGTTGGTTGATTCTATAGTTATTTTTCCCCTCGACTGCTTTATAAAAATACTATTCTTGTTGTAACATATATCTCGAAATTTTAGACCTACTTTGGTTTGTTTCAAAGTCTTAACCACTAATCAATTATTAACGTGTTAATACATTAATATTAATATATTATCAAAAGTATCAATGAGAATGATCTGTTTCTTATTTATGAGAGTGATCTAAGTCCTTTTCATTGTCCTGGCAAGCAATTCAAACTCCATATCCTACAAAACCCTGATATAACCTGACTTCTCCTTAGTTTTTCAATCTCACATTCTGTCATTCTCTCCTGTCTTACAGCTACCCAGACTTTCTTTCCCATTCTCTTAGAAACCAAGATCATTCCTGCCTAAGGGGTTTTGAGCTTTTGTATTATCCTATCTTTCGCTTAACTGGATCCTCTATTTCCTTTAGATCATAATTGAGATATTACCCCCTCAGAAAATCTCCTCTGACCTCCAATCCAAAGTGCACAAGCATGCATGAGTTTTCCTTTTCACCAACAGCGCTATATATTCATATGTTTATTTACTCATCTTCTGCCTCCACTTTGTATAATTTACTTTATCAATATATATCAACTGCTTGCATATTGCCTAGCATGTTATGGGTGCTCCAAATACACATATTCAATGTATGAATGAATCCAACAAACAGTAGATGTAATTTTCTTGCCCCACTACCTACGGTGCAGCAGAGTGATAAAACTGAAAAAAACACCATATTACTATATATAGTGCATTAATAGGAAATTTGAGGTATTGTAAAACCAACAGATGAGGAGAAAACTGCCACTGAAAAGATGCCTTATTACTCATTGCTCTCAAGGGGAGGGGCATGACATGCCACAGGGAGGCACCCTGGAAAGCACCAGAGTTGGCTAAAAGCAAGGGGAGAAGCAGAAGCTTTGGATAAGAGATTTTTTTGTGGTTTCTTCAGGAAGGAATGGGTGAGGCAGGGTAAGCAGGTTTAGGGTTGGCTAGTTTGAATAATTTCAGCAGACCTGGAGCATAGGAATAGTCCCTAGTTGTCTGGTATCTGACTCTGGGATGATTATGTTAGGTGGAGAGTGGCTCAGAGTGCAAGAGCCTGATAGAAGTGGTGTTTGGGGTGTGGGCTCTAGCTGGGTTGCTCTGTATTTGAAAAAGTGCACTCGCAGGTTAGTTGTTTACTCTGCCTAGGAATTGCCAATCCCTGGGAGGGGTCCTCCATGGTCAGCATGGCGCCAGACATCAAAGCATCAGAAATACAGAAAATCAAAGACATGGTTAATACAACTACCCTGATGGGCAAGCCCCCTGACATCACTGAATCTCAGATTTCACAAGTGGAGATAACAAAATTCTCTTCTCAACCTCAAAAAATTGGCTGATAACAGGTGTGAAGGTATTTTGAAAACACTAAATCCATTTATGAAGATATTTTATTATTTTATAAAGAACAGCCCATCAAGAATGCATGAGAGCTCGATTTTCTTTCCATACTGTTGATGTTTTTATTCACAGTCGTTCCAGTCTCCCCCATCCACCTTGTGAAATTACTAGTCTATTTATGTGAGAGAGTCGGCAAGAACAGGAGGAAAAGGTCAGTCTGAAGCCATGGAGGAGAGTGACAGGAAACAGACCTGGCCTCATTAGATCATCCTTTAAACAACTGAGCTAAGCAGTCACTGTCATGACCCTAGGACATGAGGGGTGACCAAACTATATACATGTAGTAGCTATTTGAAAACACTTCTTTATTCACCATGAAAACTCACTAAAACAAGTCAGCGAAAGGTCAAAGAAAACAAGGAGAAAATATTAGTTGAGCAATTTTCTAATTATCTGAAGCAGTAATTATATTAAAAATAATTCATAGAAACTTGAAAGATTATAAATATTTATGCAAAAAGTAAGTGGAGAAAGAGACTTTCAATCCATCAGCCCCTCTCATTTCTTCACTGTCTTCCTTATGAAGGTCAGATTCCATGGTAATCACTACTTTGAATGTTTGGTCTCAAGAAAATGGGTAAATATCTCTCACACCACTTCTATTTTCTCTACAAAGTAAGGAGGCTTTCATCTTCTGACAGGGCAGTGGAAGGAAGAGGAGGATTAGAACTTTGAGGGGAGGGGAAAAAAAAAAAAACAGAGACCTTCATGAGGCCTCCCTATACCTAGAAATCCTGTTAGCTTTGTCGGGACAACTCAGTTTTCCTCTAAACTCTCCACATGCCTATTGCAAATCCTCCCCTCCTTTCTCCCTCTATTATGCATTCAGTAGATGAATTTGTAGAGAAATAGAAGCTCTCAGATAGGAACATGTCCATTTCCCTGAGACCAACCATACACGCCTTCTTCATCTGTATCCATTCTCTCTCCCATTTTGGACAAGAACTTGCTTCTATCCCAGACCGATCTAGTTCCTTCTTAACAACATACACTGTGATTCTTATAATTCAACTTTTCCCTCCCTTTCACAGTTATTAAATGCTCTCAATCTGTCCCATTAAAACAAATAAGAAATGAAGCAAATATCCCTCAACCTTTCAACCCCATTTGGTAATGCACTCTCTTTCTCACAACCATATTTTTCAAAACACTCATCCACACCCTGTTTCAATTTCTCACCTTCCACGCATTGTTCAATAACTGTCAATCTGGCTTCCTGCTTATTTATCTTCCTAGTACTGTTCTTCCAAGGATCACCAATGATCTCCATGTCATTAAAGCCCATGAATTTTGGTTTTTTTAAAAGTATCTTTATTGGACTATAATTGCTTTACAATGTTGTGTTTCTGCTGTACAACAAAGTGAATCAGCTATATGTATACATATATCACCATATCCCCTCCCTCTTGAGCCTCCCTCCCACCCTCCCTATCCCACCCCTATCTCATAAAGCATCCAGCTGACCTCCCTGTGCTATGCGGCTGCTTCCCACTAGCCAACCATTTTACATGTGGTAGTGTATATATGTCAATGCTACTCTCTCACTTCGTCCCAGCTTCCCCTCCCCGCCTCGTGACCTCAAGTCTGTTCTCTACATCTGCATGATTATTCCTGCCCTGCCATTAGGTTCATCAGTACTGTTTTTTTAGATTCCATATATGTGTGTTAGCATACGGTATTTGTTTTTCTCTTTCTGACTTACTTCACTCTGTATGACAGACTCTAGGTCCACCTATCCCATTACAAATAACTAAATTTCATTCCTTTTATGGCTGAGTAATATTCCATTGTATGTATGTACCACATCTTTATCCACTCATCTGTCGATGGACAGTTAAGTAAGCCTACGAATTTTGCCTAGCCCTCAACTTACCTCATTTATAATCAACATTCAAATTGCTTAAGTACTCCCTTGTAAGTAAAATAATCTTTTGGGGGATTTCTTGACAAATAATCTCCAGATTGGGAGATTGGGATTGACATATATACACTAATATGTATAAAATAGATAACTAATAAGAACCTGCTGTATAAAAAAAAAATAATAATAATCTCCAGATTTTTTTCCTATCTCTCTGACAGTATTTACCCAATTTTCAAGTTTGTCCTCTTCTACCTAGGCCAGTAAATACCAGAGTTCTTCAAGACTCAGCCTTGAGTTCATACATTTTCTCAATGATTCACCCCTGAAAAATCTCATTTATTGCTGCAGCTTTAATTACTGCTCATTTTCAGAGGACTCACAAATACCTATCTTCATCCTAAGCTTCTTTTCTTAGCTACCGACCTGCTTATCCAAATGCAAACCTGTGATTCCTCTTAAATAACCCATAGAAATGTCAAAGTAAGCAAGGTGAAAACCAAGTCTCCTGATCTTCTTCCCTGACACTGACTCTTCCAGAGTTTCCCATCACTGTAAATGGCTCACCATTCAGCCAGCTGTACAAACCAGAAATGTAAGAGTCATCATCAGTTTCCATCACACCTTTCTTCACCAGCCCCTGTGAGTTTCATCTCCTATAGATTTCTTTAATCTACCCATACCTCATCATCTTCCCATCATCACCCTGCTCTCAGCCACCACCATCTTTTACTTGACTACTCCAACAGTGCACTGTTTCATCTACTTGCATCTCCTCTGGCTCCTCTTTGAGTCCCAGGGTTACATTACCACCCTAATTTCCTGACTATCCCTGGTGAAAACTCTTGGGGGCTTTCCACTGCATTCAGGATAAAGGCATGGATGCCTTCGCGTGGATTCTTTCACATGGTCCCTCCGTGAGCCATAACTAGTGCTAGCTACCCAGCCTGGTCTTACCACCCCCCAACCCGACCACATCACTGTACTCTCTCAGCTGGTCCCTGGCTCACCTCCAGGCCATGTGCCCACCATTCTCTCTCCCACATTCTGGGTTTTACCTATGCTGATCCCTTTTCCCAGAGCGACTTTCCTTCCTCACACTGCCTGAATAACTCCTGCTTATCCTTGGGATCTCAGTGCAACTATCATGTCATTAGAGAAGTTTTTCATAACCTTTTTGACTGAGTAAAAATACTATGAATACCACTGTAGAGTTTTAGAGCACTATTTCTTCTCAGTATCCCTCTTTGGGAGACTTTATTTGATGAATGTCTCTTTCTCCCCCGCTACAGCATAAGTGCACATGGGCAGCAATCATGTCTGTATTCCTCTTTTTTATCACTATCATTTAACATAGTGTTACATTTAGCTTAGTTCTTGACATTTGCGCATTCATTTCACAAATATTCTTTGTATTTATATTATTAATGGATATGCAGAAATATTAAGTATACTATAAATGAATAAATGTATTAATTTACTATTTACAATAAACCTAGAGTGTATTGTCTGAGGTCCTATAGCTAGTAAGTGTCTGAGACAAGATTCAAATTCAGGTTTCAAAGCCAATGATTTCCACTATAAGACACAATTCCATAAGCCAAGCATACTTCGCATCCCTTTACTGCAGTAGTTCTTAACCCTGGCTTCACGTTGTAATCACCCAAAAAACATTTTTTAAATGTTGATACCCAGGTCCCATTCCCAGAGATTCTATTTAGATTGATTTCAGGCTGGGTCTGACTATTCATGGTTTTATAAAGCTGCCCAGGTGATTCTTATGTGTAGTCAGGGTGGAAAACATTTGTTAGAATGACAAAACTAAATTAAGTGGAACTAGTGGCCTGAACTAATGACGATAAAAATAAAACTTAAGAACAGAAAATCAGGATAAGAAGTGGAAGTTCAGGTTGTTGGCTTATGATTTCCAATTTTATTTCTTTTCAATTAGTCGTTGCCATTGTCTTTTCTTACTTGGTTAATAGTCACTTGATGTCTTCGGGTCCTCTCCCCTGGAACCTATAAATGTTATCTAATAAGGAAACAGGATCCCTGTAGATGTGATTAAATTAAGGATCTTGCTATGGGGAGATTCTCCTGGATTATCCAGATAGGCCCTAAATCCAACCACAAATGTCCTTACCAGAGAGAGACAGAGCGAGATTTGACACAGACAGAAAATCAGAAGGCAGTGTCAAGCTGGAGCAGAGATTAGAGTGATGAAACCACACGCCAAGGCATGCCAGCAGCCCCCAGAAGCTAGAAGAGGTAAGGAACTGGTTCTCCAGTGAGCCCATAGAGAGAGTGGGGTCCTGCCAACCTGTGAAATGGACTTTGGGCTTCTGACCTCCAGAACTGGGAGAGAATAAGTTTCAGTCGTTTTAACCCACCAAGTTCATGGTAACTTGGAACAGCAGCCACAGGAAACTAATACTCCTGGACTCTGATAATATGACTATAATATACTTTCTACCTATTACAAATTTTTCTAAAATCATATATTCTAAGGCAGTAAAAGTAAAGGGACCATAGGGTATTTTTCTGTCTTGGGTCAGTTTCACTCTTTTCAAACTCCAGCTTCTCCAAAAGTTTTTCCCAAATAGTCCTGGGTGTCCTCTGGGGTATCTCACAAATGGCCTGAGAACTGGCTGCTTTGCCTCTTAGATGAGGTTTGTCATTTCCTACCTTTCACGCTCCATATCACTGTGGCAATGTCTCTGGCCACTGGTAAACCCAACAGTCACCTCTCAAGGGTCCCACGATTATTGATGACATCTATCTGTATGAATGAAAACTAGACTAAAACTGGATCCATGAACTGGGCTAGTGAGGGTTCATTGTAATATTGCTTTCTAACAATTTCCTTGATTACCTTAAGAAATTATAGTTTAAAAGGCAGTGCAAATTTGAGATAGGACACATTAACTGGTTTCAGAAATACTATCCACACACTACGAAACTATTAGTTTCTCTGAGAACGTATAATCTTATTCTAATTGTTAAATGCTACATTGCCCTGCAACTCTAATCTCAGTATCGTCAAAGATTCTTCACCTGCAGTTAGATTAGAAACATCTACAACATCTTATACATGATTATTTACTGGATTTTTTACTTTACAGCCCTCTATGGTGACTTGCAATCTCAAAGCAAAGGATTATTTGGTTTTTACCTGTAATCACACCTGAGTACGCGATGGCAGAAATGCCAGCCATTACTGATAAGGCTTTTTTTTTTTTAATCTTAAGGGCTAAGTGTGTTTATTTCTCATTATAAAATAGTTCTATCTTGCATTGCTCACTTACCAAGTGAGTGATCACTCAAAGAACTAAATTTACAGACTAATATCTGCCACTGGCCAGAGTCTTTCAATCTCTCTGAAGAGAGAGTGATCATTCTGAAATGATTGATCTCCCTGGCTTATGATATACACACATGTACATCCAAGAATCAGATCATTAATAACACCACGATTAACATTTATATATTTAATTTCAGTGGTAGGTGCAAGGCTTTTTTTTCCCCTTAAGTTTAAACCTCAAATCACACTAATTCCCGCTTATTATTATTCATCCTTATAATTAATCAAGTATTTATCAAGCTCCATTTCCTGCCGAAGTCTGTAGTATCTGGCAATATAAATAATTCTTACATTGATATTCCATAAAACCATAACAATATTAAAATAATTGGACAAAGAACCTGCTTCTATATATGTTAATAATCATAATAGTGAACATGTTGTAGACATTGGGAATTCCAATAGTTGAGAGCAGTGCTTATTAAGAAAAAGAATCTACAAAGTAAACAATAAAAAGTAAAACCAAGCCATTATTGTCACAACTAAAGATTGTTTTCTTTGCCATCTCACATTGTCTAATAAAAGACACACTCTGAGAAGATGAGAGTGGAGGTGATTGATGGGAAAGTTTCTCAAAATTCTGAGAAGAAAGTAAGTTCTGGGAATTTAGGGCACCATGAGCAGGGTGCATTAAGATAGACGAGAATACTATATCTGGTCCAAGAGGCACTGAAAATGACCCTTAATGAGAGGATAGATAATCATAGAGAAATCAAGAAAGTGTTCTGTCTTAAGGGGAATCCTAAGAAATTGAGAATTAGAGTAGGGGAGAAAAGGCTAATTTTCATCCATTTACTGAAGATTGATGTCATCAATAAAAATGTAATATTCATAATGTCTGGTCTGACTGATCTGATTGTTGATTGTGATGACAGGTACATTTACTGTCTAAAAAATGTTAGGGTTAGTAGGAACTTTTATAAATATATCATTAATTAGGGTTGTGAATTGTTAACACAGCATTTGCTAAGCATCTAGGAAGAAGTAACCCAATTGCAAAGGGGATTAATTAAAAGATTAGGCATTGGAATGACCTTGCTCAAGACTGCTGAGATAGAAGTAAAACACAGGTTATATCATTTCCATTTTGAACCAGAAGTGTTGAGCCCAAGGAGAGTTAATTATCTTCCCTGGAGGACACCAGAAAATAGAAATAGACTACGAATTTGACTTCTGTTCTTTGCTCTTTTAAGAAATTTAAGGCAAACTTGACATACTGTGAAAATCTTTCATGTTTTGTTTCATTCTAGGTTTCCTGATTTTTTAATCTAAACTGGAGAGCTAATCACTCTTAAATATGACTATCCAACTCTCCCTAGCTTCAGACTTATTTATACAGCTAACTGCCTAACTGATACCCCTACTTGAACGTCTGGCAGGGAATTCTACCACAAGATAATGAAAATGGAACTATCCCCCCAAATACATGCACATGTGTACAAATGTACGTACACACACACACACACACACACACACACACACACACAGCAAAACCTTCTTTGCTTCTACTTTACCAACAGTTCATTACATCGATCCAGTTACTCAGGGCGGAAATCTGAATCACCATTGAATTATTTTATCAAACATCCAATTATTCCTCTAGGTTTCCTGATGTTTCCATGTGAAATCAGGGCAGGAAAGTGCACGGAAAGCACCCTCAGCATCCCCCCGCTGAGCCTGTACAGACACGATTAAACAGTAACAGTACCCATTCCTGCTAACCCTAAGTTTGTCATCACCCAATTCCTCAAAACAGCATTCCTTGCTGACACCACCAGGTGACTGGAATTGACACTCAAGAGGAAACCTGTTTGTCTTCCTAGTCCATGAAATTTCTGTTTCTTGCTTTCAATCATGACTTCCTCACTTCTGGATCTCATTATTTATCTTCTGGACTACATACATGACCCTGTGACCAGTCTCTGTGCCTTTAGTCTTGACCCTGTGAAATTTACCCTCAGTACTGTTGCCAGAAGGTCCTCTCTAGAAATGCAAATATGACTGTACCAGTTCCTTCCTAAAACCCATCCTTTTCCCCTATTTCTCCATTAGAGAAATTTAAAGTCTGTAGTACAGTTTAAAAAGTTCTCCATATCCTGCCTATGCCCACCTCTCCACTCTCACTCTCACCACTTCCTGCCCCTGGTTCAGTGCTTTAGTGAAACCAAACTACTTGCAATACCCTACATTTTTCATGCTGCTTCCCCCATCGTGCCTTTGCTCATGCTGTCTCCATTACCAGAAACATCCTGTTTGCCCTCATGCCACATAATGTACTCTTTACCTTATGTCTCAGCTAGAGCATTGATTTCTCATAAAATCATTCTCTGATCCTCTGCACCACCCCCCAACACACAGACACACACAGATACACACAGACACACACACACACCTCAGGATGGGAACTTCTATCTGTGCTCCTACTGTACTCATTTGTGCCTCTATCATGACACTGAAAATATTCTCCTGTGGTTACCTATTTTAATGACAATATCTCCTTGGCTACCCTATAAGGATAAGGACCAGCACATGTGGACTTTTGAGTCCCTAAATCTCCACTTCCTGCCTTAAGTCTTGACAGACAGTCTATTTAGCAGGGACCCAAGAAATGTTTGTTAAAGTGAACTGAATCGAAACTACAGTAAATATTCTGATATCAAACTTCCTGTGTGGATGTTGCCAATCTGTTTGTATTTGCTAAGCATTATTTTGTAACCATGGAGGTAACTGTTATTTTTCTATTTCTTTCTAAGCAGAGTTTCTATAGCAGATGCTCAGGTTGTGATATTTAAATCTGTCAGGAAGTGGAGACAGTACCACATTCATTTGCTAGGGTTGCCATAACAAACTACCACAAACAGGGTGGCTTAAACAACCGACGTTTATTTTCTCACAGTTTTGGAGGCTAGAAATCCAAGATCAGGATGTCGGCAGGTTAGGTTTCTTTTGAAGCCTCTCTCCTTAGCTTGCAGATGGCCAGTTTTTGCTGTGTTTTCACATGGTCACCTCTTCATGTGTGTGTCCTAATCTCTGTTCATACAGACATGTCATATTGGATTGGGTCTAATCCTATGATCTCATTAATCTTAAATACCTCTTTAAAGGCCCTATTTCTAAATACAGTCACTTTCTGAGAAACTGGTGGTTAGAGCTTCAACACATGGATTCTGGAGGAACACAATTTAACCCATAACACATGACAATCCATGTCAGGGAATTTTCTTTAACAAGAAAAGCATATATAAATATAGATATGATTTACCATATATATTTATATTATATATATGGTAAATGCCTCAATTTAATCTCCATACTACAATATCTATAAGTCAAAGTGGCCAGATGCCTTGAGATGCACACAAGTATATTTAAGGAAGCAGCAATCTGACAGAGTTAGGTGCTAAAAAAAACTTTATAAACTTCTACTTAAGTGTTTTGAATTTAAGCTTCTCGGTGTGCTCATTATTATTTTTTCTTCTTTGAAAAATTACACAGTGGCTGTTTAAACAATGCTTAAACATCTAGCCAACTATTTCCTGTCATTGGTCCACATAACCAATGATTTCACTTAATTAAATGCTTTCGAATTGCTGTAGCTAGCCAAGTCAGAGACATTGGCCAAGCTTGTTTATAAGTGAATTCTTCGGATATCAACATAGGGCAACAGCATTAGCCAAAAACTTTAATAAACAAAATGCTCCAATGAGTTAGGCAGCTTGTGATCATAAACTCAAACAGACTCGAGAAACTGCTGCTTGAATTTAGTTATAAAGTCTTAAAATATTTGAAAAAAATTAAGCCAGCCAATTAAATTCAGACTTTTTTTGGAAGCATTTTCAAAAATCAGACCCAATCACTGTTTGTCGTTGTTGTTTCCTTATTAGATAGACAACAGACAGCTGTTCATTTTAGAAAATTAGAAAATTACAGCAAAGAAGAGAAATTAAACTCACACCCCTCTTAACACCACAGGGTATTTCTGGGAAATGTCAGAGGAGCTAGAGTCTGAGCTACATCCTCTCCAGAGAAGTAGGTCTGTGGGAGGTGTGTATTTATGTGTGTTTTTAGTGCTAATATTAAATAAAGTCCAAAAATATTAGTTTAAAAGCAATAGGCACCCACTCCTAGGTATTTGCCCAAGTGAAATAAAAACCTATGTTCCCACAAAAATCTATCCATGAAATGTTGATAGTAGCTTTGTTCTTAATCACCAAAATGGGAAACTGCCCAGATGTCCTGCAACTGAGAACTGGATAAAGAAACTGTGGTACACCATACAATGAAATATTATTTAGCAATAAAAAGAAACAAACTATCGATACATACAACATAGATGAATCTTAAATATATATTGCCAAGTAAAAGAGGTCAGACTGAAAAGATTATGTACTATATGATTCATTTAAAGGACATTCTGGAAAGGTAAGACCATAGGGAGGAAAACAGGTTAGTGAGTGTCAGAAGTTAACAGCTGAGGGAAGATTTGACCACAAGAGATAGCATGGGAGAATATTTGGGGGGAAAGAAATGATAGATTTGCTCTGTACTTTGATTATGCTATTTATATGACTCTCTGCATTTGCCAAAACTCATAGAACTTCACATCAAAAGGAGTGAATTTTAATTTCGTTTCTTTTTATGGCTAAGTAATATTCCATTGTGTATATGTGCCACATCTTCTTTATCCATTCATCTGTCGCTGGACACTTAGGTTGTTTCCATCTCCGGGCTATTGTAAATAGAGCTGCAATGAACATCTTGGTACATGACTCTTTTTGAATTATGGTTTTCTCAGGGTATATGCCCAGCAGTGGGATTGCTGGGTCATATGGTAGTTCTATTTGTAGTTTTTTAAGGAACCTCCATACTGTTCGCCATAGTGGCTGTACCAATTCACGTTCCCACCAGCAGTGCAAGAGTGTTCCCTTTTCTCCACACCCTCTCCAGCATTTATTGTTTCTAGATTTTATGATGGCCATTCTGACTGGTGTGAGATGATATCATTGTAATTTTGATTTGCATTTCACTAATGATTAATGATGTTGAGCATTCTTTCATGTGTTTGTTGGCAGTCTGTATATCTTCTTTGGAGAAATGTCTATTTAGGTCTTCTGCCCATTTTTGGATTGGGTTGTTTGTTCTTTTGTTATTGAGCTGCATGAGCTGCTTATAAATTTTGGAGATTAATCCTTTGTCAGTTGCTTCATTTGCAAATATTTTCTCCCATTCTGAGGGTTGTCTTTTGGTCTTGTTTATGGTTGCCTTTGAAATTGAGCTATTTGTAATGAGGTGGATGGACCTTGAGTCTGTCATACAGAATGAAGTAAGTCAGAAAGAGAAAGACAAATACCATATGCTAACACATATATATGGAATTTAAGGAAAAAAATGTCATGAAGAACCTAGAGGTAAGACAGGAATAAAGACAGAGACCTACTAGAGAATGGACTTGAGGATATGGGGAGGGGGAAGGGTAAGCTGTGACAAAGCGAGAGAGTGGCATGGACATATATACACTACCAAACGTAAAATAGATAGCTAGTGGGACGCAGCCGCATAGCACAGGGAGATCAGCTCGGTGCTTTGTGACTACCTAGAGGTGTGGGATAAGGAGGGTGGGAGGGAGGGAAACGCAAGAGGGAAAAGATATGGGAACATATGTATAACTGATTCACCTTGTTATAAAGGAAAAACTAACACACCATTGTAAAGCAATTATACTCCAATAAAGATGTATTAAAAAAAAAGCAGTGAATTTTACATGAAAATTTAAACTAAATTTAAAACGTATTAGGCAGAAGAGTGTATTTTATATGCTTCTCCTTTGTGTTTGGTATATATATATATGTCATATACCAAAAGTCAGATGTCATATATATGTATTATATATAGATCTATATAATATATATCATAAAATTCACACAATTATGCATGTTGTACATGTATATACACCACTTCTGGCAATAAACAAGAAACTCTTCAGAGTGGTCAACACTAAGGAAGAAGATTACAGGTCCCAAGGTATATTGTTACATTGAATTGCTTTCCACATTGATATAGTACTTTTCAATTAAAGAAACACCAAACTGAAAGAAGAGATAAATATTTCAGTGTTGGAAACTTTTAAGGTAAATTTTCCTTTCTGACCAGACAAACTAAATATCCTCTTTCCTTGAATATGGGTACAATTAGGTTACGGAAAGGTTCCGACAGCTCCCTGGTGATAGAAATTGTCTGAACGCTGGGGTGGCACACTTTCCCTGGTCCACAGGAGATTTTAACAATCACTCCCTGGTAAGCAGCACAAGCTGAAAATCAATGAAGGCAGAAGCAGCAGGTTGCTCCATGGTAGATATGGCCTCAGTCTCGTCAATAGCAGTCAGTACCATCTTTGAAAGTAAAAAAGACTCAAAAATATAGGAACTCAGTGCACAGGATGCCCAGTATGGTTGTCAGCCAAAACTTCACACACAGGAAGATGTCTTAAATTTTCCATTTAAACTGCCAAAGACACATATTAGAGTTGTAGGATTAACTTGTCATCAAGAAACCTTTAAGCAGCACAGTTGCACAACTGGGCTTTGCTACGCCTCTAACAACTGGACACGGTACTGGCTTTCTCCTCCAGGGTTGTACAGGATGTAGGAAAAAAGCGACTGCCTCACCGATGACGCATCTCAGACATCCAGTAAGCTTTGTCTTGTTCTGAAGGTTCTAGAACTGCATCTTAACAAAAAGTAACATAAAGACTAGAATTTTTTAATCCGTATGCTCATATGTATGTATATCTGAATGAATATACATTTCTGGGTTGTTCTATGCTCCCTCAGTTGGTAGTCTTATGAAATATTTCGCTGGGAAATTTCCATTTCATTCTGCCTATATTTTCATAAAAGGAGACTGTGTTTATACAGTAGGGACACAAGAAAACAGCTGTTTGATCCAGTGTGAAAAGGGTGCTATTTTTGTGCAAGAACACAGCTGTGTATCATCTCAGAAGCTGTCTTTAAGAATTTTCCTACTTGAAACATGATGCCAGAAACTTAGAATGTTTTTGCTATTTTTGTTCATTTGTTTAACCTTTAATTGAGGGTTTTAATTCTTACACAAAAGAGTGCCTGGAATATAATGAAGAGGTTCATATTACTACAATTTTTGAGGATATAAATCCTTTATCAGATATAAGTACTGCAAATACTTCTCTCATTTCCTTTGCTTGCTTTTTCATTTTTTAAATGACGTCTTTCAAAGAGCAGAAACGTTGATTTCCATTAAAAATGATTCTTATTTTTTGTTTAGTGCATTTTAAATCAAATCTTATAAATATTTGCCTATATCAAGCTTACAAAGCTATTCCCCTAAGTTTTCTTCTAGAAAACATTATAGTTTTAGATTTTATGTTGAACATTATCTAATTTGAGGGTGCAGAGTTGTTCACATTCCTTTATTATCATTTTAATGTGCATGAAATCTATAATGACATTCTTTCTTTCATTTCTGATATTAGTTATGTGTCCTCTCTTTTTTTGATTAGTTGGTGTGACTAGATTTTTTTGATGTTTTCAAAGAACCAGCTTTTGGTTTTATCGATTTTTCTCTACTGATTTTCCGTTTTCAATTCCATTGATAACTGCTCTTATTTCTTTTTTCTGCTTACTTTGGATTTAATTTGATCTTCTTTTTTTGTTTGGGGTCTTTTTTTTTCTTTTTTTTTTTTTGCTCTTCTTTTAGATTATTGATTTTAGATCTTTTTTTGATATATGTATTCGATGCTATAAACTTCCCTCTAAACACTGCTTTAATTTTATCCCACAAGTACTGATAAGTTAATTTTCATTTTTATTTAGTCCAAAATATTTTTTAAATCTCCTGAGATCTCTTCTTTGATTCATGTATTATTTCAAAGTGTGCTGTTTAACTGCCATTTTTTTTCCAGCTATCTTTCTATTATCAATTTCTAGTTTAATTCCAGTGTTGTTTGACAGCAGACAGTATACGATTTCTATTCTTTCAAATTTGTTAAGGTATGTTTTATGGCCCAGAATGTGGTCTATTTTGATGAGTGTTTCATTTGAGCTTGAGAAGAATGTGTAATCTGCTGCTGTTAGATGAAGTAGAGTATAAACACCTATTATATCCAGTTGATTGATGGTGTTGTTGAGTTAAACTATGTCCTTACTGATTTTCTACCTGTTGGATCTATTTTTGAAAATAAAGGGTGTTGATATCTCTGGCAATAATAGTGGATCTATCTATTTCTCCTTGCTGTTCTATTAGTTTTTATTCCCATATTCTGATGCTTTTAGGCACTTACATGTTAGGCAGTCTTATATCTTCTTGGAGAATTGACCACTTTATTACTATGTAATGCCCTTCTTTATCCCTAATAATTTTCCTTGCTTTGAAGTTGGCTTTGTCCAAAATTCATATAGCTACTCTTTCTGTAACTTCACATATACATATATATGTATATATATATATGCATTCATCCATGAAATCAGGGAATATACTCTTCCGTGTGATTCTAATTCTTGGAAATTTGTTGAGATTTGCTTTATGACTCAGTCTGTGATCAATTTTTATAAATATTTTGTGTGGAGGGGAGGGAAGTACATTCTGCAGTTATTGAGTGGAATATTAGGTTAATTTTTATAATCTTGCTCTTCAAATAAATTTATATCTTTTATCTATTGAGAGTAGAGTGTTAAAAATATATCATAATTAATTTACTACTGTTTTTGCTCTGTATATAAGGAGACGTTGTTAAGTACATACAAATATACAGTTGTATTTTCCTGATAATCTACCCAATAAAATAATGATACTTTCATCAGATTCATCTCCTTAAGTTTGGTGTATAGCTTTCTCTTCTTTTTCTCCTGGATTTGACATGGGACCACTTGTTTCAAAATCATTTAAGATCACCAAGGAACTACTGAGGGAAGAGAGTATGAAACCACATAACTTATTATGACACTATTTAGCTAACAAGTAACTCAATGACATGCTTCATCCCTTTATTATTTAGTTCTTACTATATAACAAACTACTGTGAAATGCAATATCATAAAATAATAAGCATTTATTAATAATCATGAATCTGTAGATCATCTGCACGATTGTTCTGATTTTCGTCAGGCTCACCCATGCATCTACTGTCAGCTGACCGATGGTCTGTGAGCTATGCAGTCCTGAAGATGAGCAGGTCTTCTCTCCATGAAGTCTCTCATTCTCCAGCAGGCTTGTTCTGTGCCAGTGGCAGAAGTTCAAAGAGAAGTCTGAAATAGTGCCAGGCGTCTTGAGGCCTACGCCTAGAACTGGCACAGCATCATTTCTGTTGAATGTATTGGCCAAAGCTAGTTACAAGGTCAGACCAAACAAGAACTGGGGAAATAGAACAGCCCTTGATTGGAGGAACTGCAAAATCACATTGCAAAGGGTGCAAATAGAGGGAAAGATAAAGAATTTGGGACATTTTTGCAAAAAGTCTATCGCATATCCAAATCTTTTGGGACCTGCAGTGTAACAGAAAAGGAAGGAATGGGCCAAAATGACTTACTTCCAGTCATGTTACATGATTCCTTTCTCTTTATTCTTACTTGTAAAATGAAATTATATTTAAATTAACCCTGTAATTAAGTATAATATGAATGGAGGAAATTATAGAGAAAATAGGGAAAAGAGAATGGAAAGGTAATCTCAAACCTACATTTTTTACCAAATCAACACTAGGAATGATTTGCTGTCTTTCCTGGTACATAACATTTAATTTGGAATTCATGAGTTGGGATGAGACCATCTAGTGCTACTTTACATTTAACCTGGATCCACTACTGTGTTTCCCTGTGGACCATTCTAAAAGCTCAAATATATTTGAAGTCCAGAGTATGAAGGTATCTAGAATTTCTGTTTAAGAATAAAAGATTAAGCAGAATCTTGGCTCTTCAAGTGCCCTAAAAGGTCACTTGCCTTTGCTGTGGCATAACCCTCCCAAGACCTCTACCTCTAAATCTCTAATTGCCTTTAAATGACTGATTATGGCTCAGTCATCCAGGGATTTATCTAAACCTTTCTTTAACCCATTTAAACTTTCAGCCAGTGCAATCTCTTGGGAGTATCAAGTTTCATATGTGTTTTGAGAGCTCCCAACCCTTCAGATGTAATTATTTTCCTTTGAGTGAAACAGAAAAGTATTTGGTACTTATGGTTTTCAAATCCATTTAGAGAAAAGACTGCAGTCCTATAGTTTGTGTTAAAGTTAAAAAAGAAAAAGAACAAGATGGGGTGTGTGTGTGTGTGTGTGTGTGTGTGTGTGTGTGTGTGTCTAGCGGCTTTTGTATTTTGTAATATAAATTAACTTCCTCCTTAAAATTCTTTATGAACTTTACTTGTTTACTCATATTCTAATAAAGTTGGTAAAACTATCTTCTCTAGGTCTATAAAAAAGCAAAATTGCTCATCACTTGGGTTTTCTCCACGCTCCCTCAGCTCTGGTACATGAAAATAAGGCATCAGGTTACCATTTTACAATTGTATTTTTATTCTTCTTTTAGAGCCATTTCCCATCTTTCCCTATTGAAAATATTCAAGAAAATAACCTCATAACTTCCTCACTTCCTGTGGGAGTTAATGTCTGCTAAGGATAATAACCAGCAGAAAATGTACTGTAAGCTATAATAATGTTTCTACAGTTTCCAGAATGAAACAATTTCATAGTCAAGAATTTGAACTATAGAGTTTAAATGGTAAAAATTAAAGGAAAATAAATTCTTAACAGCTGACTAAGGTTGTTAGAGTGGAGATTTAGCTATATTATATATCTCCACTTATAAATAATAATATTTAGGGATTGGCCTGTTTTCAAGACTTTTCTTTCATTTCTGAGTTTTGTTTCAAATATTAGTTATATTATCAAAATACCAGGGGTTTAGGTCATACTGACAGACTCACAGGCACAACTCACTCATGAAGAAAAGAACAATGATTCCATCTATCTCCCCTGTTGTTCTCCTCTACTATAAATTACGTTGGGTTGAGAAGAAAAAGTGAGTTATAATAAATTTGAGCTGAAATATCTCAGAGAGCAGAAACTTGCCAAGTATGTTTGATGAAAGTGCATTGGAAGATTCCTGTCCCGGAAGTAAACCCTGTAATCTGCAAGGGGTAAGCCTGGGGGAATTGAGACTCCATGAGTGAGTTAGAAGGAGACCCCTCCCCGTCCCCAGCTCACATTAGCACTCTCTCAGACTCAGGAAACATGTGCACTGCAGACCACTGAGAATTGGACACAACTCTTTTTGACATTCCTATTCATTATACTAGGTAAACCCATCTGCAATGTCTTACACTGCCCATGGAGAAATGATGGCAATCAAGAAAACAAGGTAACTTTAGACTAAATTACTGCATTGATATTTCACGTTGCCCAGACTCATTTAATAAACTGCCAACCCTCCACGTTCTTCTAAAAATCTAAGTAACCTCTATTCTTACAAGAAAGATTTATTGTGCAAAGTACAAATGTTTATATGTATCAGCTTGATATAAGTTACTCCTAGCATAGCGTGAAGTTTAAGGCTGGGCTGTTTCCATTTCAAAATGGAAATAGGAAGCATAGGTTTAGTTGTAAATTTAGAGAAAAACCAAATAAAAATATGATGAGCCCTTCATTGATTATTAATTCCAAATCCAAGCTAGAATGATTGATAAGTACTCATGACACCCCTTAGAAGCGAGCCTCTGAAGAACAAAGAAAAGGCCCATTCCTAGATTACTCAAAGCTACTGCTTGTACCAAGGATAGGTACTAATGTTTTATTTATTTTATTTTATTTTATTTTATTTTGTTGGCTGCACTGCACAGCATGCAAGATCTTTTTTTCCCGACCAGGGATCAAACCTGCATCCCCTGCACTGGAAGTGTGGAGTCTTAACCAGTGGACCTCCAGGGAAGTCCCGGTACTAATATTTTGATATCACTTTTTTGTATAATCTTAGCTACCAAGGTTAATTAACCTTGATTAAGAATGTCAAGAGTACATTGTCGGTGGGAATGTAAATATTGGGGCAGCCACTGTGGAAAACAGTAGGAAGGTTCCTCAAAAAACGAAAAATAGAGTTACCATATGATCCTGCAATCCCACTCCTGGGCATATATCTAGAGAAAAGTGTAATTCAAAAAGATACATGCATCCCAATATTCACAGCAGCACTATTTACAATAGCCAAGACATGGAAGCAACCTAAATGTCCATTGACAGGTGAATGGATAAAGAAGATGTAAAAAAAAAAAAAAAAAATATATATATATCACACACACACACACACGCACACACAATGGAGTACTACTCTGCCATAATAAAGAATGAAATAATGCCATTTGCAGCTACATGGATGGATCTAGAGATTATCATACTAAGTGAAATCAGTCAGAGAAAGACAAATATCATATAATATTGCTTATTTGTGGAATCTAAAAATATGATACAAATGAACTTATTTACAGAACAGAAGCAGACACAGACACAGAAAACAAACTTATGGTTACTGAAGGGGAAGGGGGAGGGATAAATTAGGAGTTTGGAATTAGCAGATAGAAACTACTATATATAAAATAGATAAACAACAAGGTCTTACTGCAAAGCACAGGGCACTATATTCAATATCTTGTAATAAACTATAATGGAAAAGAGTATGAAAAAGAACACACACACACACACACACACATATATACACACACACACACACACACACATACACACACGTATGTATAACTGAATCACTTTGCTGTATACCAGAAACTAACACAACATTGTAAATCAACTGTACTTAATTAAAAAAAAAAATGCCAAGAGTATTTCCACACAGTTTGCAGCCCTAGGCCAAAACCAACAATGTTGATGATAAAGACTTCAGGTCCAAGTCTACACTGTAATGAATTCCCATACATCTGATGTTCCCCTGAGTGCAAGAGTTAGGACAAAGAAATTATCCATTTCCAAATGCCAGGCAAACAGAAATGAAGAGTCATCTATCAACACTGGGCCCTATTTCAGGCTGCCATTGTTGCCGCTGAAAACTAATCTCACAAAGATCTGGAGATGTTCTCTCTGAACCTGGTATGTGAATTTTTGTTTTATTTTGTTTTGTTTTCAAGAAAAATGACCACATTGCTTTTAATATTATAATCCATTAAGGAAGTACTCTATTTGGGCTCCCAAGTATTCAACTCCTAAGGAAGGATTCATACTTAATTTACATCCTCAAAATGTATTCATTATTCTCAAATACTGGTCTCCATGTCAGAGCATCTGGATAAGGAGATCTCTTGCTTTTGAAAAATGCTGTGCCTAAATAATTCTTCCCTTCATGACAAAGGCAGTCAAGAATCCAAATCACCAATCAGGATCTCCATTTCCTATAAGATGAATTCCTCTTCAAGGTCCATGGCGGACTTAGTTAGAGCCATCTTAACCTAACACAGCAGTTCATTATGAAAGCAGTGAATCTCAAAAGAAAATCAATTGGTGTCTTGATCATTTTCTTTCCAGGAGGATCCTTATCCTTTGTGAGGATATATCTACTTCTTCCCCACGCCCATTTCTTTATACCAAGGAAAACTGAGGAAAGGGAGTCTTTGTCAGACCATAAGAAGATGCTCTTACATATTTCCCCCTGAAGCAATGAGTATGTACCTTAAAATTATTTTTTAAAGGGATACTGCAACTGATTCTTCCCATAATAGCAGAAATCTGCTCTAAGGTGGTTTACTGTCTACAGCTCTAGACACAGAAGTGGCGAGCTTAACTTTAAATTCTGCCTTGCTAGTCAACATTCATCAGAGACCACTGCACTGCCTCCCAACCATTTTCAGGTTGGAATACACATAAAAAGTGATTATATCCATTTGATGCACTGGGATAAACTGGAATGGATTTGAGAGTGTCTATACAGGGCTTGGTAAAAAAAAGTTACATTCTTAATGTAATATAGTAATGTTAGAAAAATAGGATAAAAGTGGTAGAGTATTCATGATTAAGTTTATATAAAACTTCTAAATATAGACTTTCCATTTTTTTTCTTTAATGACAAACTTGAGTTTTCTTTCCTAAAAATAGACATTTTATGTTTGATTTTACGGTTGAGCTGGCTACAGGCAATTCCTAATCATGATTTTAATGATGATCTTTTTTTCCAAATCCTTGAGCGTCACATCAAAAGAAAACTTATTCACAGAGACAATAAAAAATTTTAAAACCACTTTTCCATTTTTATAGTGCTTAAAAACTAACAAGTTGAATCATATTTTAAAAATCTAAACACACGTCCTTTTCTGTCACTTACTAACGTAATCTTGAAATTTCTCATAGTAATGCAAATGGACTTCAAACCCACATAAACTTTTGTAAATGAGACATTTCAAAATAATGGAGAACACTGAATTTGCAGAATATGGGTTCATATTTAGAGAGGCCATACAGCAGCTACTTTGTATGCACCAACAAAACACCAGACACAAAACAGACAAATTCGGGAGCTCACTCCTAAAATAACACCCTCCAGGAGCTTGCTCATGGCCTCCCTGACTGCAATTCAGCATGAACTGTGTTCTCTGCTCTGTGTTCTGAACGTGAACTATTCCAGCAGTAACCTGGGCCGCTTTAGCTGGATGTCAAAGTCGATTTCTACAAGCTAGAGCATCCCCATAGTGCCCAGCAGGCATTTTAGAGCAAGGACAGACTGCCAGGTGTGGCTCCTTGAGCTCCCGCCTGATGACCCAACCTCGGTACCCCCAAGACTAACGTAGTAGTTCTCAAAGTGTGGTCCCCAAACTAGGAAGAGCAGAAGCAGCAACTAAAAGATTATTAGAAATGCATATTCTCAGGCCCCACTCGAGACTTACAGAATCAGAAACTCCGGGTGTGTGGTCTAGCACTGAGTGTATTAAACAGCCTTCCAAGCCTCCTGATTCATGCTCAAGTTTGAGAATTACTGGGCTAAAGGAATCAATATTTTAGGGAACACCTGTAATCCATTCACAGCACAAAGTTTGGGAGCCTCCTTTAAGTCTTCTTGTTGTTGTTGAAGAAGAAATTATATCGATTTCTCTAACCTTCCATATGAAACATCTTCAAGGTTGAGGGACATACAAAGAAGTCTGTGTACTGTGTAAAAGTCATCATCTGGACTACTTCCTGTATAGCTACATCATTGCACTTGACTCAGCGGCCCAGAGTTTTATAGGTACACATTCTATGCCCATTTATATATGGGCAACATAAGCAGAGTAAGTCACTGCTCAGGTAGTGTTATCCAAGAAAGACCATGAAAAGCTTTTCCAACCCCAAAAAGAAAAAATCTCCAATTTACCATCCATGGTATCTAATATCTCAGAATTAAAGATTCTAATTTGGAATAGGGCATTACACCTCCAGAATTGCTCCTTTAAAATACAAATACCTTTGTGATGAGGAAAATATACCAATTATCCATCAACACCTTAGCTTATAAGATTAATTTTGGATACCATGTAACACTTTGAGAGAATGGGACAGAAGATAAGAATGGTTGGTATTGGGTGAAGGGGAAAGAAAATTAAGAAGGCAGAAAAGAATAATCACAGCAAAAGACAGTCTCTGAAAATGAGACAGTGTTCAGCATGGATCCCGATGGGCTAAGAGTCAGTGTGATAATCTTGGTTGTTCAAGTGTATATTGAAATGAGGAGGAGTTTTTTAAGAAGGAAAAAAAAGAAGAAACTTTCACCTGTGCATTTTCTCTAATACCAGCTCTAGTGAAATCCTTCATTTTTTCCTCCTATTCACAATGGCAAATGTTAACTTGCCCACATGCCTATGACCAGCTAGAAATTTGTTTTCACCTCAGAGAGCCTTTACTTAAAACACAGGAAGAATCAGATCAACCAGCTGACTCCAGGCAAATGTTAGCTCATCCTAGAATATCAGGAGCTAAAGCATTCTTTATACTGTGGAGTTTATAGTTCAAAACACTGATGCCTGTTTGCTTATTGTGAAAATCATAAACCTGTTTCCAGAATTCTCAAAAAGAAGGGGAGAAATCTGAGAGTCAACAAGTGCAGTGAAAACTAAAAAGGTAAGGCACTTTACCTGAGAACACATTGGAAATTTTACCATTACTTTGTTTGCCAGAAAGCACTAGCTATCTATAGTATATTTGATTCATCTACAGCATATTTGATGCCAAGGACATTTCCTTTGGCCTTAGGTACTCTGAAAGCAAAAAAATATTACAGTTATTTTTAAAAATAAAATGTCTCCCAAGAATGCATTTCTAACTTTCTGTTTCTATTCTTCACAAGAAATATACACCAACCACCAACAACGCTATCATCACTGTCACTGAACAGCGGTAGCCAAAGCCGGTGTCACACATGCAGCACCAGGACACAAAGGTTAGCAGAGACAGGTCTGAACAGAATCAGTTCTAGGTCCACACCCAGTCTTCATTAAACAAAACATGTAAAGAAGGTGTGAATAAATCAAAGTGGAACTACAAAGTGACCTTTTGAATAAAACTTTATTCTCTGAAACAAACGAAGTTCCTGTGTTATGAGCCAGACCTCCCACATTTAAAGGGGTGCCCTAGGTCATTCCTACAACTGCTCCCCTTTCCTTCAAGGCTGCAGACACACTGGACAAACGATACTGGAGAAGGAACAAGAAAAGGGAATTGGGAAGGGTACAAAGTGTTTCTCAGTTCTGCTTCCCCTGAGCTGGCTGGGATATCACAGACCTTTTATCTTCAGACTCACAGTGTCTGAACGTCACCAGAAAGTGAGAAGTTTCTTCTAAAAGCTCCCGGGCATGTGCTAATATTCACTCTGTTTCACTGGCCCAGAATAAGTCACGTGCACTCTGATCCATAGGTGGGACACGTGAAGAGGCTTAGACCGAAGTTCCAGGGCTGAGGGCACAGAGGGTGCTTCTCCATCAGTTTCACACCATGCCCACTGCAGCTCTTTCTTGGGATAACTTAAGCCCTTATTTCCTCACAAGCTCTCATGGTTAGTTTCTCTTTGGGTCTTGGTAAATTTGCTCGGTGCCCTTTCCCATCTGCTGATTTCTGAGGCTTTACTCTGTTTGGAATATTCAAATATTCAGTCTCCCTCCACCGAAAAAAAATGTGTCAAGGTCTTAATCCTTTTCTTCTCCCAAACTTCTTGGCTCCTTATGGGAACTTACCTACCTCACACCATGGTGCATGTAGCCTTGGAGCTGCACACACCATGGTGTGAGGAAGGCTAGTCCTTTGTCATGAGGAAAAGAAATCCTGTTGTACTTTTTCCTCCAAAAATGTAGGCACATATGTGCCTTGTAATACTGAAATGAAACTTGAGAGCTTTTTCCCGGCAAAAATAATAGTACAACATTTACTCCGGAACCTTGATACCCACAACATAGAAATAGATGGCCTGGCAACTTTTCAATGGAAACTCTGTAGCTAAATCCTAGTTAAGATAGACAGGTTTAACTTCCTAAATGTTTGGTAACTAAGTAGCTAGATTTCTCTCTCTCTCTATCTCTCTCTCTCTCATATTCACACACACACAGAAACGAAAAATGGGAAACAGGGCTGATCAGGGAAAGACAAATATTTCGAGCACTGTTGCATGGCTGGTTGAGTTAAAATATTTGAGGCTAGATTTAATTTTTAGTTTTTTTTTTTAAACAGGCAAAAGGCATATATGTCAGGATACTTCTATTCAAAGGATTCTTTTGACACCCATATTTTTTCTTACCCAAAGATCAAACAACATTTTGTTTGGCAAACCACTTCTGTTTATAGCATTTCTCTTATATGGTTTCACCTGTCTGTTTGTGGCTTGAATATTTTTTCACACCTACAATCCGAACTAGACCCTCCACCAGTTTGTGAGTCAGAACCTTGAGGAGTTCTTGCCTCCCACTAGGCCCCGTGCTTCAAGATCCCAGATCTCTCTTATGACCCGTCCTATGGTAGCAATGATTGTGAGGATGATTTGCAATTGGAACTCCATTACCTCCTTTGAAGAGGATTTAAGGGTCAGGCCATTCCTCAGGCACAACATTAAACATTAATCTGGCATAGATGTTGCCTACAGATTTCTCATTGAAACTTTGCTAACATTTTATAACTCCATGTGTTTCAACAACTGTAAAAGTCATCTTTTTCAGAAGCATTCACACAGATCTCTGTCAGATCTGCTTGAGGACAAGAGTTTATCATCATTATTTTTTATTGCTATCGTCTTCCTAGGAGAGAGAAATTTACTAAATGTGCTATAACTATTAGGGAACTTTGGCCATAGGGAATTTAAATAACATTTACTGAAATGTTCCACACTGATATTTTTCTTACAGAGAAATGATAATCAAGATATTTTAATAAAGATAACATTTCCTTTATTCTGACTGTTTCTTCTATCTGGAACACTTTTCTCAAGATACATCTTATCTACCTTGTCCTCTTTAAGTTCCGGCTCAAATGTCACCTTTTAATAAGATTTAACCTGATCACACCATGAAAATTTATCTCAAGATACATCTTATCTACCTTGTCCTTCTCTTTAAGTTCCGGCTCAAATGTCACCTTTTAATAAGATTTAACCTGATCACACCATGAAAATTTGCAACCTGTCCACAGTATTCCCAATCTGCCTTACCTTGCTATAGTATTTCCCAAAGCATTTATCCTCTTTCAATATAAAAAAGCAATTGTTTAATAGGTTTGCTGTTTGGTCTGTCTCTACATTCTGCAATGAATACTCTACAAAGGCAGGGCGTTTTGAGAGCTTCGTCCAGTAATGTTTCCCCAATTAACATATGGCATGGCATATGGCGGTCACTCAATAAGAATCTGTTGTGTGAATGAATGAATGCACGAATGAATGAATCAATAAGTAAACTAAAAACAACAGTGAATGGCCACAACTTACAAGTTTTAGTTTTTATGTAAAAGTCTGTCTTCATAAATTAAAACGTCACATTTGTACACCTGATTTTGCATTGCGAAAAAGGCCCCTTTACCTCAGTAATGGAACAAAGATAATCTGAAAAACTAAGATTCTCCAAAAACTTTAAAGTATCAATAAACAGGTGATTGTTTTATGCTAGAAGTTTTATTCTAGAAGCATTAGTTAAGGAAATCTTCAACTTGAGAAGTCATAAATTTCTCAGATTTGTCATACACCTATTTTTATCTTCATTTAGTTTAAAATTCCCTAAGTTGGGAATCAGAAACCTTCAAAATAAATTTTCACTGTATTTACCAAAGAATTGATGTGGCAGTTGAGTCTCTGATATGGGGCTCAAATACAATTTAAAAATTTTAAAGTGGCACCCCAATTTTTTTTCTTCCTAAAATTTTAGCTTTGGGGATGGGCGGAAAGAGTTTTAACATCCAGTATCACCTACACTCTAGCATGTTGTCATAATATGCATGTTCTCCAATATAAGGTGTGCTTTCAATTTCCAGAAAAGTCATTCAGAAATTAAATTTCATTGTAAGTGTAAGATTACAGTGAAAACCATAATTATTGGTTTAATTTCTTGACTGTATTTAAGTTGACTAGCTGGAATCCATTTAAAAAATAAAGAATCTTTCAAACATTCGCTTAGTCACCTTTACATTTATTCATTCCAGAACAATAATATATTTATATTTAGAAAAACTTCTTTAAAGAAGACTTTACACTTTTTGCTGGAAGAAGTTGTGTGGCTAAGTGCATTTTTTTTCAAATTTCCACTTAAAAAGCATTACTTTTTCAATACTTATGACCTTTCTCAGCTAAAAGCAAAAGGAGAAAAGCAAGAATAGAGAGGCTGCCAAGATCATTTCCCTGCCTTTGCTGGCCAACAACTGCACGAAAGAGCTCCAGAAGCCCCAGAAGAGGGAAGAAAGAAGCTTAGATGTGATATTGTTCCAGGTTTTTGTGCATCTCCAGCAAGCTCCTGGACGTTTAGCCACACAGCTCAATGCCATAAAATCTACTGAGGTCCCTAAATCATGCCCCTCCTGTTCTTGCCTTGTTACCACATTGTGGACAGCTGACTACTTTCTCTAGACTACACCTCATTTTCAGGACACTTAGTATCAGCAATGTGGCAGGAATTTCAAGATACCAAGGGCCAAGAGACCAGTTAAATTGCTATTCTACTGGCCCTATTCTCTACAAATACATTACATAACACTTAGATAATCCTAATATCACTCCACCTATCCACAGAATTTGATGAATTTATTTGCTCCTTCTTGAAACAGTTTTTTATGGTTTTTATGATACCTACTCTTTGAGTTCTTATTCAAGCTCTCCTGGTTGTCCTCTACTCAAATCATAAAAGTTTGAGTGCCCCAGGCACAGTCCCCAGATCTCTTCCATTATTAATTCATTCCTTAGGTAATCTAATAGATCCATGGCTGAAAAGACCATCTATATACACTAACACAAATTTGCATTTGCAGCCCAAACACTTCCTTTGAAATTCAAATACTGTATCTTTTTTTTTTTTTTTTGCGTTACACGGGCCTCTCACTGTTGTGGCCTCTCCCGTTGCGGAGCACAGGCTCCGGACGCACAGGCTCAGCCGCTCCGCGGCATGTGGGATCTTCCCGGCCCAGGGCACAAACCCGTGTCCCCTGCATTGGCAGGCGGACTCTCAACCACTGCGCCACCAGGGAAGCCCCAAACACCGTATCTTTAAACAGTACTAACATCTTCATTTGGATATTCAGTAGGCAGCTGGGCTTCAGGGTCAAACCTGAACTCCTGATTTCAGCCACCAGCACACCTTCCCATGGCCTCTGTGACACCCCCCAAGGACCTCCTCTTCTTAGAAAGTGAAACTTCTTCTAGTTGCTCAAGCCCAAAGACATAGCTGTCATCACTGACGCCTCTATTTCTCCCATGACCTAATAATCCATCAGCAAATTTGTTGGCTCTTTCACACACTCATCTGATCAGAAACCTTGGGTGGTCCCCCATTTCACTGAGTATCGAAACCAAAGACTTTACAAGACCCTATATGATCTTCCCCCTCTACCTCTGATTCTACCTTCCACAGCTCTCCTGATTCACCCTACTCCAGTGACACAGGTAAGGCATGCACCCTCCCATGCCAGAGCCCGGGGGTTTACTTTCCTTCTCTTTCCTCTGTAGTAGGAAGTGGGAAGAAGTAGGAACTGAACGGCTATCAAGCCCCACCAGAACCAAAACTCTGGGCAATTTTCTAACCCCTCACCATCAATTTCCCTATCTGTAAAATATAACTCCCACTTAAGAAGGTTACATAAGGATTAAATAAGCTACCTATGTTAGAAATGAAGTGTACTGCTCGGCACACAGAAGATACTCCATGGATGTTAGTTCTGTTTAGGAAGCATTAGTTGCTGGTAACAGAGTTTGGTTTTGAGGCCAAATCTTTGTTCAAGACATGACTCCTAGTTCATGCTCTTCTAGTCATGTAATATAATATTTTTGAGAAAAAAAAAAAGAATGAAAACACAATTTACTTCCTGACATTGTGAACCATATTTCGTCTTCTGGAGACCTATACTTAAATGCCAACCCAAATTATGTGACTGAGCCCTGGGGACCCACTCTATGGCTCTGAATGAGCTTATGTTATATCTCAGAAGGGAATCATTAGGAGCCGTGCTATTTACATACAGACTGTAATATTTAGCGAAAGTCTAGGAGTTTAAATACTAAGGATTTCTTGGTGAAATTGCACGCTTTGTGACTGAGACAGTAGGGGAGTTACTGAAACAAATATGAATAACAAAAGTACCAGTTTCCTTCAGAAAATGAATGTTCATATTTCCTTAAGCTGTTAAAAATACAAGTCAATCTGCTAGTTTTCTAAATCAAAAATACATTGAAATCTTTGATACAGAGATTACTTTTATTGGCTTTGACAGCTTGAATGCCATTGGGCACAAAGATCTCTCCACATAGTAAAAGGCAAGTTATGCCACACATTTCTAGACTAACTGTGACCAACTGACAGTGCATTGCTAGCATATTTTTGAAATCGAATAACTTTTTCAAGGAGATGACTAAATGAACAATTTCCCACAATTTTAGCATTTTGTTTGGAAATAAATGTATTTTTCCCAAAGGTGTTATCAGTTGTTTTCTTCCCTCAATTGCTTTCTTCCCTCACTTCCTCTCTCATCTATTTTCCTGTGTCCCCTATGGAGGTTGATGTTTTATTGAGAAGTAGAGAACAGTATACACATAGACACACAAACATACACACACACACACAATATGAGTAGATTTAAATTTTGTAAAATAGTGTTAGTTCTTACATCTGAGTTACCACAGGATGGGTTACAAACCCTCATCCCAATGATGCTGCCATTCCATAAATATTTTTGGAACTCCCCTTTTGGAAGCACAATTTTAGGAATCTAACACCCTAAAGCCCGTCTTTCAACCACAGAACTGCTTGTTCATTTTCTAAGTCTGCTGTAACAAAGTACCCCAAACTGGGTGGTTGAAGACAACAGAAATGTATCATCTTACAGTTCTGGTGGCTGGAGGTCTGAGATCAAGGGTGTCAGCAGGGCCACGCTTTCTCTAAGGGCTCTAAGGAGAAATCCTTCCTTGTCTCCTCCAGCACTTGATGTTTGCTGCCAATGCTTGGCATCCCTTGGCTTGTACGTGCCTCTCTCCAGTCACGAGACCATCTTCTCCCTCTCTGTCTTCACATCATCTTTCCTGTGTACATGTCTGTCTGTGTCCAAATTTGCCCTTTTTATAAGGCTTATAAAAAGAAGTCATATTGGATTAGGACCCAAACTAATGAACTCACTTTAATGGAATTACCTCTGTAAAGATCCTATTTCCAAGTAAACTTACATTTGGAGCTACTGGGGGTTAGGATTTCAACATATTTTTGAAGGGAGATAAAACAACCCGTAACAGCTGCCTTTTTAGAAATATAATTTTTCTTCCTTAAAATTTTCAAAACTATATTTAAACATGAAATACTGTATGGGCTTCCCTGGTGGTACAGTGGTTGAGAGTCCACCTGCCAATGCTGGGGACACGGGTTCGTGCCCCGGTCTGGGAAGATCCCGCCTGCCACGGAGCGGCTGGGCCCGTGAGCCATGGCCGCTGAGCCTGCGTGTCCGGAGCCATTGCTCCGCAATGGGAGAGGCCACAACAATGAGAGGCCCGCGTACCGCAAAACAAACAAACAAACAAAAAACAAAAACATGAAACACTGTCAGAAATACCACTTGAAAATATAATATCATAAATTTTTTTAATAGTAGCTATGATATATAGATATATGTACATATAAATATATATGGGTATATATATAGATACATCTAGATAAATCTGGATACATCTAGAGTTTTATATATATGTGTGTGTATATATACATAGTGAGAGAGAGAGAGAGAGAGAGAGAGAGAGAGAGACTCTCTCCCTCTCTACAGAAATACATATATATTACATCTACATAAGAATAGGAGCCTCTTAGCTATTGTAAGAAAGGAGAAGGGGAGGAGTGTTAACACTTCATCTGATTTGTCCTAATTATTTGCTTGCTGTTTCACATTCATTTAAGATTCCAGGAAATGAGATCTACATAACTACCATGTCTAAATCTTCAGAACGCTCCCTTCTCCTAAACTAAGTCTTGAGATAGGACAGTATTCTCATTAACAGTCTCGCAAACATTATCATCTCAGTGACTGAAATAGTTTGCGCCAGAATTTGAGGAGGTAAAAAACCCATCAATGCCTTCCTCATTAAAATAAACTGATCCAACACGATTAATTCCTAGTTTGCTTAATATTCTCTACTACTGGGTGGGTGAGGCATTATGAGAAATTCCTTAGTACCTGGTAGGTTTTATTTACACCAAACAGATGTTATTGCAATGTCTTGGCACTAGGAAAACAAAAACAAACACTTGTCTTCATAAAAAAGAAAAAAAGTCCTCAGAAAGTAATCTATTTGATGAACCTTTTGGGTACAAATTTAGAATATCCTAAACTAAAGGTTTGTGGATTATATTTAGTATGCTGATGGGAAACCAAAGAATGGAGACTTATAACAAAGTTGCTAAAGAAAAGATTGTCACATTTGGAAGTATCTCATGTTTATATTACTCAAAGCACACATGGACTTCAGAACACTATCTGATTCTGATTTTTCTTAAAAAACAAGAAGGGCCCAAAGTTTTAAGAGGACCAAGTAGATGCTAGAAGTAGTTCATTCTCTATTCCTAGAATAGTTACACGGTGAAAAGATTTACATTTCAAAAGAGAACTGCAGGGACTTCCCTGGTGGCACAGTGGTTAAGAATCTGCCTGCCGATGCAGGGGACACGGGTTTGAGCACTGGTCCGGGAAGATCCCACATGCCGCGGAGCAACTAAGCCCGTGTGCCACAACTACTGAGCCTGCGAGCCACAACTACTGAGCCCACGCACCACAACTAGTAAAGCCTGTGCGCCTACAGCCAGTGCTCCACACATGAGAAGCCACCGCAATGAGAAGCCCGTGCACCACAACGAAGACCCAATGCAGCCATAAATAAACAAACAAACAAACTGCAACATTTTACAGGAATACACACATTGACCCAATGTGAAGTTAAATGATTCCCAATACAGTATGGCATTGAGGGAAAAATCAAAAAACAAAATGTCTCTTCAAAAGGGTGCAAAACACTGAGTGAGCAGTTAATGGGAATTCCATGATAAAAAGGCTACATAGCCAACAAGGTTGAGAAAGGGAGCCCAGTCATCCTCACTGAGAGATTCACAAAACTTTTGGCACAATAAAGCTTTGAAAAACTACAGTGGAAAAAAATCAGCCTATTTCTCTTTTTCTTCCTCTCCCCTTCCCTCCCCACACCCTCTCTTTTAAGTCTAACACTTTGAAAATCATTTTTCTAGAGGACCAAATATTCTTTTATTTAACACCCATGGGTATCTCATATCCTGGAAAAAGAACAAGCCAGAGTATTTCCCCTTTGGTTTCAAGCAGCTTCCAAGACTCATTTCCGTTCAAGAATAAGCTGAACGAGTAGAGCTCTGACGAGACCTACTTCCGTTTCTATCTGAATCTGAGCATCAGGTGACTTCCTGCTTGTTATGTATCCTCAACGCTAAGATGGGGGAGGAAGCTTATAATTTATCCTTCGACAAAAATTTAGGAAAGCCAGCACGAACTCTCCAGGAGATGTTTTTCTCAAAGCCTGGGATCTCCTGATAATGTGTCTAGTATTCTAGCAAGTTCAGGCAATATCAGCAGAAATATGAGATTTGATGTGTTTTCAGAGAAGGAAGAAAGCCTGGGAAAAGAGGAGGGTCATAAAGCAGTATGGGCCTTCCCTGGTGGCGCAGTGGTTGAGAGTCCGCCTGCCGATGCAGGGGACACGAGTTCGTGCCCCGGTCCGGGAAGATCCCACATGCCGCGGAGCGGCTGGGCCCGTGAGCCAAGGACGCTGAGCCTGTGCGTCCGGAGCCTGTGCTCTGCAACGGGAGAGGCCACAACAGTGAGAGGCCTGCGTACCGCAAAAAAAAAAAGCAGTATGTAGTCTCTTCCTCCTCTATTCAGGCTCCATCTCAAACATCCAGGCCCTGCGGCCCGCTCTTAACTCTGCTGCAACCACGCTTCTCTCCTGCGCCCTCCCTAGGGCAGACCCTTACCATTTCACCCAGTTAATTTCAACTTGCACTTCAGGTCTCAGTGAAATCATCACTTCCGCTAGGATGCCATCCTTAAGCCCCCGAGTCTGAGTTTGATTCCCTCCCCTATTCTTTCTCATAGCACAAAGATAACTTCCCCCACTGTGACACTAACCACATTTAACTACTGCAGATTTAGGCCTTTCTCTTCCCCAAGCGATCTGATCTTAAGAGTGGGATCTATATACCTCAGTCACTGTTCATCTCAGGTACCTATCACAGTGCCCGCAAATAAAAGGTGCCTAGAAAAGACCTGTTGAATGTGACGGTCTTTGAAATTCCACCATAGCTCTCTCTGCTCTACAGCTAAATCTGGGAAATGGTTCAGAATTGCCAGCAGAAATGGCTCCCGCAGGCCACCTTCTCCCCTCCATTCATCCCTCTTCTGCCTAACTTCTCCCTTCTCCTCCCTCTACTCCCTGGTCTAAAGCAGTTACTGTTTGAATCCATTCTCCATCCCTCCTCCAGCCACTTCCAGAGTTATTGTCACTGCAAACAGATCACAGATTCCATCCCTCTGTCATCCTGAGCTACAGGGGAGGGAGGAGGAAGGAGTCGGTTGTTCAAGGATCCCTCAAATGAGTAAAGTGTTCATGACGTGAGAGCTGTAAGGGCAGAACCAGCGAAGTGCTGAGCAAGAGAACTCAAGTGGAGAAGTTAAGGTGAGTTCTTCACTTTCTACCATGCGTGTGTGTTAGGAGTAACGGGTGTCAAAGATCACTATAAATGGTACATTGAATCAGAGGGAATAGTCAGTATTAGCATAAATTACATGTATTATAGGAATAACATAATAAGAAAACTCAAAATCTGGTTTGTTCATGTAAAAGTAGTATTATACTATTTGCGATAATACTACTCCAATTGCAAAAATATGTGTGCTTAATCACCATACACAAATCATCATTAAATATTAGAATAAGGTGTTAGTTTCACTTCATTACGCTTGTTCATGCAACTCCATGTGTAAATATATAAATGCATACAAATTACACAATTACATAATGATTATGCAACAATGTATTGTGTGTATACATACAACAATCTATTCTTTACACAAACATTTGTTCGGCATTTTCTTGCACAAACAGTAAATAGCGCATGTCAATTAGAAAGGCAACAGTGTAGCTGAAAAGCAAGAATTACCTTTTACAGGTGCTTCAAAAAAAAAGAACAGTGAAGACTTATAGTGTCAAATATTAGACATAGAGTGAAGGAAAGGCAAGAAGCATGGATGGCTCCAAAGTATCTCTCCTGCAAGACCGGGTGTACGGGCTTAACTTCCCACATCAGGATGGGATGGTAACAACAGGAGCAGTCAGGCACAGAGTTGAACAGAGGGGAATTGTATCTTGATGAAAGGACACTTGCAAGTACCTCCCTTACCTCACCTACACTCAAAGGTAAACCTTCTCTGGATGGACCCTTGGCATATGAGAAATGGGGCAACAAGGAAACAAAGGATTAACTTTTCCTGGTCTACCCAAAGGAAGCTATACGGTATTCAGAATATTATGATATCTATTCATGTTTTGACATGCAATAAGTAAACTTTAATTACACTATCAGTCTACTGGAAAAGTAGAATTGATAAGAGATGGATAGATACACATAAGATTTTTAAGACTAGTAACCTTGAGATAGAGGGAAATAAAGCATGTTGACATAAGCAATTTTGCAGTCCAGACCACAGAGCACTGCTAGTTATTTTTAAGCCAAACACAGAAGGTACTTATAAAAGGGAAGGGAAGGAAAGAGGGGATTAATTTAGATAGTTTACAGGAACAAAGGATGCAGGTAAGTATAGAGCTTAGACTGTAAATTGAAAAAAAGGAATAAATCATGGATTATAGGTAACATGTATATATCTATTATACATAATAGATAGATTAGATTGATAATTGATGATGGGTGGAGTGTTGATGGAAAGACTGTATAGAAATTTTAAAACATGGATAGATACACAGATAAATTAAAACATGGGTAATATACTTATTAAGTCAGGTCTACAGAAAACCATTTTTATGTCCTGTTTAAGAGGCAAAAAAGAATATTGCACTCATGGGGTCCAACTGCTAAGTAACACAGATTTCAGCTTTCCTGTAAGGGATACCAAGAGATATTACTACAAAGATGGAGTTTCCTGACCTTTCTACTTTTGTGTTCAAAGAGAGCTGAAGTTTCATGATGAATCATCCTTTCCCCTCTAATATTCAACTTGTGCTCTGCTAGAAGCTGCTCCAAATTATGGAAGCAAATCCATCTATTTGGAGAAATCTGCCCTAACATCCCAGAAACGTTTCCATCTGTAAATTATGAGATCTTAAAATTAGAACCTGCTACCAGTAATGAGTTTAAACTACATACAAGTTCTAGGAGTAGTCCAGCAAGGCAGACAATAACTCCAATGGCACAAGATGTGAGTATTAATATGTTTAAATTCTGGGATAGATAATAATAGCAAGTTTTTTTAAGCAACAAATTTTGTTAATTTCTAGTAAAACTTTTACTACAAGAATAGATGATTTAATTTTTTTCTTGAATAGATAAATGGGAACAGGAGACAAAACAATAAACGTGAGGAAAAAAAGTTTATTGGGATATGAATACTGTATTTTAGCAAGCAATTAATCAGAAAGGGAATATGTTGTCTAAGAGTATTAATTACCTTGCTTGATCTTTGACTCTGCTAAGAGTGGAGATTTTTTCTAACTTTCAAAGCACTGTAAGGGAGAAACAAAAATGATTTTTCTAAGGGGTCTTATTTTTTTGGATTATATGTTAAGGGTTTTAAGTTTTGGAAATAGCTGAGACAATCACTTTTTCCTTTCTTTTCTTTCTTGTTTTATATTTTTCTCTTTCTTCTTTTGAAGAAAGGAAATCCGAGCCATCAGATGAAACTTTTGCTTTTCTTTGTTTTCATTTTCTTCTCTGGAAAATTTAGAAAGCTGAAATTCATTCTTGCCAGTTACTTTCCAAAATAAAAAGTGTATTTCCCAAACTAGGGATTCTTGATCATGGCTGATGCACATTTAGAACAACCTGGGCAGGGGGGTGTTTGAAAATATATGGGTGCCAGGGACCCATCCTCTGAGAGTCTGATCTGGTTGGTTTGGTGTGGAGCCTGACTATGGGTACAGTTTTTTTTTTTTTTAACATCTTTATTGGAGTATAATTGCTTTACATTGAGGTGTCAGGTGCTGCTATACAACAAAATGAGTCAGCTATACGTATACATATATCCCCATATCCCCTCCCTCTTGCGTCTTCCTCCCACCCTCCCTATCCCACCCCTCTAGGTGGTCACAAAGCACCAAGCTGATCTCCCTGTGCTATGCGGCTGCTTCACACTAGCTATCTATTTTACATTTGGTACTGTATATATGTCCATGCCACTCTCTCCCTTTGTCCCAGCTTCCCCTTCCCCTTCCCATGCCCTCAAGTCAATTCTCTATGTCTGCGTCTTTATTCCTGTCCTGCCCCTAGGTTCTTCAGAACCATGTTTTGTTTTGTTTTTTTTAGATTACATATATATGTGCTAGCATATGGTATTTGTTTTTCTCTTTCTGACTTACTTCACTCTGTATGACAGACTCTAGGTCCATCCACCTCACTACAAATAACTCAATTTCGTTTCTTTTTATGGCTGAGTAAAATTCCATTGTATATATGTGCCACATCTTCTTTATCCATTTGTCTGTCGATGGGCATGTAGGTTGCTTCCATGTCCTGGCTATTGTAAATAGTGCTGCAGTGAACATTCTGGTACATGATTCTCTTTGAATGATGGTTTTCTCAGGATATATGCCCAGTAGTGGGATTGCTGGGTCGTATGGTAGTTCTATTTTCAGTTTTTTAAGGAACCTCCATACTGTTCTCCATAGTGGCTGTTTCCCACCAACAAGAGGGTTACCTTTTCTCTACACCCTCTCCAGCATTTATTGTTTGTAGATTTTTGGATGATGGCCATTCTGACCAGTGTGAGGTGATACCTCATTGTAGTTTTGATTTGCATTTCTCTAATGATTAATGATGTTAAGCATCCTTTCTTATGTTTGTTGGCAATCTGTATATCTTCTTTGGAGAAAGCTCTATTTAGGTCTTCTGCCCATTTTTGGATTGGGTTGTTTGTTTTTTTGACATTGAGCTGCATGAGCTGCTTGTATATTTTGGAGATTAATCCTTTGTCAGTTGCTTCATTTGCAAATATTTTCTCCCATTCTGAGGGGCAAAAGCTTTTAAGTTTCATTAGGTCTCATTTGTTTATTTTTGTTTTCATTTCCATTTCTCTCGGAGGTGGGTCAAAAAGGATCTTGCTGTGATTTATGTCATAGAGTGTTCTGCCTATGTTTTCCTCTAAGAGTTTGATAGTGTCTGGCCTTACATTTAGGTCTTTAATCCATTTTGAGTTTATTTTTGTGTATGGTGTTAGGGAGTGTTCTAATTTCATTCTTTTACATGTAGCTGTCCAGTTTTCCCTGCACCACTTATTGAAGAGGCTGTCTTTTCTCCACTGTATATTCTTGCCTCCTTTATCAAAGATTAGGTGACCATATGTGCATGGGTTTATCTGAGCTTTCTGTCCTCTTCCATTGATCTATATTTCTGTTTTCGTGCCAGTACCATACTGTCTTGATTGCTGTCGCTTTGTAGTATAGCCTGAAGTCTGGGAGCCTGATTCCTCCAGCTCTGTTTTTCTTTCTCAAGATTCCTTTGGCTATTCAGGGTCTTTTCCTTTTTTTTTTTTTCCTCTGAGTTTTGCCTCTGTTTTTTATAGCTAACATGTAATTTGGGGGTAGTAGTCTCATCTTTCCCTTATTTGCCAGAGCTCTGAGGTGGATGCTATGCTAAGATTAAGCATTAATTTAACTATCTACCCTATATTCTCTTATCTTTTAAATACTCCCTTCTAAATTCTGCTTTCTTAGAGTTGTCACTTTTCCCACAGCAGATGTGTAGGGTGTATGCCATTTTGTCTACCTCATCTACTGTTAAAGGAGATCGAGTAAGAACTGCAAAGCCAAGATATACAGCTAATCATAACTAGATGTTGAGAGTTCTCAAACAGAAAGCAGAAAGAGAGATGCTGATCAAACATGTCCAGAAAAAATTTGGACCCCAGTGATAAGCTGATTTTTTTTCATTTTTCCAGACATTGTGTCCCCTAATGCCATTATATGAGATGAGTTGTTATTTAGGAGAGAGTCAAAATTAGAAGAAGATTGTAAAGTGGGGAAATGTGGGGTTTTTTACATGTCTTATGTAAACCTCATTTATAACACTATCACACACAATCACCATGTAAGTAATAGCAATATTGGACTCAGATTGATGGAATGACTAGACCCAGACACCAGATAAATTAAATTGGCACATTATATAGAACTGATGTATGTAAAAGTATGGAGAAGGTCAACGTAGTCAGGACACATGGAAGAGACATGTAGGCATGTTTGCTTCTGGGACCAGCACATATGCAGACCCTCCAATCTTCACTGGCATGCACAGCTATAAAAGTTACTGCCTTTGTGAATAAGGTCCATGACAGGTTTCTGGTGCCCAGCTATCTTCCATAAATCTGGATCCATAATGCGCATAGACTGGCCTGGGTTTGAGCCAAGTGACAGCCCATTGGTGTCAGCGCACCTCATCGATCTTGCAGTTATGCAATCAATACGTGAACAGATTACGAGACACCACACAGTTCACTCAGCATAATCGCACTTCACATTTATCACCTTCAGCCTTATTAGGTCAACACAGGTGACTGCAAGCACATCTCTCAGCACTGGACAGTAGAAGTAGAGGAAGGGACAGTTACCCACACATTTTGAAGAGTCCTGCCCCAAGAAATGCCAAATAGGCTCCAAGGCTAACTTTGAAGTTTTGTTTTGGTTTTTTTTTTACTAAGTTGCAAGTGTCTATACATTTCCATAATATTCCCACAAGCAGGATACAACTGATACATTCCCCTAAGGTTCTGAGTCAAGCCAGACTTTGTCTTCCTTAATGTCACCTTAGAAGCCCACAGAAGCCTGCTAGTGAGAAGTGGACCCTGATCCTCTTAAAATGCCATTAAGCATTCAAAACAAAGCTAATAGTCCTGGGAACCCTAGAAAGCTGGCAAAACCTTGTTTAAGGTTACAGTCATTTCTCCTTTCCACCAGAAAACTATTCCCAGCAAAACCCTAAATACACCTGGCAAAGAGTTTCTGTCCCTCTAGTTTTTGCTCAGGGACATGTATTAACATCTACATTTATATCTACATTTACATATTGACATCTATCTTACAGGTAGTCACAGACAGTCAAACATATATAAATGTGCATACGTATGTGTGTATGTATACGTTACACTTATATGGCACCTGTAATATAATATATTATACTGATACCTGTTATACTTTTCATCATGATGTCCAGGATTAAAGAAAGAGCACAGTAATAAAAGTTACATTTTATGAAGCAACAATGTATAGCTGAGCTCATTAACATTACACACAGTACAAAATTCCTGAATGATACTCTGTAACTATTGAGTTCATCAGCAGTTTTGAGCAGTGTCTAAGCCTCCCCAGGGCATTTCCAGAAGCGTAACATTTTCTCATGCCCACAATAGGCTCAAAGTAAAAATTGTGTACCCCTGGGTTCCAGGACCACGTCAGGTTAACTCAGTCCCAACCTTGTCACTAGCACAAGTTCACTTCCTATCTGACAAGAACAACAAAGATCTTTTCAGGTGGTGATTCTGGTGAGGGAACAAGATAGTAATCCTCATCAGGCCCCCTCAAAGGATGAACTAGCCACTGAAATTAAGGTGGGGGTGGGAAGGGGGAGAGTGAAAATGTTATACACATGTTAGGTTCAGAAACATTTGAAAAGAATTGTGAGGGTCAAGAGGTGTATGTCCACATAAAGTGTGAGTTTCTTCAATAGCCTGGGACTGCTCTTTGGTGACCCTGGGCTTCTATTTGCCCACGGAAAAGACTCATATCCTTAGAACAATCAGCCAGACAGGCAAAATTAATGGCTACGGGGTAACTGAATCATTTCTGAATGTTCAATGTCTGTTTCCTTTCATTCTAGTCCCTATCTTCAGCTGATTAATTATAGGATTAAATTAATTCATGCTAAGTTGCTAATGATTATCACAATTATAACCTCCCTAGAGAGGGACTGGTTTTGGGTTTGGAATTAGCTTGTTACCCCAAATAAACTGGTAATCAGCACAATATGTGTGAAAGTTCATTGACTCTTTCCACTTGACTCTTTCCACTTGGCAAACACACATACACTCCAATCAAGATGATAGAAGTTTGTAACTAGGAACCTGGTTTCCAAAAAACTGTCAGTTGCTAGATTTTATCTTCATTATATTAAGAGGGTAAAAATCTCAACCAAAATATTTTTTGCATCTTTCAATTAGTAAATAACTACTGACACTTACTATACATACCAGACCTTATGCTAGGTGCTGGGATAAAGGGACAAATAAGATGTAGCCCCTGCCTGAAGTTAACAATGGAAAAGGGTTCTTAAAATTACTTAAAATTTCTTAGAAGTAATTTAAGAAATTCCCCTTTTCAAGGGGAATTTTAATTCAAAAGTTTTAACTGTAAAAAAAATCATGCACACAGAAGACTTTATAAAAAGGTATTGCTTTGGACTGAACGTTTATGTCCCCACAAAATTCACGTGTTAAAACCATAATCCCCAGTGTGATGGTATTAGGAGGTAATTAAGGTTAGAGGAGGTCATGAGGGTGGAGCCTCCATGGTGGGATTAGTGGCCTTGTAAGAAGAGAGCAGAGAGCCTGCTCTCCTTCTCTCCACCATGTAAGGATACAGCAAGAAGCAGTCTGCAAACCAAGAAGAGAATCCTCACGAGGAACTGAATCTGCTGGCACCCCGGTCTTGGACTTTCCAGCCTTCAGAACTATGAGCAATAAATGTTTGTTGTTTAAGTCACCTGGTCTATGGTATTTTGTTATAGCAGCCCATGCTGACTAAGATATAAAGGAAAACTTTTTACAGACTTTTAGAAAAGAAGTAAAACAGCAAATACCCATTTAACCATCATGTTACCATGTGCAAGGTAAGAAATTGAAGACTGCCAGTAACTTAAAAGATCCTTTTGTACCTTCCTTAAACTAATCTCTCTGCCTCTGTGCCAGAAACAAATGACCACCTGACTTGCATATTAATTATCAAGGTTTTGCTGATATTCTCATTAGGTTTCCCAAATACACTTTTTAGTGTTATAAGTTTTTGACTCTATATAAATGGAACCCATACTGTATACTGGATGACTTCCCTCTTTTACTCAATATTACCTTTGAGAGATCTATGATGATGCCCGTAGCTAGTTTCTTTCTCATAGATACATAATATTTTGTTGTCAAATATATCACAATGTACACACTAAGTCTACTGCTAATGGACATTCAGATCATTTCCTCTGTCTTGGTTAATAAAAAAACAGCTATAAACATTTCTATGTTCGTCCGCTTTGTTCCTACTCAAAATGTCTTTAAGGAATACACCTGAGGTTGGAATACCTGCATTGTTGCCCATAAACATGTTCAACTTTACCAAATAATACCAAACTATCATAGTACTTGGAATCATACCGCCAGCATCAAGCACGGATGTCTCCACCACTCTGTGTACTAGCCAACACTGGGCATATTGATGTCAGACTTTTAAATTTACCAGTTTAGGGGTGTATGTCTATTTTCCTAAGTACTAATGAAATTGAGCATAATTTCATAAGTTTATTGACCATTTGGATTTATTCTTTTGTGAAGTACCTATCTCAGTCTTCTGTCCATCGTTCTGTTTTGTTTTGTGGGTGTTTTTTTTTTTTTTGCCATTTTCTATAGATTTATTGGAGCTCCTTACATACTCTAGATATTTGCATTCCTCAGTTATATGTCTTCATGCAGTTTGTGGCATGTTTCCCCTTTGGGTGTTGTTTCCCCTCTATAGTGCCTTTAAGTAAAGGGAAGTTTTGAAAAATTTAATTTTAATGTAATCTAACTTAGTAATATTTTTCTTTATAGTTAGTGAGTATTGTGCCTTAAAGAAATTTTTTATCTTGTAATCATGAAAATATTCCTGAATATTAACTTCTGAAAACATTATAGCTTTGGATTTTACATTTAAGTCTTTAATTCACTTGGAATTGACATTATTACTTATGTTTTGTAGAGGAAATATGTATACAGATTTGCATACACATTTCCTCTTTTCTGTACCCTTTATTCCTTCCTGAATCTCTGACCTTCCATCTTGTATCATTTTCTTTCTGCTTCAAGTATATCCTTTGTGGTTTCTTTCAGTAGAAGTCTGATGGTGAAAAATTATCTTCAGTTCCTTTTTGTTAACCAATGTGTTTATTGTGCTGTTATACTTGAAAGACAATTTTTTTTCTGATCATACAATTTTGGATGGTTACTTTCTCCTAGCATGTCATTTCACTGTCTTTTGCCTTCCCTTGTTGCTAAGAAAAAGTGAGATGTATTTCTAACTCTTTCTTGTTTGAAGTAATCATGCTTTCCTCAATGCTTACCTTTAAAATCATCTCCTTGTATTTGATGCCTTGTCTAAACACCATATTTTTTATCTGTTTTGGATTTGGGGGCTTCTTGAGATTCGAGGGTGGTATCTTTCATCAGTTCTTGAAAAATTTTCTGCCATTATGTTTTCAAATACTGCCTCAGCCTATTCTTTATCTCCCTCTGGAATTCCATTTAGACATATTGTAGACATTCACACTCTTGCCTTCATGTCTCGTAACGTCTTTCTTGTATTTCCTATTCCTCAATCTCTCTTTGCTAAATTGCTCACCATTTTTTTTTAGTTTACAATTACTTTACAGTTTACATTTTTGTTTCAGCTCTACTCTAATGTTCCCTTCTTCCACTGGATTTTTATTTTTAATATTACTGTTTTTATTTCTAGCAGTTCTACTTGACTTGTTATCAATTATGTTTGATTATTCTTTACTGTTTCATGTTCCATGCTCATAAGTTTAAGCTTGTCTTTTATTTCTTTAAACATAGTAATATAAGCATAGGATTTTATATTCTGTATCTGAAAATTACAATATTTGTAGCTTTGGGGTCTTTTTCTGATAGTTCTTACTCTCAGTACTTTCTTTCTTTCTATGCTTAGTTATAATTGCAAGAAACATTTGAGACTTCAAATGAAAATGAGTTCCTTTAAGATCTATATTTGCCTCAGCCTGGGAAAACTATCAGTCAGCAATCATTTTAATTTAAATTTCTGGATCTCAAAGGTAACAAAAATTTAGGCTGCAAAGCTGCATGAGGTCAAGCTGGTATTTCCAAATGTTTACCAATGTTATTTCCCCCCTCATCTTAACCCCGTATTTTAGATCGCTAATTTCTCTTGAGGTCCCACTGGAGAATGACAGATATTATTTCTGGATCACCCTCTACAGTACTAGCTTTAAGAAGTAAGGATTTCTAGACTTTTGTGTTTTTTTTTCCCCCAAACTCTTAGAGACCTTTAAAATAAAACCCAAGTTCATAGGCCCAGCAAATGCCTTCAAGTGAAAGTCAGTTTCACTGTTTACTTCTTCAGGTCCATGCCTTTGATTAGTTTTTTTTTAACCTAAGAAGTCCTTGTTTTTCTGAAATGCATCAGTTCTTTCAATATTTATCCAGGATTCTTCTTTCGGAGATGGATGTCTATCCAGGTACCTCATCTACAATATCATTGAAAATAAATATCCTCAGCAAATTTCTAATCCTTTTAAATTCTGTATTGTATCATTCTATATTTTAATTTGGATTATTCTATTTTATCATACTTACTCAATTAGGCAAGTGGAAAATTTAACTGATTTGACAAGCAAAAGGGAAATTTTTTCTGTAGTAGTCAATAGACTCTATATCTAAACAGTCCATTATGCCCAGTGAAATTTGGTTTTCAACTTTCTCAGTTTCTCACTTACTCTTCTTAGATATTTTCTCAATATACGTTTTATAAATTACTTAAGACACCTCCTTTTTGAGACTTTCACCAATTAATTAGACCAAATCTGTTGAGACTATACTCGTCTTCCTCTTAATGATGTCCTCTGGTGAATACTCATGAAATAGTCTGACCTGATCTCATTTTTAAGGGTACAGAACTTCCAGAAGTCTTTTTTTTTTTTTTTTTTTTTTTTG
>NW_020174429.1:5790858-5873076 GCF_003031525.2 Neophocaena asiaeorientalis asiaeorientalis
TTGCGGTACACGGGCCTCTCACTGCTGTGGCCTCTCCCGTTGCGGAGCACAGGCTCCAGACGCGCAGGCTCAGCGGCCATGGCTCACGGGCCCAGCCACTCCATGGCACGTGGGATCTTCCCAGATCGGGGCACAAACCCATGTCCCCTGCATCGGCAGGCGGACTCCCAACCACTGCACCACCTGAGAAGCCCCAGAAGTCTATTTTTATGTCTTTCACGCTCCTTCTTCTAATGTGTCCTAAAATCCATTTGAAAGAGACATATCCTTAAAATCTTCATAACGTCTTCATCCACTGATCCATGATTGATTGATTGATTCTCTCCTTCATTAATTTATTCACCCAAGTACTGTTGGCTGGGGAACTTACAAGCACAAGCTTATGTTTGTGGAACCACTAAATTATGTAAGACAGGTATTCTTTAAGATTGATTCAGCTGTAATCAGTTAATATTTTATCAAAAAAAAGACAGAAAATTGAAATTTGAAAAGCATTCCATTTAAATCTATAACTATACCCAATGCCAATACTAGTATTAGTAGTGACCAGCAAGTTAAGATTTTGGTTAAGGTAACTTAGTCCACAGGAAACACTCAAATTATATCCACATTAGACAAGGTTCAACTCAAAATCAAACTAAATAGCAACAGAAATGGTTTACAAACATAAGTTTTTGTAAATACCCCTTCCATGCCACCCTTGATGAAAATTCCAGATTCCTTCACTGAAAGAGGAAATCCCTTCAGGTCACTCTTCTCTGTTCTAAATCAGGCACCAGAAACAATATACCTACCCCAACCAGAGGCCTGTCCCTTCTATACACAAATCAATGATTTTCTGTTCCTCAGGAATTCAAGACTAGTCTATATATGTCCAAAGGGACCCAAGCTCCGAAGAGGTAGCATCTTTAACCTCTACAGGTCCTTGCAAACCCATCAATTCCAGGTATATATGTCCTTTTATAGGCAACACAGCAAGAAGAAAGTAGAATAGCCAGATACTTACATATCTGAGACCAAATTTTGACATTTTCTGGTTAATTTTCTTTCTCTATTTTCCAACCTAGTAACATAACAACAGAATGAAGGGGAAAAAAAGAATTTCCTGCCCTTCGGATTCCTAAAGGTAAACATAAGCAGCAGTTGGTGTGCATAGCTGTACCTGTCTGAAGTGGCCTGTTAATACATAATTGGTTCATCTTGAAGGGCCAGCTCGCATACCCTGCACAAGGCAATGGCATTTAAAGAATGGATTTCAATTGCAATCTGAGGTTAAGTTTAGAGGCCATGCAACTAAGAACCGTTAGCTTTGTCAGACCAAACAAACTGCACCCAAGGGTTCAATGGATGGGTCTGAGTAAACCTCTTTGACTTGGCTCATCATTGGCAAGGCAGGATTCAGAAGCATTTATCATTCCTATGAAGTTGATGCCCAGAAAACCAGCCTAATTAAATACTTTATTCTGCTTCCAAAATCAACGTGGTTGAATAGTTCTAGTGTTTGCTTGAAAAACATCTATTTTCCTTAGTCTGTTTTTTTTCCTGGTACCCAGAGACTAAATTCTTCCCTCAAAGCATGAACTAGTTCCAAATCTTTTGCAGGTCTGCAGTATTCTGCATTAGTGTTTCCAACTTAGGGTTCTTCAGTATAATTGTTAAGACCAAACATCAACTTCTTAATTGCAGAGCAGAAAATTTTAAAATACTGATGTTTCCCATGCATCCAAGCATAAAAGTAGGCCAGAAAAGTGCCAGGACATTAATTTGATGAATCAGTTGCTTTTATTTTATCACATATAAATTAACCATGTGTTGTTATTTTCTCGTTTGAATAAAGCTAAGAAGAATTATATTATGGTCAGATTTTCAGTGTTTATATCCCAATGTTTAGGAGTGCAAAGGAAATTTCCTAAATATCTTTATCATAAATACTTCATTTCTTAGATCAAAGATCTACTTAGATCTTTTTATCCTTTTGCCATTCTTATTAACATTAGAATCAGGTAATTTGAAACATTCTGAATATAAGACATTCATCTTCATGTAACAGAGATACTTGCCATTCTTATTAACATTAGAATCAGGTAATTTAAAACATTCTGAATATAAGACATTCATCTTCATGTAACAGAGATACATGAGGACTGGATTTATCTTGATAAACAGACTCACATACTGGCTCTTTGAGCTTGTCACTGCAACCATATCCATCTCTCCCCGTATTTAATATTCCCATAAAGTTTTGTGATGAGTGGAAGCTGCATGGGAACCTCGCTTTGAAACTACACTTGCAAAATGTCAGGAAATCTTAAACTTACTATAATGATTATACAAATAAAAATGTATTTTCTCTTACTCTCATTTCTTGTTGTATCTCATTAGATAATACTCTTTATATAAAATATCTAACATTCTTATAATGGACTTTTAAACCTCACTTTAACTTTCTACTCTTTGTGTAAACTAGGTGTGTTAATTTCCTTGGGTTACCATTAAAAAGTGCAATGAACTGAGTGACTTAAAACAAAAAATATTTACTGCCTCATTGTTCTGGAGGTTAAAAGTCTGAAATCAAGGTGCTGGCAGAATTAGTTCATTCTGGAAGCTGCGAAGAGAAGAAAATTATAGGCCAATATACCTGATGACCGTGATTGCAAAAATTCTTAATTAAATACTAGCAAACTGAATTCAAGTGAATTCAATTCCATTATCAAGTAGGAACTATCCCTGGGATGCCTGGATGGTTCAAGATCCACAAATTAATCAGGTGATACACCACATTAAAAGGATGAAGAATAAAAATCAAATGATCATCTCAATAGATGCAGCAGAAGCATGTGACAAATGCCAATACTTTTCATGATAAAAACTCTCAACAAATTAGTTATAGAAGAAACTTATCTTAAAATAACAAAGACCATATGAAAAGCCCATGATTAACATCATTCTCAATGAGGAAAAACTGAAAGATTTCTAAGATCTGGAACAAGACAAGGATGCCCAACATCATTACTTATATTCAAAATAGTACTAGAAACCCTAGCCACAGAAATTAGGTAGGAAAAATCAATGAAAGACACCCAAATTGGAAAGAAAGAAATAACAACTGTTTGCAGACGATATTATCTTATATGTAGATATATATTTCTTCAACGTAAAAAAAAGATGCTAGGAAAACCAGATAGCCATAAGCAAAAAAAAGAAAAGAAAACAAAACAAAAACCCAGAAAGAAAGAAAAAGAAATTGGACCCTTATCTTATACAATATACAAAAATTAACTCAAAATGGATTAAAGACTTAAACGTAAGAGCTGAAACATTAAAATTCCTTGAAGAAAGAATAGGATCAAAGCTCTTGACTTGGACTTAACAATAATTTCTTGGATTTGACACCAAAAACAAAGACAACAAAAGTAAAGCTAGATGGCGGAGCAGAAGGACGTCCTCTCACTCCCTCTTGTGAGAACACAAGAATCACAACTAGCTGCTGGACAATCATCGACAGGAAGACATGGAAATTCACCTAAAAAGATACTCCACATCCAAAGAAACAGGAGACGCCAGAAAGAGACAGTAGGAGGGGCACAATCACAGTAAAATCAAATCCCAAAACTGCTCGGTGGGTGACTCACAGCCTGGAGAACACTTATACCACAGAAGTCCACCCACTGGAGTGAAGGTTGTGAGCCCCATGTCAGGTTTCCAACTGGAGGTCCGGCAACATGAAGAGGGATTCCTAGAGAATCAGACTTCAAAGGCTAGTGGAATTTAATGGCAGGACTTTGACAGGACTGGGGGAAACAGAGACTCCACTCTTAGAGGGCACACACAAAGCAGTGTGCACATCGGGACCCAGGGGAAGGAGCAGTGACCCCAGGGGAGAATGAACCAGACCTACCTGCTAGTGTTGGAGGGTCTCCTGCAGAGGCGGGGGGTGGCCATGGCTCACCATGGGGACAAGGACACTGGCAGGAGAAGTACTCCTTGGCTTGAGCCCAAGGAGTCTCCAGTGTTGGATTGCCTAAGGCCAAACAATCAACAGGAAGGAAACCCAGCCCCCCACATCAGCAGTCAAGTGGATTAAAGTTTTACTGAGCTCTGCCCACCACAGCAACAGTCAGCTCTACCCACCACCAGTCCCTCCCATCAGGAAACTTGCACAACCCTCTTAGATAGCTTCATCTACCAGAGGGCAGACAGCAGAAGCAAGAAGAATTACAATCCCACAGACTGTGGAACAAAAACCACATTCACAGAATGATAGACAAGATGAAAAGTCAGAGGGCTATGTACCAGATGAAGGAACAAGATAAAACCCCAGAAAAACATCTAAATGAAGTGGAGATCGGCAACCTTCCAGAAAAAGAGTTCAGAATAATGATAGTGAAGATGATCCAGGACCTCGGGAAAAGAATGGAGGCGAAGATGGAGAAAATGCAAGAAATGTTTAACAAAGACCTAGAAGAATTAAAGAACAAACAAACAGAGATGAACAATACAATAACTGAAATGAAAACTACACTAGAAGGAATCAATAGCAGAATAACTGAGGCAGAAGAACGGATAAGTGACCTGGAAGACAGAATGGTTGAATTCACTGCTGTGGAACAGAATAAAGAAAAAAGAATGAAAAGAAATTAAGACAGCCTAAGTGACCTCTGGGACAACATTAAACACAACAACATTCGCATTATAGGGGTCCCAGAGAGAGAAGACAGAGAGAAAAGACCCAAGAAAATGTTTGAAGAGATTATAGTCGAAAACTTCCCTAACGTGGGAAAGGAAATAGCCACCCAAGTCCAGGAAGTGCAGTGAATCCCATACAGGATAAACCCAGGAGAAACATGCCAAGACACATAATAATCAAATTGGCAAAAATTAAAGGCAAAGAAAAATTATTGAAAGCAGCAAGGGAAAAATGACAAATAACATACAAGGGAACTCCCATAAGGTTAACAGCTGATTTCTCAGCTGAAACTCTACAAGCCAGAAAGGAGTGGCATGATATACTTAAAGTGATGAAAGGGAAGAACCTACAACCAAGATTACTCTACCCAGCAAGGATCTCATTCAGATTTGATGGAGAAATCAAAAGATTTACAGACAAGCAAAAGCTAAGAAAATTCAGCACCACCAAACCAGCTCTACAACAAATGCTAAAGGAACTTCTCTAAGTGGGAAACACAAGAGAAGGAAAGGACCTACAAAAACAAACCCAAAACAATTAAGAAAATGGTCATAGGAACATACCTATACATAATTACCTTAAATGTGAATGGATTGAATGCTCCAACCAAAACACACAGGCTTGCTGAATGGATACAAAAACAAGACCCATCTATATGCTATCTACAAAAGACCCACTTCAGACCTAGGGACACAAACAGACTGAAAGTGAGGGGTTGGAAAAAGATATTCCATGCAAATGGAAAGAAAGAAAAAGAAAGCCAGAGTAGCAATACTCATATCAGATAAAATAGACTTTAAAATAAAGAATGTTACAAGAGACAAGGAAGGACACTACATAATGATCAAGGGAACAACCCAACAAGAAGATATAACAATTATAAATATATATGCACCCAACAAAGGAGCACCTCAATATGTAAGGCAACTGCTAACAGCTATATAAAAGGAAATCAACAGTAACACAAAAATAGTGGCAGACTTTAACACCTCAAACCAATGGACAGATCACCCAAAATGAAAAAGAATAAGGAAACACAAGCTTTAAATGACACAATAGACCAGACAGATTTAATTGATATTTATAGGACATTCCATCCAGAAACAGCAGATTACACTTTCTTCTCAAGTGTGCACAGAACATTCTCCAGGATAGATCACATCTTGCGTCACAAATCAAACCACAGTAAATTGAAGAAAACTGAAATCACATCAAGCATCTTTTCTGACAACAACGGTATGAGATTAGAAATCAATTACAGGGGAAAAAAACGTAAAAAACACAAACACGGAAGCTAAACAATAACGTTACTAAATAACCAAGAGATCACTGAAGAAATCAAAGAGGAAATCAAAAAATACCTAGAGACAAATGACAATGAAAACACGACAATCCAAAACCTATGGGATGCAACAAAAGCAGTTCTAAGAGGGAAGAGGGAGACGAAGTGTATGCAGAAAACTATAAGACACTAATGAAAGAAATTAAAGATGATACCAAGAGATGGAGAGATATAACATGTTCTTGGATTGGAAGAATCAATATTGTGAAAATTACTCTACTACCCAAAGCAATCTACAGATTCAATGAAATCCCTATCAAATTACGAATGGCACTTTTTATGGAACTAGAACAAAAAGTCTTAAAATTTGCCTGGAGACACTAAAGACTCGTAATAGCCAAAGCAGTCCTGATGGAAAAAACGGAGTTGGAGGAATCAGACTCCCTGACTTCAGACTATACTACAAATCTACAGTAATCAAGACCATATGGTACTGGCAGAAAAACAGAAACACAGATCAATGGAATAAGATAGAAAGCCCAGAGATAAACCCACGTACCTATGGTCAACTAACCTATGACAAAGGCGGCAAGGATATGCAATGGTGAAGACAGTCTTCAAGAAATGGTGCTGGGGGCTTCCCTGGTGGCGCAGTGGTTGAGAGTCCGCCTGTCGATGCAGGGAACACGGGTTCATGCCCCGGTCCGGGAGGATCCCACATGCCGTGGAGCAGCTGGGCCCGTGAGCCATGGCCGCTGAGCCTGCGCGTCCGGAGCCTGTGCTCCGCAACGGGAGAGGCCACAACAGTGAGAGGCCCGCGTATGGGAAAAAAAAAAAAAAAGTTGTGGTGCTGGGAAAACTGGACAGCTACATGTAAAAGAATGAAATGAGAACATTCCCTAACACCATACACAAAAATAAACTCAAAATGGATTAGAGACATAAATGTTAGACAGAGCACTATAAAACTCTTAGAGGAAAACATAGGCAGAACACTCTTTGACATAAATCACAGCAAGATCTTTTTTGATCCACCTCCTAGAGTAATGGAAATAAAAACGAAACTAAAGAAATGGGACCTAATGAAACTTCCAAGCTTCTGCACAGCAAAGGAAACCATAAACAAGACAAAAAGACAACCCTCAGAATGGGAGAAAATATTTGCAAACGAATCAATGGACAAAGGATTAATCCCCAAAATATATCAACAACTCATGAAGCTCAATATTAAAAAAACAACCCAATCAAAAAACGGGCAGAAGACCTACATAGACATTTCTCCAAAGAAGACATACGGATGGCCAAAATGCACATGAAAAGCTGCTCAACATCACTAATTATTAGAGAAATGCAAATCAAAACTACAATGAGGTATCACCTCACACCAGTTAGAATGGGCATCATCAGAAAATCTACAAACAACAAATGCTGGAGAGGGTGTGGAGAAAAGGGAACCCTCCTGCACTGTTGGTGGGAATGTAAATTGATACAGCCACTATGGAGAACAGTATGGAGGTTCCTTAAAAAACTAAAAATTGAATTACCATATGATCCAGCAATCCCACTACTGGGCATATATCTGGAGAAAACCATAATTCAAAAAGACACATGCACCCCAATGTTCATTGCAGCACTATTTACAATAGCCAGGTCATGGAAGCAACCTACATGCCCATCGACAGATGAATGGATAAAGAAGATGTGGTACATATATACAATGGAGTATTACTCACCCATAAAAAGGAACGAAATTGGGCCATTTGTAGAGATGTGGATGGATCTAGAGCCTGTCGTACAGAGTGAAGTCAGAGAAACAAATATTGTATATTACCGCATATATGTGGTACCTAGAAAAATGGTACAGATGAACCAGTCTGTAGGAGAGAAATTGAGACACAGATGTAGAGAACAAACGTATGGACACTAAGGGGGGAAAGCGGTGTGGGAGTGGAGGTGGTGGTGTGATGAATTGGGCCATTGGGATTGACATGTATGCAATAACGTGTATAAAACTGATGACTAATAAGGACCTGCTGTATAAATAAAATAAATAAAAATTTAAAAAAAAGAAAAAAAAAGGTGATGCTTGCAAGAAAAATAAATACTAAAGCTAGACAAGTGGGACTGCATTAAACTAAAAAGCTTCTGTGCCCAAAGGAAATGACCGACAAAATGAAAAGGCATCTGTAAGTCTACTTCTTTTTTGTAGATAAGTTCATTTGTACTCTTTTTTTTAGATTCCACGTGTAAGCGATAGCATATATTTGTCTTTGTCTGACTTAATTCACTCAATATGACAATCTCTAGTTCCATCCATGTTGCTGCAAATGGCATGACTTCATTCTTTTTTATGGCTGAGTAATATTCCATTGTATATATGTACCACATCTTCTTTATCCATTCATGTGCTGATGGACGTATAGGTTGCTTCCATGTCCTGGCTATTGTAAATAGTGCTGCAATGAACATTGGGGTGCATGTATCTTTTCGAATTATGGTTTTCTCCAGATATATGCCCAGGAGTGGGATTGCTGGATCATATGGTAGTTCTATTTTTAGTTTTATAAGGAAACTCCATACTGTTCTCCATAGTGGCTGTACCAGTTTACATTCCCACCAACAGTGTAGGAGGGTTCCCTTTTCTCCACGCCCTCTCCAGCATTTGTTGTTTGTAGATTTTTTGATGATGGCTCTTCTGATTGGTGTGAGGTGATACCTCACTGTAGTTTTGATTTGCATTTCTCTAATAATTAGTGATGTTGAGCATCTTTTCATCTGCCCACGCACCACAACGAAGAGTAGGCCTCACTGGCAGCAACTAGAGAAAGCTCGCACGCAGCAATGAAGACCTATTGCAGCCAAAAATGAAAACAAAAAACAAAACATTGAAAACAGAAAGAAAATAAAGAGCGTTCTCAGCTCGTGAAGGGAGGATCCAGGGGTAAACACCATTTCATTGCTATGAGGCCAGCACTCTTTCTGATTAGAACATTTTCTTAGATGCTGCCATACTCTGAAGGATTTTCAGAGCTTGCCTTTAGCTCTATTTTCAAACACACGTACATCCAAAACACTCTCTTCAAATTACTTCAGCCCTTTATTCTTTCCTCACTTTTGAAACTTTTTGCCTTTGTTCCATGAGTTTCTGATTCCATAGCTCTCTCACCCAATCTCCCAAAGTGACAGCAGAGAAAACCACTTTACAGCTCTCTGCTATAGCTTGTGATAAAACCTAGAGGAATTTCAGGGCAAATGGGCGTGCTTTCCATATTATGATATTGATGTTGATATGCATATGTGTGTATTTGTTTGTTTTTCTCTTTTGGCAATCATTCAACTTACTCTTCTACTAGATTCTGGCAGCAAAAGTTTCAAGGGTCATCCCAGCAAACATATGACCAAATTTAAGATTGAAGATACATCAGGCTATATTTCAACATGCCTGTGAATCGTCCAACACAGTTCCCAGAAGCACAAAGCACTCTTCATCAGTAAAAGCAAGTTATTTTACTACATATTTGGTGCAACTAGCATAGCCAATGAGTTTTCAACACCAACTGAAATCAGGAAGCAATTTTATTTTAGTTTTCTGTTGTTTTGCTATTTCAAGAAAGTTTTTTTCTTATCTGTGGTCCTTGTGCTCTTCTGTGGATATATTTTAACCCTGTAACTTACATCCACAAAAGATGTTTTGCAGCAACCCACTCACACAGACACCAGCAATGCACCACCATAGGCTCTTCCCTGGGGCAACTATTTCACAAGTCACTTCTTTTTTTTTAAATTTTTTTAAGTCACTTCTTTAAAAGGGTTTGGATCAGAGAAACCAACTCTCCCCATAGCTATTACATGACTCATAATTTAGAAGGCTCATTTTTTGACTAAGTCATCAATAAGGTTTAAAACAGGCAAATACATTATTTTTAAACAACTGGTACTGATTTTGCTTTTTATGTCGCATTTCTAGTCTATCCAGTTTCTCTTCTCCCAGCATTTAAACAACACTAGCACTCCCATTTATATATTTTATATACAACATAATTTGGTAATCAAGTATTATAAGAAGCTATTTTTCCTGAAGCATGAAAATGATAATCACAGATCGTGACCTGTAACATCCAATTATAAATGTTTTATCCAGAAATAATGTCCAAACAGGTACACTATTTCAACTCAAGATTGAATTGTATGCATTCAAAAAGAGTAAACGCATAAAATAAATTTGGGGAGATTCATTCATCCTGCATAGTAAGAGACAAGAATAAATGTATTTTTAAAAAATCTTTATGCTTAAAGTTGGATCTTTGGGTTTTTAAAAATAATTTCTTGTATTACAGGAAATAAAATAAATATATATAAAATATAAAATAATATTATATATTATTTATATTTATATAAAATATAAAATAATCAAAGAAAAGGAAGTAATGGGCATGCATTCTGAAATTATTAATAAAATAATTTTATTAATTATAATTATAATCACATAATCTTGCTTGGGGTATAAATCAACATAGGGCTCAAATCAACTGAACATATAGTGCATACAAGTATGTGCAGAGCCAGCTTATAGTTAAATCATGAATTTTTGTTCTATTGCCCTTTAGACCTATTGCAAGTACTAAGTATCCTCACACTGCCCCTCCTTGCTTTCATTTGCCCAGGATGCTAAGTATACAAGGCATGAGCACATTTTTGTTTCCTACCACCAAAATAAGTTTACTTGACCATCCCCTTGGACGCCTGTTTGCTTCAAAAAAATTGATAGCTAGATTTTAAATATAAAGTTTCTAGATCAAAAGTTATTTAACATTTTAATATTTTTCATATAACACATAAGAATTTATAGAGCCTAACGGTGAGACACTCAAAGACAGGGAGGTTCCCATAGTCAGAAGGAATTGCCTCTTTATAGAATGCATGAAGGGAGCCTTGAACATTTGTCTCATGTATTTTATATCTGTATGTGCTTCGTAAGGTCAAAGGCAAACAATTCACCCATTCTCAAAATATTCCTTCTTATATGTGATTGAAAACCTGGAACCCATCCACTCACCCTACCCCACCACACTCAGAGACTGTACACAAACATAGACCTTGACTAAGGACTGAAACAGCTCTCTTAAGAGTAATTTATCACTAGGTCTAGGAAGTGATCATTACATAGTTTGGGGTCAGGATTGGGCATGTTTTTAAATGCCAGAAGTTCATGAACTATACAATGTATAAAGTAGGAGGGAAGAAATGCAAATGAAAGGAACCAGTAATGGCTTGAAACACTTATCTCCACTGTGATAGTTATTCATAGGGCTGATGTGGGGATTAACCTAACTTATATGAGCAAAATGCACTCAACCCAGAAGTATTCCATAAGACAATAGCCATAAAAATATATTTTTAAGTTACTGCTGAGTAATGGACAAAATAAAGAAGTATGTCTCCAATACATTCCAGAAGACAGAATTCAATGGGAACCAAACTATGTCCACCCTGTACTCTTCTGCAGGAATTTAGAAACCAAAGCAGGCCCATCACCCCATTTCTTCAGCAGTTGTTGTTCTGCCCAAGGTAACCATGCTTTTTAACTGCTGAACAACTCAGACTTGGAAAATATACTGGAGTTACTTAGGTAGATACGGGTTATTAGAATTAGGTTTTACTGGCAAGAGCAAAGAATTACCACAATGTAGATACATAAGAGTTTAATTTTCCATCAAATAAAATGTACCAGAGGCAGGCTGCCAGAGCTGATAGGGTGGACTTACAGTATCTGGTGTTTCCAACCTTTCTATTTTACTATCCTCAGTGCCAGCTTTCTTCCTGAAACTCTCACAATTGTCCCAGATGACTGCTGAAGTTTCAGCCATCACAACTGAGCACTAGGCCAAGAAGTAGCAGGAGGGAAGAAAGGCAAAAAACACATGGCTCTTATTTGAGTAAGTCATCTTTAAAAATGTTTCCCAAAGTCCCGCCCAAGCACTTCTACAAACCTCTCCTTGGCCACACTAGATACAAGGAGGTTCAGGAAATATAAACTTTCAGCAGGACATATTAACACATCAAGTAAATTTAGGGTTGTGTCCCTAAGGAGGAAAGAGAGGATGCTCATTGCTTAACAATTAGTCATCTCAGGCACACTGAGAAGAGGACAGGTTTTCCCAAGGCTTGCTGGACACTGGCACCATGCATGAGAGGAAGGAAGTACCCCTGGAGAGCAGGCAGCAGAGCCAATTTTGGAAGAGTCGATGTACAAAAGAGATTCCCAGGGAAAAGTGTAACTTTTGGCTGCTTTTTCCTTGGACTGAAAGAAAAACCATACATGACTTCCAGCTGTAGATATTTTCCTTACCCTACAAACATAATTCCTTTTCATTCCTCATACCCTTCATTAAGATTGGGTACATAAAAAACGCAGTTTTGTGCAGTGGTATTTAAAGAATAAAGGGAAATCCATAGCTACGCCTAGCTGGAGACGGGGCGCAAGGCACAGATGATGCTTCACAAATTCTGTGCTCGTCCTCCCCTTGAGGTGACACTTGTACAGTGGATACAGCCTTGATTCAAAGGCAGTGGGTTTTCTGGGAGCTGCAAAGATGACCAGTGGTGATATGAGCAGGAGATGGGAGTCCCTGGGAAGGGAGCTGGGGCAGGCACCAGCACAGATGCTGTAACAGTGAATAGCAATGGAGAATGAACAACAGAGGAAGAGCTCATAGAACAGGTTCCCCAGCTCCCCCCAGGGCTCCTCTTCCCAGTGTGTTCAGTTGGATGGCCTGTAGAGGAGCGAGAAAAACTAATTCTTGAGGTATAACCTCCATTCGTCACACTGGAAGTATTTCGGTTGTCTACTATTTTATTGTCATTATAATAGTAATGCAGGTGAATGGTTTAAAAACATTTGAACAGGAGAGAATATGTAAATTGGTAGTCAATGTAGCTCCACACCTAGCAATCCTCAGTGCCACTCACAGGGTTAAACACTATTTACAGTTTCTTATACACGCTTTCAGAATTTGCATGCATATACAAAAATAAATACTTTAATAAACAGAATATAAAGAGGAACAATTGTATACGTAGCGTTCACTTACAAAAATGCCATCCTATTAGGTATTATTCACTTCTGTACCCTGGAATTTCTCATAACACATTCTCTGAGATCTTTCTGTATCAACATATATGGATTTACCTTGATCAGTTTAAACTCTGCAGTATTTTTTATATGCATAATTTATTCAAAGAGTGCTCTATTGAGGGTATTTAGGTTGCTTTTGGTCCCTTTTCCCCATTACATCAGTGCTGCAATAATCACCCTTGGATTTGTGCAGTATGTATACATGGTAAATTCCTACCAATAAAAATCTAGGGCCAAAAGATATATGCATCTTTTAAAATTAAAAGATATTGCTGGACGTTTCTCCAAAGAGATTAGACCAATTTTCACTGCACACAGGAGTGCATAAATGTGCCTGATACCCCACACTAGGTCATATATGACTATTAGAATTTTTGCCAATTATAATAGTTGCCAAATAATCTATCCTTGTTATGACTTGCAGTTTTTAACTGTATTTTGGGGAAAGTCCATTTTTTCATCAGCTGCCTGTTCAAATTTAGCCCAATAACCACTGCAACACCCCTCTCCCCACTTGATATAAAAAGGCCTAGAAAAGGGGAGAGGGGTTCACTTTGGGGGTACACAGAGCTGTGACTAGCCAGAGGGAGGGAGCAAGAGGGATGATGGGATCTTTCTCCCATCAGGTGGGTGTTTGCTGGACCACAGCCTGTAGCCTCTATAAGAAAGGCAAAGACAACTGCTGGCTGGCCCTTCACCTCTACAGGCTACTCCCAGTAACTGAGCAAGACAAGCCTATTCTAGTGGAGGTAATAGTGAGAAATGAGGTTGTAGTTACCAAAAATGACTGGAAAATTCTCAAAGTGGACTGAAATATCGCTAAGATCTATCTGGTGGTGAAGGAATTTTGACAAAGCCAAGTTGGACATATCTTTTGAAAAAACTAAAAGAAACTTTTCTCATTCATTCTCATTTGAGACTCTTCCAACTTTTTTGCCTGTGCATGAGTATATCTGTATCTATATATGTGTAAACATGTGAAACTCTGGGTGTGTGTACGTGTGTGTGTGTGTTTCTCTCTATATACATATCAGTGACGTCCTAAATGAACAAATCATCATTTTGTTCAATGCAACCCAATTTTTTGGTTCATTGGAAAATCACCTTATCTTGGGCAGTTCTGTATTTCCTCATTCTAAACTGCACCTGTGGTCTTCCTAGCAACATCTAATGGCTACCTTACTAACCCAAGCTTCACTGAAATCGAAAACTCAAAAGTCCCTTTGAAGCAGGGTTGGCAGTCAGGCAGTACACACTGTTAAAATACTGAAAAATTTTTATACTAGTTGGAAAACATCTGTTGTTTAAAGTTTCTGTCTCCCTCGCCTATCCCACCCATACCAACTCTTCTGTAATTCACGGAACTTCCCCAGAATCCAGTTAAATAAAATATGGGTTAATGCCTAGCCCTAGAACAAGGCCCTGTAAAACTACTGCCAGTGCCCATCTGGATTAATTACATCATAATATATTTAAATATCACCACTCTTTGAAGAATTATGCAAAACAGCATCTAGATTATTAGAGAAAAACATTTGAACAAACAAAGATCACTTCGTACTCTAGCTTAAATTTCCAAAATCAAAAGTCATTTGCAAGTTTGGAGTTTTTTCAAAATTTTACATTTAAACAAACAACTATCTACAATTAAATTACTTGTTAGTTTTTATAAAGTGCTATCATTCTGAAGGTAAACTGAGTTGATCTTTAGCAAGTTTTTGGAGTTCATTAAAAAACTGATAGCACTGTGCATTCACATAGGGTAAATGAGATTTTAGGTTCCCATGGCAACTTGATCACATCAGCATAAAAAAAAATTTTAAACAAATAGGAAGGTTGTTCTATATCAATTCTATTTAGCTTATCATTTCAGTTATTCCCAACCTAGATGTCCACCTTTGGGGAGTCACATATTCTGGTAAATTCCCAGGCTGCTGTTGACAAAAGGATGAGAAACAACATAATGCTAACTGTGTTGAGTTCTGAGAAAAATCAGTCTTGCATTTATTATCTTAGGGAGAGGCACCATTTTTCTCTCCATAGCATAGCTTTTGTTCTATGTCCCCTGAGAAACTGCATATACTCTGCTAGCTACCTTGTATTAGCTTTACTGGTACATCTAAAACACTCAAATATTGATGGTGGCAAATGTCTCAGCACTTCAAATGAGTAGACAAAAGAGAGTCTCCCTGTGATGAGTCTGTCATCCAATCCTTGGTTCCCAAACTCAGGACCTATTTGATTAATTAGATCAAAGTCACCTGGGGCCCTTGCTTAAATAGAGTCCCAGACCCCACTCCAAAATAACTGAACTAGAATACCTAAGAGTAGATGTATGAAATCTGAATTTTTAAGAAATAGTCTAGTTGATGTCTATGCATAACTAGTTTGGAAAATTAATGACCTATTAATTAATAAATCATTCACAAAACCGGCTTCATGGTTTTTCATGAACTAATTGGTTGACTGAATTGATGAGCATTAAAATTCAAACAAAAGGGAAATACTGGAGTGTTGACAGGAAAAGCTAGCACCTGACTACCATAATGTCTTACTGTTAGAGTACAACATACTGATATTTTCTACTCTGTTCTACTTCATAGTTTTATAAATATGTTATTCACAAGCTACTTAATTAATTTCATTCCCTATTTAATAGATCCTGACCCACAATTTGAGAAACAATGACTTAAGGAAGTTTTTCAAACATACATGGCCTGACATAGCCTACCTGAAAGATTCTGCTATAGCAGGATTCAGGTGATTCCCTGGCAGTGTATATATTTAACTCTCTTAGGTAAATCTGGTATGCCTGAAAGATATACCCCAAATCAGGCTGTGATCAGACCACAGGAGGTCAATCTATTGTAGAAATATCAGTTAAGAGTGTGAAATCAGAACAAAACGAAATGGTTCCATGATCAAGTAGAGATGCCCCTTTCATAAGGACCAGATTTCATAAATCCATAGAATTGTGAAGTCTGTTGCCTGCACAAATGGGAGATGGACAGCAACTTTTATATTTTTGAGCATCTCAGTTCTATACTTCCAATATTCAATCTTCAAACTGGCTAAGATACAATCAACTAGGTTTCTAACTTCTAACTTATTCATTCATATCCTTACTCTCTAAAATTATAAGTAAGTTATCATGATTGGCTTAGGGTTGTCCCAAATGCTAGACTCAAGTATCAGTAAATAATCTCTTAAATTGCTTCCATGGATGATTAATCACATCCATTCATGAGACTAGGGAGTATGTCTCTTTTATCTATCACTTAGTTCTCAGTGCTTAGAACTGTGCTTGGCATACACTGGGTAGCAATACGTATCTGAATAAATTCAGTACCTAGAGATTTCACTAGAATAATCCAAAGAAGGTAACCAAATTTCTCTTATCTTTAACTTCTTCAAGGAGGCTACAACATGTTATCTATGGACAACATTAAGCATTTAATTTAACTGACTCTAATAAATTGGCAGATAGAAAAATATACTGACATTAACTAGAGTGCCAGGTACATAACACCTTCAAGCTTTATCTCTCATCTTGTTGATATGTTGGGATAAATATAAACACTGAGACTAGATCATTTTTTAGGCATGTTTAGATGAAAACTTGGAAAAGCATGCATGAAGATTTCCTTTATATCATCTATAATTGCAAATAAATAAATAAATCAAAACAAACAAAAGAAGCAAACAACAATGGGGAAGGAATAAACTAAATGTCCGATGATATAAGACTGATTAAGTAAATATGGTATGTTCTACTCAATGGAATATTTAGTTATTAGAATTAACCAAGGATATAAAATAATAAAACAAAAAGGTATGACATAAACTTAAAAACACATTATTTTCACGACTATGTCAAATAAATCACCTAAGGGTAAAATATATAAATCAGAGTGTAAACAAACCTAAAAATGGTTGTGCTGGCATGATGTGGTAGTGTGTTTTTTTCCCTTTCCCTTTTTCTAAAGTTATTTGTATATTGTTAGTAGAAGATATTTATTAATTGCCATGGCAGCCTCCATTTCCCATTCCTACAGAAAGTGCCACCAGGTGTTAGCCTGAATTGACCTACCACGAGATACTGGAATGGACCTTGATTAGTGTAAGCCTACAGGATATTCCATCCTCCTAGCCAGAGTTATTGGTTCAGGAGTAAATATATTCACTTAAAATTATATCCTGAAGGTTAGTTTTTATAACCCTATGTCTGGTACCACTTATCTTAGCCTGGTTTCTCTTGAAAACATAACCTAAAGCAAGAATTAAAGTGGTAGCATTCTATCTGTAAGGTATAAACCCTTGACAGGGGAGAGAAAAGGGAAAGCAATCATGAGAAGATCAAAGCAATGTTATGTGATACATTATTCTGGCTACCACTTCACAAGGTCTAAGATACACAGCTGGTGACTCAGCAGGCCTGCAGGACTATTCCAAGATGAACTTCTTCTCTGCTGTACCTCAGGAGACATCCCTCTTATCGAGTGCCGTATCTGGGCTGCTCTTCATGAAGCAGTAGCCAGTACAGTAATACATTAGGCAACATTGTTCTGCATTTTCCCCCGCCTCAGTTCCTCTTTCCTCCCCACTGCCTTCACTGTCCTAAACTTGTACCTATATAAAATAAAATGACATTAATATTTGCCTCAGTTTCTTCTCTCAAGAAGCCTAGGATTAATGTAAACAGACTAAATGCTCTAACCAAAAGACACAGATTGGCTGAATGGATATAAAAACAGGACATGTACATATGTTGCCTACAAGAGACTCACTTCAGATCTTAAGACACAAACAGACTGAAAGTGAGTGAATGGAAAAATGTATTCTATGCAAATGCAAATCAGAAGAAAGCCAGAGTAGCAATACTTCTATCAGACAAAATAGACTTTAAAATAAAGACTGTCATAAGAGACAAAGAAGGACACTACATAATGATCAAAGGATCAATCCAAGTAAAAGACATAACAATTATAAGTATATATACACCCAACATAGGTGTACTTCAATATATAAGGCAAACGTTAACAGACTTAAAAGGAGACGCTGACAGTAACACAATAATAGTGGGGGACTTTAACATCCCACTTACATCAATGGACAGATCATCCAGACAGAAAATCAATAAGGAAACACAGGTCTTAAATGACACATTAGACCAGATGGAGTTAATTGAAATTTATAGAGCATCCCATCCAAAAGCAACAGAATATACATTCTTTTCAAGTGCACATGAAACATTCTCCAAGATCACCTGCTAAGCCACAATGCAAGCCTCGTTAAATTTAAGAAAACTGAAATCATATCAAGCATCTTTTCTGACCACAACACTATGAGGCTAGAAATCAACCACAAGAAAAAAAAAAAAAAAAACTGCAAAAAACACAAACAGGTGGAGGCTAAAAAATATGCTGCTAAACAACCAATGGATCACGGAAGTCAAAGGAAATCAAAAAATACCTACAGACAAATCAAAATGAATACACGACAATCCAAAACCTATGGGATGCAGCAAAAGCAGTTCTAAGAGGGAAGTTTATAGCAATACAAACTTACCTGAGGAAACAAGAAAAATCTCAAACAACCTAACCTTGCACCTAAAGCAACTAGTAAATGAAGAACAAACAAAACCCAAAGTTAGTACAAGGAAAGAAATCATAAATATCAGAGCAGAAATAAATGAAATAGAGACTAAAAACACAATTAAAAGGATCAATGAAACTAAAAGCTGGTTCTTTCAAGGGATAAACAGAATTGATAAACCTTTAGCCAGACTCATCAAAAAAGGGGGGGGAGGGGGGCCCAAATGAATAAAATCAGAAATGAAAAAGGACAAGTTACAACTGACACAATAGAAATGCAAAGGATCATAAGAGATTACTTTGAGCTACTATACCAATAAAATGGACAACCTACAAGAAATGCACAAATTCTTAGAACATTACAGGAATAAGGCTGAACCAGGAATAAATAAAAAACATAAACAGACCAATTACCAGTACTGAAATTGAGTGAGTAATTTTAAAGCACCAATAAACAAAAGTCCAGGACCAGATGGCTTCACAGGTGAATTCTACCCAACATATAAAGAAGAGTTAACACCTATCTTTCTGAAACTAATTCAAAAAATTGCAGAGGAAGGAACACTTCCAAATTCATTCTATGAGGCCACCATCACCCTATACCAAAATCAGACAAAGATATCACAAAAAAAGAAAATTACAGGCCAATACCACTGATGAACATAGATGTAAAAATCCTCAATAAAATACTAGCAAGCTGAATCCAACAATACATTAAAAGGATCATATACCATGATCAAGTGGGATTTATCCCAGGGATGAAAGGATTTTTCAATATCCACAAATCAATCTATCTGATACACCACATTAACAAATTGAAGGAAAAAAGAACATATGATCATCTGAATAGATGCAGGAAAACCTTTTGATCAAGTTCAACATCCATTTATAATGAAAAATCTTCAGAAAGTGGGCCTAGGAGGACCATACTCAACATAATAAAGGTCATATATGACAAATGCCCAGCTAATATCATACTCAACAGTGAAAAGCTGACAGCATTTCCTCTAAGATCAGGAATAATACAAGGATGTCCACTCCTGCCACTTTTATTCAACATAGTTTTGGAAGTCCTAGCCACGGCAATCAGAGGGGAAAAAAACCAAGAAATAAAAGGAATAAAAATTGGAAAAGAAGTAAAATTGCCACTGTTTGTAGATGACATGATACTATACATAGAAAATCCGAAAGATGCTACCAGAAAACTACTAGAGCTCATCAATGAATTCAGTAAATTGCTGTATACACAATTAATATACAGAAATCTGTTGTATTTCTATACACTAACAAAATATCAGAGAAATCCAGGAAACAATCCCACTTACCATCTCATCAAAAAGAACAAAATACCTAGGGATAAATCTACCTAAGTTGGAGGCAAAAGACCTGTACTCCAAAAACCGTAAGGATCTGATGAAAGAAACTGAAGACACAAACAGATGGAAAGATATACCATGTTCTTGGATTGGAAGAATCAATATTGTTAAAATGACCATACTACCCAAGGCAATCTACAGATTCATGCAATGCCTATCAAATTACCAAAGACATTTTTCACAGAACAAGAACAAAAAGTTTTTTAACTTGTATGGAAACACTGAAGACCCCAAAGAGCTGAAACAATCTTGAGAAAGAAGAATGGAACTGGAGAAATCAGGCTCCCTGACTTCAGACTATACTACAAAGCTACAATCATCAAAAGAGTATGGTACTGGCACAAAAAGAGATACATAGATCAATGGAACAGGATAGAAAGCCCAGAAATAAACCCACCCACTTATATTCACTTAATCTATAACAAAGGAGGCAAGAATATACAATGGAGAAAAGACAGTGTCTTCAATAAGTGGTGCTGGGAAAACTGGACAGCTACACATGTAAGAATGAAATTAGAACATTCTCTAACATCATATACAAAAACAAACTCAAAATGGGTTAAAGACCTGAATATAAAACCAGATACTATAAAACTCATAAAGGAAAGAAGAATAACACTACTGCAAATCTTTTTTTCTGTGGTATGTTGCATTTATACAATGGGCCATGAGAAAGAATAAAACCTTTCTTTGATTATGCATAAGCCATTTGTTTTAGGTTTAGGTTACTTGATTGCTACCAACATTTGCCCATTATCTATCAGGAGAATTGTGAGCTTCCATTGCAACAGAAAGCATCACGCAAAATTGCAAACTGACTCATGTTTCAGCAATAAAAAATTGTTTTTGAAAACAACTTAACTAGGATTACAGTTGCTATTATAAAAGGAAATTATATCACTTTTAAGTATGTTTTGTGATATTTTCTACTATCATAACATAGTTTTATAAAATGTTAGAAATAATTATATAAGTAATAATTTTTGTAATTCCTTGAAGACACAACAATAATCCCGTTAAAGGCCTATACCGGGGCTTCCCTGGTGGCGCAGTGGTTGAGAGTCCGCCTGCTGATGCAGGGGACGCGGGTTCGTGCCCCGGTCCGGGAAGATCCCACATGCCGCGGAGCGGCTGGGCCCATGAGCCATGGCCGCTGAGCCTGCGCGTCCGGAGCCTGTGCTCCTCAGCGGGAGAGGCCGCGGCGGGGAGAGACCCGCGTACCGCAAAAAAAAAAAAAAAAAAAGCCTATACCAAAAACATCCCACAACAGGTATTGTATATCTTGCACAGCATTACAAATTATAATTAAGTTCTCTAATTCATTAAAAACATTTTTTCAATTTTATTGAGCTAATATACTGAACTGTATAAGTTTAAATTGTAAGCATAACGACTTGGCATATGAATATTATGAAATGATAACCATAATAAGTTTGGTTAACATTTGTCACCTCATATAATCACCAAAAAAAATTTTTTTCAGTGATGAGAAGTCTTAGGATCTACCCGCTTAGCCACTTTCCAATATACCATAAGCAGTGTTAATTATAGTCATCATGTTGTACATTACATCCTCAATATCTAATTCATTGAAGACTTTATTTAGTTAAAAGTCTTAGTTGTTGGGCCGGGAGCCTTTGATTATTTTGTTCTATTTCGAAGCTTCTGTTAGTTCAGAAATGAAAAGCTATCCTTTTCCACTCTGCCAAGGTTTTTCACAAAAAAGGAAAATTCTGTCCCAATTTCTGACTTTCTCTCATTCAATGCTTACAAATTAAGAGGAAAAGTTAATGTTCTAATGATATCAAACTCTTTATGTGGAATAAGTGTAAAATATACATACTTCCACGTTCAATTATTCTCACATTTAATATAGGAGATTACCTATTTTAAGTAGAATTACTTCTAATGAAAATGTAATAGGGATGACCTCCAAGTGACTAGCATTTACCACCGTAATGAATAATTTCCCTTAATTCATATGAGCATTAAAAGGGTGAACTTCCTTCTACTTGTCAAGAACCTGCCTCTGAAGAACTGAAAACTCTGTGAAGATGTAAATGATGCTGATTTCCAGCCTCAGGAGAAAATAGGTTTAATTAACATCATTTTCACCAATAGAAAACCCAAAATCTTGAGGCTACATGGTGAAATATGGAGAGAGAGGTTCCAGTAGCAGAACATTTCACACAAATAGCCCAATTTCACCTAAGCCGGTCAGGTAATTGAGAGAAAATTAGACCGTCTGGCTGGTCCTACAGACTGAACCCCCTTGGTAATCGCCACTCCACCCCTGAGATCATTTTGTCCTCCAGCGTCTTAGAACGTTCGCCACCTGAACCCCTCACTCGGCGGATAACTTTTCCAGGGTCTGCTGGCTGGTCAGTGGTGGAAAATTTAAACCTGATCAGCATGGCTCTAATCCCTTGTGCCAACCCACCCCCGTGAATCCCAAAGTAAGTCCCTGGTGTCACACGTCTATAGTGCAGGGAGAGATTAAGCTTCTCAGATATGACAAGACTGACTCACATGCACTGTACCACCAGTAGCTGTGGGCCATCTCCTCATCCCTCCAACTACCAGGGTCTCTCACCCTCAGTCAGGAACTTAGGACAAAGAGAAGCTACCTGACAAAGACAAAGGCTCCTGCTTTGCACACTTCACGTCACAGAAGATTTTGCCACCCTTGCCTAACGAAATTGAAGTGTAATCTATAATGCGTATGCTTTCTTCTTGCCAACCCTGAACTCACCAGAAATGCTGCAAATACCAAATATTATGTGGTTGTCAGCCTCTAAGATGGCCCAAATGCTAGCTGCCTTGTCATATTCACACTTTTGTATAATCCTTTTCCTTTGAGAGTGGGCTGGACTTTGACTTGCTTTTAATGAAGAAAATATAGCAGAAGAGATGGGATGGCATTTCTGAGATTAGGTTAAAAAAAAGACTCTGTCTTCTGTTGTTGGTACTCTCTCTCTCTCTCTCTCACTCGGTCTTGGACTGTGTCGCTCCAGGGGAAGCCAGCTGCCATGCCATGAGACAGCAGTGAGGACATTGCTACCAACGGCCACCTGAGTGAGTTTGGAAGCCATTCCCCCAGCTGAGCCTTGAGACGACAGCAACCCTGGCCAACACCTTGACTGAAGCCTCATGGGAAACTCTGAACAAGGACCACTGGGCTAAGCTGCTTCTGACATCCTGGCCCACGGAAACTGTACAATAATACATGTTATTGTCTTCAGCGTTTAAGTTTCGGAATAACTGTGTTACACAGTAACAGATAACTAAAGCATAGCATAAGGAATGTTTATTACGCCTCAGAGATGAAGCTAAGCACTTTACATCTCATTTCTTTTCACAACAACGTCATGAAATAAGTAGTATGATTATCACCCTTTCGCATATTAGGATGCTGAAGTACAAAGAAGTAAAATAGCCAGGAGAGCTTCATCTGGCCTAAGAATGAAGTACCTGGGGTTTTATCAGAGAATTTCTAAATACAGGGTTTGGCATGTAGTATGTACCACTGAACCTGTGTTGATTGATTCATTGGTTCAACATGATCATGTCCAAAAAACTGCAATGACAGAAAACAAAAGACAAGTTCTGTTATTTATTTTCAATGGTAACAGACCTGGAGGAGTGAATTACTCCAATGAAGAATTAATTAGTGTGCCTCTTTTAATGTAGTGTTCATTTGAGACTTCTAGTTTTCTTCTCTCTAAGATTAATGCCTCTGGATTGTGATCCCTCATACCTAAGAAGTGATACAAAGCTGGACAGAGATTCAATAGTCTCTGTCATTCACTACGTCTGTCTGTAGCATGGAGCCATGGCATAAGAGTAGGCGGCTGAAGGTAGCATTACTTCCTTGACTCCTTGACCTGCTAGTCCCTGCTTGTTCTTCCAGTTTCTGCATCCTTTATCTTTCCACGGTTTGGGATACAGATTCCCCTTAACAAGTTCAGTCCCTTACCAGTTCCCAAACTTGACCTGACCAGTGTGCGTTGAGGAAGTTCTGACCCCACTAACTCGGGGTCATCATGGTTAGTTGTCAAAGCCCAAATAAACATGTGCTAGAGCCTCGTAACTGGCCTCTGCCCAAATCTCAAGGCTCTCTCTCCATCTGGTTACTTTTAATAATGGCTTGAAAAATTTTAAAAACTTTTAATATATTTACACACTACTTATTCAGCTCATGGCCCCAATTTGGCCATGCCAGTCCACATCTAGAAATAAGAGACCTGTGTTCTGACTTTTTACTATAACTTGCAGCCAGAGGACCAGCTTGGTGGTAAACGACTTTTTCATGTTGACAGCTCACCGATCTATCTGCTAAGACTCCCAATCACTGCCTCCCCATTACTGTGCTTCTCCTACAATCGTATTATGCTTTATTTTGACTCCGCATCATATACTACTTACCTGAGCAATTTAAACATAAAATCCCTTAGATACTGTACCGTACACAACATCTTGAATATTCTTTCAACCTTGTCTGGAACAAGTGTGTAAGATGGATGATTACTCACATTTATGTTATCATCAGTAAAAAGAATATGGAAAAATTGTGCTAATTAGGAATTGTGCTAACTCTGTGTGCATATATCACTTATTCTTTCTAACAATAAGGTAGTTTGTATCAAATGTATTTCAGAAATGAACAAACAGAAGTTCATCAAGCTTAGCAAGTTGCCCAGTTGCAAAGCCAATGAGTGAAAGAGTCAATCTTTATCCCAGGTTTCTATGGATACTTCTGGCTATTATGGAGTATCTGGTATCATACAACATCCTCTGCCCAAAACAACCGTAAGAGCTGGGTGAAATACAAAACAGATAAATGAATGCACTGGAGAGCCACCAAGACATCCAGACACTGAGATGAGTCCAAAAATACACTGCTACTTTAGAGAACAGAATGTTGATTTTCAGGGGCTAGGGAGGGTGAAAAAATAGATATTGGCCAAAGGGTACAAATTTTCAGTTATAAGATTAACAAGCTATAGGTTTTAAGGTACAGCATGGATACTGTATTGAAACTTGCTAAGGACTAAATCTTTCTTTTTGTGTTTTTTTGCGGTACGCGGGCCTCTCACTGTTGTGGCCTTTCCCATTGCGGAGCACAGGCTCCGGACGTGCAGGCTCAGCAGCCATGGCTCACAGGCCCAGACGCTCCACGGCATGTGGGATCTTCCCGGACTGGGGCACGAACCTGTGTCCCCTGCATCGGCAGGCGGACTCTCAACCACTGCACCACCAGGGAAGCCCTAAGGACTAAATCTTAAGCGTTCTCACCACAAACCCAAAGAAAAGTTCAAAAAAATGCAGCTACTCTTACCCTTCAGGACTTATGCCAATATCACAGTAGGGCATAGAAGCCAAGAGTTTCTGGTAGTCTCATTGGACTGGGAAAGCAAAACTGGAATTCAGAATTATCAAGGCAGCCAGGACTTGAGGGGCCAACCTCCGAAGAAAAGAGAACTCCAGGGAAGTAAGCTTGACATATTGGGCACAATTTTCCCCTTGAGGCATCTGCCAATTCATGGCTGGGAATATATCTGGCATGACACACAGAACCATAGAAAACACAGGTGCTGAGATGCTAAAGAACTATATAGATACTTCCCAGTCTCACAGTGATGGGGAAATAAAACTGGAATACAGAACTTGCCAAAATGGAGAAACACTAAAAATAATCCCAGTTTTTCAGTTGATCCACTGAAGGGTCATCCTCAAGCAGAAAGGGAAAGCCTGAAATAGATACATCTACCTAAACTCTAACGACCTGCCCCCCACCCCCACCCCTGCCGCCAAACTGAATCCTTTCTGGAAGAAATGCTATTATCTAGATCCTCTTCATATTCTAATACCCACTTCAGGGACTTGGTCAAAATATTAGCTGACATGCCAGGAAAAAACACCACATGAGCAAAATAAAGGAAGAAGAAAGAAACTGATTCAGATTTATTTATGGGCATTGAAATAACTATAGTTTATATGCTAAAGAAAAAAACTAAAGGATGGAAATTTCACTAGAGAATTGGAATATTTTAAAAATCAATGGAAACCCTAGAACTAAAACATAAAATAGCTGGAATTAAGAATTTGATAGATGCATTTAACAACAGACTAGACAGAGATGAAAAGAGGATTAATTAGCTGGAGAATAGGTAAAACTGACTCACAGATAAAAAGGATGAAATACAGAGAATAGAGGGCAAGAGAAATATGAGACATAGTGTAAAGGGCTAACATAAATGAAACTGCACTTGCAAGAAGAGCAGAGAAATAACAGAGAATCAGAAATATTTTAAAAGATACTAGAAATTATGAGACTGGCCTTGAAATACTGAAACCAGAAAAAAAGACAAGAATGTCAGCTATCGTCAAATCCATTCAACATTAAATTGGAAGACCTAGCCACTGCAATAAGAAGATAATAACAGCAAAAGAACAGGGAGAGAAAGAGGGAGGAAAATGAAAAGGATAAATAAAATGTGAAGATTGAGAAGGAAATAAAGCTCTATTTGCAGATAAAATGATTGTGTGTGAGAAAATCCAAAATATTTTACAAATCAACTATTCAAATTAATACATGCCTTTATCAAGATCTCTGAATAAAAGATAAATTCATAAAAAATTATATTTCTATATACTAGCATCAAACACTTCAACTGTAACATTTAAAAACAACAGTGTTTACAAGAGCAATAAAAAACTCATATATCTAAAAATATCTAATGAGAGATATATAATACAGCTATTGAAAAAAATCTATAAACAAACTGAAACAAACTAAAAAAGACCCAGATAAATGAAAGGATATACCATAGTCAAGGACTGTAATGTTCAATACTATAAAGATTTCAATTTTCTCCAACTTGATTTATAGATAGATTGAAATCCAAATCAATATAGTAACAAAGTCTTTCTTTGCATATGTGTGTCAGTATGTACTATAATTGACAAGCTGACTCTAAAAATATATGAAAATACCAAGGGCCAAAAAGATCAAATCAATTTTGAAGAACAACAAAGCTGTGTAATAACACTACTGTACATCAACGCTCATCATAAAGCTACAGAAAATTATTTAATATATATTGTCACAATATATATTTTGCAGAGAGAAATAGACCAGTAGAACAAAACAGACCAGAAACAAACCTACTCATATAATGTCACCTAGCTTATAACAAAGATGTCACTATAGTATAAAGGGGAACATTATCTTTTCGTTAAATGGTGCTGAATCAAATCAATACCCAGGTAGGAAAAAAAAAACAGATTTTTGATATCCATATCCATATGGATAAATACAACTCCAGATGAATAATCTAAAACAATAAAGTGTCTGGAAGAAAACATAAGGAAATACCTTTATGACCTTATATATGTAAAGCATAAAAAGCACTAATCACAATGGGAAAAAAAAAGAAAATTAGATTCCTTTAAACTTAAGAACATCTGTTCATCAAAAGACTACAGGGCAGAATAAAATAGCAGACGATGGAGTGGAAAATGATACTTGGAATGCATAAATATTGCAAATAACTCATCTCCAATATACATATCGGGAGCTGGAACATATTAGTAAGATAAAATCAGACAATCCCATTGAAACTGTCTCGACTTGAATAGACATTTCACAAAGAAATATATTCAAATGGTCAATTAGAATATTAAAATAGTCTCAACATCATCAGTTATGAGGACAATGCTAATTAAAACCACAATGAGATACCAGTTTGCACTAGAATACCTAGTTATAAAAAAGTATTAGTAAGATAAAATCAGACAATCTCATTGAAACTGTCTCGACTTGAATAGACATTTCACAAAAAATATATTCAAATGGTCAATTAGAATATTAAAATAGTCTCAACATCATCAGTTATGAGGACAATGCTAATTAAAACCACAATGAGATACCAGTTTGCACTAGAATACCTAGTTATAAAAAAAAGAAAGAAAAACTGATAAGATCAAATACCAACTCAGTTATGAATCAACTGGAAGACTCATACACTTTTAGCAGGAAACAGTTGGGCAGTATCTGCTAAAACGGAAAATATACAAACCCTATGACACAGCAATTTCTCTCCTAGACATATACCCAGAAATTAATACATATGTGCACCAAGAATGCACATACCAGCATCCTTCACGATAGATGAAACTGGAGACAAATCAAATATCTATCAATAGAAGATAAAAAATTGCAGTGGAATCACACAACCGGATATGGTTCCATAGTGAAAAAATGGACTATTGCTACATGTAACAAAATGAATCTCGGCAACAGCAAAAGAAACCATACACCAAAGAATACATAAAATAGGACTCCATGTATATACTATTCAAAACCGGGCTAAATGATTCTACAGAATTAAAAGTTAGGATCGTAGTTACTTTTGAGGGATGCTGAGTGGTGGGCAATAGAAAGAAAGCTTCTGTGCTGCTGCTAATATCCCATATTTTGACCTGGGCAGTGGATTCACAGATGTAACCGCCTCGTAAAAATTCATCAAGCAACACCTTTAAAATGTGCATGTTTTATTTTATGTATGTCTTACTCAATCATGATGTTTCCCAACCACAAATTTTAGTCTCAGCTCTTGCTCTTAGACCTGGCCATGCTGCCTGTTGAGGTCCCTGACATGAAAAACCAAGAAATTCTTATTAACCTGCCTCTGCCATGTGCCTAATATCTGCCTTATAAACCTGCTTGGAGGTTTTCTAGAATTAATTGTCTTCCAATCTTTCCATCTGCTCCTACGCCAGACTCCTGATCCTTCCTCTTTTATATTCTTGTTACAAACACAACCTTGGGTTAAGAAGGGAACTCCAGAGCAAGCGCTGATCTTTAGATGAAATGGGAAAGCACGCGTTTTCTCCCAATCCTCCTGGCAGAATAACAGCCACAGTCTCCAAGGGGAAAGTTCATTTCAAAGTGCTCCCAAACCAATCCAAATATTACTTTAGCTTGAAGAACACACTTACACAGCATTGAGTACATGGTGGGCAATTTACAAATGCTTATTGGCTAAGCCAGTGCATTTGTTGTCTTAATAAAATTCTCTGAAAATATATATATTTTTTCATCTTATATCTCTAATCCTAGGGAACTTTCCACTTCCCACTTTCAATTTGTTCAGGCTGCAGTAGTGGCTGGAGACTTTACCACAGGGGGAAAGTATAGTAGTGATGTCTGCATTCCTGTTAGAAGAAACAGCAATCACTGCATTTTACATGTAGTTGGCTTAGTTTACTTTTAATTTGCCTCTATATTTAAAATCATGCCCGTTTCTAATGCAACTGGGAGAAAGGGAGGTGACGGGAAGGAGAAGTTAACAGGAACACAATATTATTCAACTAAATTAGAACTCTGTGGAAAAGCACTGCTGATTAGGGATGGTAGAAAGTCATTACGGGTGAACGCATTGATTTAATCTAGAGAACCGTGTGACTGGGCACTTATCTACTCTGAAAAAGGTTACTGATAAAATGATGGATCTCAAATCTAATTCACTAAGTCTGGCACATCACAGAGAGCCCCTCAGTCAATGAAACCGCAGACCCCCTACTGTCTCATTATGTCCTTGGAATCCAAAGGCCCCACTGAAGCAAAGCCTAAAATGGAATTATCCCAGCTTGCTGCCTCTGAGTTTCCCATTTACGCCTCCTTCTTCAGTGTTACAGCCACATACTAATTACCAGCACTCTCTATTTCATTTGATAATAATCCAAACAGAGGCCAGTCCTAATAGAAGCAAGTAGGGGCAAGGAGAAAAGAAGAGGTTGGGAGGATACAGATTGCTGTGTGTGATAACAAATAAGGATTTAATCAAACTGGACTCCACGCCCAGAAAAACAGCAAAGGGAAGCCAACTGTCCACAAAACCAAATAAATGCATTTCTAAAATGAACGCTCATGAATGTGGACGAAATTGGGCCTCTCCTATTACTGTAAATTTGCATAGGCACTGCAAAGACCACCCCAAGGGGAATGGCCAACAGTTCTTTTGGTCCACGTGCCCCAAGTTTTGTCCCTGCAGGCTCCTCAAGCCTGGTCTAAACCTGGGACAGAAATGTTGCCCGCTGCTCCCATACCTAGGCTCTGCCTCGAGTAAGCTGAGTTTAAAGCACTGTGGGCACTAGTCTGCATCGTCTTTGTCAAATCTCCACCACACGTGGCCAGTCTAGGCTGCTAGTACTTCGTTCTTATTTTAATTCCCCCATGGGCTGAAAACCAATCCTGGGTACAACCTGCTTAATTGCCTTTCACCATGTTCTTGCCAATTACTGTTCCCAGAGTCCGCGTATCTTTCTTGTTTCTATTATATCTGAGCAGGCTCTGTCCCCACAATAGCTCTCTCATGTCCCTGGGCTTAGGGATTAATTCTCCACTTGTTAAAAAGGAATTTCTCCGCGTTCCCCCTTCCACTACAGATGTACAACTCCGTTCTCAAATGTTTCCCAGATTTCAGGTCTTGTCTCATTTACAGATTTGGCTTCACTGCCAAGTGCTTTCTAATTAATGTTAGTTGGGTAGTGTTTTAGGTTTCCATCTTCACTTTCTTCCCAGGATATGGTCACATACGTAGTTACCTCTTCTGCGTCACTGAAGCTTATAAACATTGCTTGCCATGCTCTGTCAAATTCCTGAGAGAGTGCAACCCAGCTGGGACCGGAGCCTCAGGGTCTCATTTGCTTGAGAAGACAGCTTGGATATACGTCCCTTATATCTCCTTGAACCAGCCTCCTTATTTATGAGTCAAATACACTGAGTTCAAGAAACATGCCAACTAAAAAGTCTGATCCCTGCCTGGTGCAACCTGAATGTTTGTAGCCCCACTCCCCCAGCTGACCAAATTCATATGTTGAAGCCCTAACCTCCAATGTGATGAAGACAGGGTCTCTGGGAGGTAATTTGGGTTAGATTAGGCCCTGAGGATGGGGCTCTCATGATGGGATTATTGACATTATAAGATGAGGAGGAAAGATTTCACTCTCTCTGTGTACATACACATGCACACCAAGGAAAAGCCATGTGAGGTCACAGAGGAAAGTGGCCATCTGTCAGTCAGGAAGAGAGCCCTCTCCAAAATTCAACCCTCCCTAACCTTGATCTGGAGCTTCTCAGCCTTCAGACCTGTGAGAAAACAAATTTCTGTTAAATTTCTATTGTTCAAGCCATTCAGCCTGTGGTACTTCGTTATGGCAACCAGAGCTAATATACCACCTTACCCCTTCGGATATTTAATGGAGTTTCCTGTATTGTCTTGGTCTGCTTTCTTACTCTTAATCTTGGCTGAGGAAACTTGGCAGGCTCTTTCTTGCTGCTCCCACCAGAGTATGTTGTAAGAACAGGGCTGCATTGCCTATGAACTTCTAGGATGACTCTGAAGAGTCCTAAGGCATCATGAATGTGCTTTTGCGTGGAACCCAGTCATGATGAAGTGTGCTGTGATCTGATTAAGTCAAGGAGAGCAGCCAGAAGGTCAGTAAAACTCTTGGAAGCTTCCTGTGTGCAAATACATTGCTCTGCTTTCTCATCTTGGTCTGTGATGATAGATAGGCAGAGTTATATGTCAATCAAATTCACATCAAAATATGGCTAATTCTCTATATTATCTGGTAAATTTTGAATATTTTCTACTCTACTTTTGATCAGCCTACCTCAACTGCACATCTCCCTCTTAGTAAATAAATATGTGTTCAGGTATAAAAAACTCACCCTCTAAAATCAAACATCTATTCTAAGGTTATAAATCCCTCAAAATACATATACTTCTTTAACTCACTGTTTGACAAATGTTTTCCTAGATTAAGATCCTTGAGCTACAGGATTTTATAAACCATGTTTTCTATACCTACTAGTACTAAAAAGAGCACTAAAATCACAGATTAATTAGAAAGGTCTTTTCTTTTAATTTAGTAAACCTAATCAATATTTATCCAAAAGCAAAATCTCCTTATATCTGCCTACTCTGAACAGTTTTATTTTCCTATTATACCACCTGCAATTGATAAGAATCAACTGTGTCCTTAGCATGGATTGGGTACTCCTCATATGTTATTTAACTGAATGTTACAAATACTTCATGAGTTAGATTTCATTTATCCTCATTTTATAGATAAGAAAACCAAGACTTGGAGAATGTAGGTTAACCAGCACACAATTTAAAAGAACTATTAAGCAACCAAGATGGCGTACTACCTAAACCTCACTGACTTCCAAATCCATGTTATTTCTTTTATGCCAGTTTTCAATTTTAGGTGTGTTCCTAGGGATCCTCTTAGAAGCTTGTTTGTCATTCACATTCCTACAACCCACCCCCTAGAGATTCTGATTACTAGGGGATTTTTTTGTTTCTTTGTTTTGTGTTTGTTCTGTATCCAACTAATTCTAACACAGATTATCTGAAAACCACACAGGATAAACTGCAATGAACGCCTTTAACTCTTCTGCTTTACCAATCAATTTACCAACTTTTCTCTCCCAGATAGTTGTTGTTTCTAGCCCCACTAAAACTATTCAAGTTCTTCCCCAAGAACTTAACCTTTGACTATTGAAATTCCCTCTTAATCTTTAAGTTTTAGGGAGCCAGATGTCCCTTTACCTCCAGGCTGTCACTAATTCTGCTCTTGGTAATCACCAGATCAATTTGCTCACAAGAGTAGATCTGATCTTCTTCTTCTCCTGGCTATAAAATCTTTCAGTATGCTAAAAGTTCAATTCCATTTAAGGCTTTCCATGTGCTGATGCAAGCCCAGATGAGATACTGTCTAGATGAGATCTGTATCCACTTTTCTTTCTTATTTTTATTTTTTTCTGATTTCATCTAATGGTTTCGTCACTCCTGCTATTGTATCATCTTATATTTGTCTCTTCAAAGTCTTCCTGCTTCTAGTCTCCTCCACAGGACATTCATTTGCATACCACTGCCATATATGCTTTCTCCAAAGATCTTTCTCTGCTTCAAAATCTGCAATATCTCTAATTGCCTTTAAAGTAAAACCTAAACTTCCTAAGCCGATAATTAAGAACCTCCACAGTCTCCTATTTATATTCCCAACCTCAACTCCCACTAGAACTACGATCTCACTGCTTACTGCCACCCAAGCGCATCTTAAAATAGCCCACTTTCATTCTCATATATTATTTTCTTCTGTAGAACACTGGTCCCTCTTTTTGTATGCTTACCCAAAGCCCCTTCTCCTTGAACTATAACTTCTAGGATAAGTTCTTTCTCATTTATGAAATATTCCCAGACCACGGTGGCCTTCCCCCTTCTGAACCCACAGTGTTTACTGTCTTCTTGGAATAGTAAACATGTATTGCCTTACCAAAGCTCTTGTAGTGCTGCCTGTATTGCTACTTAATTTTCTAGATTTTTTTTTTAAAAGAAAGAAAGAAAAAAAATCATTTGTTTTAATGATCTGGGAATTCTAGGTAAATAAATCTTTTGGTTCAGATAATCTGAATAACAACTTCAAGTCACTACTTACTGCACCTGACATAAATACATCATCTAAGTTTTAGTTTACAGTTCATCTTATCATGTATTAGGTACCAGATTCATTTATGTATCATAACATAGATAGAGTCACTCTCTATTCATCTCTGGATAATCATCTCCTTATTTATAACCTTCTCCTTAGAATATTAGATGTTAATTTCTACACACAGGAAATAGGATAGTAGACAGTGTCTCTGTAACTAAAGAGATAATAAGTACCTTATCTCAGAATGTATAGCTTTGTTGAACTTCTGTCATGTGTCCTTAAACTTATTTTCAATATCACTTTCTACTTACGTTATTGTTTTTTATTAGCAAAGAACAAAGTCATGTCTAATAGAAATGTAAATTTCAAACAATATAACACTTATTCCTAATAAAGATGGCAAAAGAATGTTCCAAAAGTCGAAGCTATGCTCCCAGTAACAATTATAATTTCTCTCTAGCAAGGTTAGCAGAGGGACCAAGGTTCTTTGGGATTCTCTAGAGTACAAAGAAACCCTGAAAATACCTGTGTAACCCCAGCCTAGAAACCCACACCCTTCACCTGCCATCTTTGATGCTTTGTCCTTTCTTTAGCTGGAACATAAGTAGTTTAGGGGCACAATGTTTCCTGTTCAGAGTATACTTTTCTGAGACTACTGTTTACATTAGCGTTTACACTCAACAAAATGCATACGCAATGCATCACCAAGCTACTAAGACAGAGTTCCTCTTACCTAGGATGAGCCCTCACCATGATACAAACACAGCCAGAAAACCTCAGATCTAAGTGAATAGCCACTTTTCTCAGTTATGTCCACTCCTAACTCCTGGTGGATCCTGCATCTTTTCACTTTCTGTCTCCAGGAGGCTGTGACCACAAAAACCCCACAGCCTGCTTAACTCATGTTACATACCCATGACCCATGGCCCCCTTGTCATTGACACCCTCTCTAACTTGGTGGAAAGAATACAATTCAGTTCCTTCTTGCTTCTCTTTCCTTTCTTCCCCCAAATGGTTTACAATTCCCATCAACTTCTTCCATTGGCTTCCAGGAATGTGAAAGGACTATTCTTCAGAACAAAGCCCATGATCTGAAAATCCAGAAGCCAGAACCAAAAAGGTCCTAATAGCACATTTAAAATCATCTAAAAGGAGTGCTTCTTTGAGAAAACTGCTAATTAAGCTAAGATACAATATATTTTACATGCACATGCTACATGCAGTATATTTACAAGTGATGAGCAAGATTAATCAAAGAGATAATGATACTTCTTATTAGTCGAGTGTTCACAAATAAATGGTATTCTTCTTAATTAAAATTCAAATTCAGAAACATAGCATTCTCCACTTACAACTGAACCCTAACTACACAGGTCATAAGAATTCTGAAGTTAACCTCAATGTAAAGCTGTAAAGGAAAGTAATTAGGTTGAATAGAAGCTGTGGCTTCAAACCAAGGATGGATAGTCATTTTAAATAACAAAATGTCAATATTTGCAGAAAACTGAGACTTCACGAATAATAAGCAGTGCTAGTCTCTCTGTGAATTGTGGGCCAATTATTATAAATATTGAAATTCAACAATTCAACACTAAAACTATCCTTTATTTTAGCTATTTTCATCTGGTAGTAAATAAATAGCATATTTGTTGGCTAAAGCTAGAAGAAGGAGAAACGCTTTTTTTTCCCCTGATGAATTTAGCACAGGAAAAGAATATCAAAATCACATGTTTACAGAGAAAATAACTTGGCAACGGGAAAGACCAAAAGATGTTACAAATGTAATTATCTCAGTATCAGCAGCACATGGTGATATTGTCAGCCTGAGAGTTGGGGGTGGAGGGAAGAATCTGCTAAGATGAAAAATGCAAACAGGTGATCTTGCCAATAGAAAGATGGATCTGCATACCTCTTTGGAATGGCCAAATTTTTTAACCCATTTCTATTTTTTATGATTTCAGATTTATTCATTTACCATCTTTTATCTGACCATGCAGATGAATTCAATTTTCCTCCAATAATTTTGGCAAAGCATCAGGTCATTAGTACACGCTGGCTGATTTTAAAAGTAACATCCTTATAACACTGCCAATAAAAAGTGGGGGAAAGGCAAGACAAAATATGCAATTCTTTCACATTTATAGTAAGAAAGAGTTACCAGCTGTGTATAAATATTTTCTAAGTTTATGTTTTTGCCTCTAACAGGGCACACTGCTGTTTCTGGGTGGGCTGAGTTGTCAGTGCAGAATCAAAGTTAGAGAACAGTCCAACTGTTGCTAAAAGAGCTGTTGCGAGGCCACGGGGGGAGCTCAGTGGCCATCGTTATCTAAATATTTCCTCCACGTACCCAAATTCAGTGTTAAAGTTTTTTGAAGTCCTAAAATTATGAGGAGGTTTTTGGTTTTGTTTCTACTAATTTTACAGCTCCTCACGTGGTGACCCAAGGCTCCGTAACACAGAAATATTTCCTCATAAAAGTTGCCTCTCTCTCCTCCGTGACAGCAAGGCTTAGGAAAAAACTTAGATGTTTACCACCTTTGTGGAGGCACACTTGGGCCCGCCGTGCCAGACACAGGACAGCTGTGAAATCGACACTCCCCCCACTGAGCGAGAAGATGCATTCTCTGTCCAGGGTACCCGCCAAGCCTCGGGAAAGAGATCCTGGCACCCACAGAGGGACAGCTGTGCTAACAGCTCTCTGACTGGAAAGAAAAGGGGAGAAAGTTACAGAAGCATCTTGTGAACAGCAGAACAAGAGATTTTCATGCAAATGTTTTTTATGATGCTGAGGCGGATCAAATGGAAAATGGATGGCTCAAGAGAATTAAGAAAAAACCTAAAATTCTTGTGTTTTTTATTATAATAAACAATGCTTCACTGCTTAAAACTTGGATTTGTCTTCATTTCATAACTTTCTTCCCCAGTCAAGTCCAACTAGACTCAAGTGGACAAGGTCACCACCATTAATGCTCAGAGCAATGATGAAGAACCCAGGTTTGGAGAACTTTCCTGTTAAGCCAATTCCTGGGGAGCAGGGCTCTCTCTCCACTCACCTTCCTTGCTTTCTGAGTTTCCCCAGGGGGACAGCACTCATCACTCTCTGTGAAAGAACCAAACTCCTCCCCTAGGGAGTTATAGCTGGATTTGAGTAGGTTCTTCCACATTTTTCACACTCAAAAACAGTCAGTTGTAGGTAATACTTTGTGCCCAGGGTATCAGATATGGTAGTACTAATAAGAAAAAAACTGCACCCGAAATTCAAAGTTTTCCAAACTGGACAAATGGGTTTCACTGCTCCATCCCAGGGAATGATAATACCTTCACTTAGTTGCACAAGTCAGAAACTTGTGTATCATCCAGTATTTCTTCCTCTTCTTTTAACTCTGAATCTAATCGATCATAAATTCCTAGAGATGACACCTCACGATTACTCCTCAAAATTCTCTACACCAGCATTGTTGCCTTGGTTCAGTTCTCCATATCTTCTCCATGAAGCAAATGAGTAGCATCTTCGCTAGAGAGCTATCTCATACTTTTCCTCTTTTTGTAAAATTCTAGTACTTCCTCTCCCTTTTTATATTGTTTTGGTGATTTTCACTGTGGTACACTTTTTCCTACTGGATGTTTCCATTCAGCACCCAGGGTACTTCAAAACTCTGTATCTTAAATAACTTATTTGTTCATGATTCTCTAATCTTGCCTGGGCTCAAGGGGGTGATCCTTCTGTTGCATTCCCTGGGGTCACTCATGCAGCTGCAGTTATCTAGAGGCTTGACTGAAGCTGGAAGTCCAGGATGATTTCACTCCTGCATCTGACCTCTCAGCTGGAAGGCTGGGACAAGTGGAGTTTGGCTGGGCATCTCAAATTCTCCCTCTCCCTCTCCCCCTCTGTCCCCCTCTTTCCCCGTGTGTCTCTCTCTCTGTCTGTCTGTCTCTCTCTCTCTCCCCACCAACACCCCACAACATGGTGGCACAGGCTCTTTTCAAGGTCAGTTCAGGCAGGGTTCCATAAAGAAGGAAGGAGAAAATGACAGCTTCTTAGGACCAAACCTTACTTTAGCTAATGGCACCCACATGCACAGAAGTTTTAATTGTCTTTTTAGCATCTTGCTCTTAAATAGGATCAGATTATCAAGGAACACCAGGCATTTGAGGAAATTATTTAATATGAAAGTCAGAGACCAAAGCAAAACTACAGAAATAATCAATTTGAAGGAGTCACAGAGACACAGAAGAAAAATAAATAAAAATAAAATCACATCCTCAAAGATAACAGAGTTCCATTTCAAAAGATAAACATTCTGAGAAATATTTTCAGAAATAAGACATGCAATAGGAGGATTAGAAGGTGAAGTCAAAGACGTAGAGAATGGACTTGAGGACACAGGGAGGGGGAAGGGTAAGCTGGGACGAAGTGAGAAAGTAGCACTGACATATATACACTACCATATGTAAAACAGATAGCTAGTGGGAAGCAGCCGCACAGCATAGGGAGATCACCTCGGTGCTTTGTGACCACCTAGAGGGGTGGGACAGGGAGGGAGGGAGGGAGATGCAAGAGGGAGGGGATATGGCGATTTATGTATACATATAGGTGATTCACTGTGTTATACAGCAGAAACTAACACAACACTGTAAAGCAATTATACTCCAATAAAGATGTTAAAAAAAAAGAAAAAGAAGGTGATAGCACAGTGGATAAAATTAAACTACACACATTGGGAAATTCCAGAATATTGGAGACAAAGAGAAGATCATACAATTTGAGGAGAGAGAAAAAAACTGTTATCACATCAGGATCAAGTTTCAAAATATCATCAAACTTCTCCAAAGCCTTCTCCTAAACATTACAGAAACTGAGAAATTCCTTCAAAGTTCTGAGAAAAAGTAGCTTCTAATCTGAAATGTTTTACCCAAACTCTTAATTATGGTGCAAGAGAGAATAAAGATGTTTTTGCCCCTTAAAGATCTTTAAAAATATTCTTCCCATGCATGAATTTTCAAGAAGATATCAAAAGACATGCTCTGCCAAAATGAAGTAAACCCAAAATGAAAAACATGGGCTCCAGGAAACAGAGATTCTATCACCAAAGAAAGGCTAAGGGATTCTCTAGGCTGATGGTTAAAGGAACTCTCAGGATGACAACTATACAATATATCTAGAAACCAATTAATTCCAACAACAGCTGATCTGAAAACCCTGGCTTTTTTCCCAATAAAATGAAATTGATAGAATATCTCAGGTGTTTTAATCTATTGACAGAAAATTAAATTAGTGCTCATTTTGTAGAGAATTGGGTAAACAAACAATTATTAACTCTAGGAAACGAAAGGATGTTGTACAGAAAAGAAAAAGTAATCCCAGTAAACTACCTGCTCATCCAGGTACAGTGTTTACCTATATAAATACTGAATATTATTCTAAATATTTACTAAAAATCATGGTATAAATATACTGGGAGTCTAGTGGCCAGGGACAAGTAATATACATGTGTGGGCTAGGGAGTGAAAAGATAAAACAAAATTTAATTCTCATCTTTCACAGTAGGAAGTAAACAGGTAATGCTTAAAACTGGTAAGTCAAAAAGTAGCAGTGCATGCATGTTATTCATAAATACAGAGGTACATATGAAACAAATCAACTGGAGGAATTGAAAGTAATTGCTTTGGGAAGTGGGAAATGGCGGGGGCAAGAAAACTTTTTGTTAGCTCAAGCCTTATAGAACTGCACGGCTATTTATATATCTAACTTTGAATGAGAAGTGGATGAACAAGAGTAACGCTTGGGTATTCATACTGTGCGTGTCTTCCACCTTTACTTTCTTTCTAGCTGGAGATATTGCTGCCAGTGTGGCAAATGAGACTTTAAAATATCTCAATTCATCCTTTGGTGGGCATTAAATTCCTGAATGTTTTCATTTAGTTTGCTACTTTCTCTTCTCTCTATATATTTATTCCTGGACAATCAGTGGTCAAGTGATGCATGTATAAGGAGTCAAAGAATAAATGAAGGTGACAGAGTGTATTTAAATAGGGAAGCTGGCTGATAAAGGCAACAAGTGTTCTCAAGAAACTACCTCAAGACCAAGCAAATGCACGTCCTTGTCTTTGATTCTACCTCCCAGATAAAATTGCATGCAGTGGATGGTCAGAGAGGTATAACTAACCTGGGGGAAATTACCGACAAAAGTAAATCAATTCTATATGGCAGGAGCCAAACTGTTTCATTAAACTAGTTGGTAGCATGATGCTTTCTTCTATTTGTTGATACGAGGATCAGATTTCTCAAATGTATGAAAATAATTTAATTTCTCAAACCTAGATGAAAGAAAGAAAATGGAAGAAGGGGGTCCAGGGTCCAGGAGAAATTTGTCTTTTTCCAACTCATTGTCAATGCTGTCCCACTGTGAAGCAATGAGTTTTTGTTTCTCGTGTTTGGATGGCATTTCTGCTTAGGGAATCACTCACATTTTGATCTTTCATTCCTTTGGGGAAAACCAGTGAAAAGTGCTTTTATAAGTTACAGTTCTGACATTTTTAGGATTCTGTTATTTGATTAAAAAGCATCAGAGATCTTCTGTCTGGCAGTGTTTACTGCCTGTAACAAAGCAATCAGAAACGCAACCGAAGAGTACTTTATAAGGGGTTGTAGATTCACTCACAACAAATATTGTTACTGGTGCAATTCCACACAGAAAATGACACACACCAGAGATCTGTTTGTCTTCTCTTGGGACCCATGACCCTCAATTATACTATAGGGGAAAACAATTTATAAAGATGGCATTTGGCTCCCCCGAACGAGATCCAAGTGAAACCTTGCTTTCGGAGCTCTCGCCGTGGGAAGTGTGGTGTGGCACGATGTGAGAGTTGCTCTATATGACACCTTTATTGTCTTAAACCATGTGGTCTGTAGGTGCCTAGGGGACCCCAAGGCCTTTCCAGGTGTTCCATGGGGTCAAAATCATTTTCATAATATTGAAATGTTATTCATTTTTCACTATGTTAACATGTGCGCTGATGGTGCAAAAGTAATCGTGGGTAAAACTTTGGTACCTAAACATACATTGAGACAGTGGCACTAAACTTCCCTAGTTTTTCCTTGTTTGTTTAGTAACAGCTCTATTGAGATATAATTCCATAAAATACAATTCTCATTTGTCAATGAGAGTGTTAGTCTGGATGGTCCCCACGGTTTCTTAATATCTTTTCTCTGAAAACACTGGAAAATAGCCTTAGCTAACAGTGGTAATACTAATGTGATCCTCTCTGGTTAAGAAAGTAGGGGTTAGGGAATCAATGACTTCTGATTTTAAAACAACACGTATAACCAATCAGTTAAATTGCGATAGACTTGTTAAATTCATTGCTATTGGTAATTGCAGCAAGAAAGCAGGTGATGCAATCTTTCCTGGAGGGTAGTAATTTAGGCTTCCCCTTAAGTCTTCTCTGCTCATTGCCCTTGTAGATACAGACCTTGTAAAACTGGCTCCACTGAATCAAGTGGACTTAGAACAATCCAGTCTGATGTGCAGACAACAGGTCCATCGATTAAATGTTAATTAATATAGCTGTCTCAAGATTAGTCCTCTAATCAGCCCAAGTTGATCAGAATAGAGAATCTGAATAAAGCTTGTATAAAACAGAGTGTGAATATTTAGAAGCAAACAACCTCCAATTTGGAATTTCAGGACCTGTTTTATAAAAGGTGTACCTTTCAAACACAGAAAAAGAAATGCTTCCCTAAGGAATTCAGATGACAAATGAGCCTCTTTCCACCCTGAACAACATTCCATCTTTGCAAAGTGATACTGTGATATATGTACTGCCATCACCTTTGACCAAAACTTCAACTAATTTTAAACAAGACTAGCCCCTACTCTTCCTCATAAATGATCACTCAGCCAGTACATTCCTTATAAATATCTGTGCTAAGAAAATGTCTTTCCTGAAAGCAACCTTTTTTTTTCATAAATAAGACACAAAATTTGTGACACACAAAAATCAGTGGGTCTCATTTGGGGCCTGTCACACTGACAAGTAAAGGATGGGCCACAAATGCATACCTCTCACTGTCCACCTGAGCCTTCAAGCACTCCGGGTTTGAGCAGTTGTGGACTGTTGAATTTAATGCATTGTACTGCTCACTGGCTCCTGGCAGTTTTTATCTCTTCATCACTTCAAAGCTAGGTTTGTTTTTGTTTTGTTCTTCACTCAGAGAATTTCGATTACTGTTACAACAACAATGCAACTCACATATTTGTGTCACTTCCTACATTTTTATTTCTCACCATCAAAACAAATGAATATTCTGGTTTCTTTAAAAAATGGTACATTTTATAGATAACCGCCTTCATAAAAGCTGGCATGTAAGTATACCATTAACACTGAATATGTAAGATTCTATTGCCTCAAACATCAAAACCAGAGATATTCTGGGAGGATTTGCTAACAGGTTGCCTTTTGGGAAAAGAAAAATCATTAGAACACTGGCTTATCCTCAGTATTTTTAAAGGGATACTCCAGTAGAACATTCTTGAACCCATGAACCCAATACCCGGTACATGAATGAATTTAAGTCTTGAAATTGAAGTTGTGAGGACTGTACTACTACCTCAGAAAGTAAGAATGAGGACATAAGTTACTGTTGTTTCTTACCCTCTTGAACTTCTGGCAATGAATTTGGGACCTTAAGTCATACTGCTGATTGTCTGCTCAGGGAACCTTCAGAGCTATTCAGTGGCAAGGAAACAACAGAGCATGATGAAAGAGTGAATGAGCCTTCCTATGTCTTATGGAGAGTGATTTTTGATATTGCAGACAAGGATTGAATGTTCAGTAAGTAATTCGATAGTAATTCATGTATTAAAATCATCATCATCACCGTTATCAATATCACCATCATTTCCATTGATTCACTGCCTACTTAGGTAAATGTAAGCACTAGGTAAGTGTTTTTATACACATACTATGGTTTGTTTACGAAGATGGTCACAATTGTTCCCATATCTATGAGCAGGTGCCTTTGCAGTGTGACTTTACCACTTTTCCCATCAAGAAGCAGTGTTTATTTTCCTCTCTTCTTGAATCTAGTCTGGTCTTGCACTGATTTTTCCAGCAGCGTGTGGAAGAAGTGACTTTCTGTGATTCTTGAACCTTAGTCACATGAGGTCTCACAGCTTTTGCAGCTTCCCACTGTTCAGTTTTGTGACCCTGCAATCGCCGTGTAGGAAGCCAGGCCTAGTTTCTTGGCAGATAAGAGACCAGGTGGAGGGTTTGAGAGAGAGAGACAGAGAGAATGAGAGAGAGAAAGAGATTCAGGCAACAAACACCAGACATAAAAATGAGGCCATCTTGGACCATCCACCCCAAGTTGAGCCACCAGACAGCAGCCACAGGGGACACCACAGCAAGGCCACCAGACAAAACAGTTACCTGATCCCAACTCAAATTGTTAAGCCACAGAATCAGAAGCAGAGAAATGATTTTTGTTTCAAGCTACTAAATTTGGGGGTGGTTTGTACACAGGAATAGATAACTGAAACACGTCCATTTTCTGATTTAATCCCCCACGGAACACTGTGTGCTTTCCAGTTCTATAGCACTCCCTTTGGAATGTCTGTTGAATATTTATTATATACTTGAGTGCCCACAGATGGTCTGGGTTCTCATAACACCATTACCACTTTAGGTGTCCAAAGCCCAATTCTCCTTTCCTGAGTCTTCCAAGGACTCTAGTCAGTTGTGAAAGAGTGGTTGCCCACATGAGGAGATTTAGAAAGTAAGCTGAGCAGTCCTGAGGCCAACAAGTGTGGGCTTCCTGCTGACTGCAGTCTTCACTGGTCGGCAAAGAGAAGGATGACATAGCCTATTAGCATGGCTGGTGTAACCATTCTCACTGAAGTGAAGGCTGGTTCACTCAAGTAGAGACCAGATCATCTTCAGAGTTGGACTAAGCTCTCTTACAGGGACACAAACCTAGACCAGGTATTGCTTCACACATTTTCTAAAATAAACTTTAAATCTCAATGAATCTGACACTTCTGAGTTTCTACACTGTCAGACTTTCCCTAAGGCAAAGGGTGACTAATGTCTTTCTCTCTGGGAGAAGAAATGCAATAAGTAGCAGAGTAGAAGAACATAGCTTTCAAAATCTTGTTCTGCCACACTGTGAATAATGTACTGCAATGTGGAGGGAGGCAGGCTCAAGAAGAAATCAGAGAAATCGGAGACCATCCCTACTGGTCAAAGGAGTCAGGCAAAACTTCATGGAGGAGGCATGACATCGACCCCGTCAATCACGAACGACTTAAATTACCAAAACTGGAATCAGTACTATCAGGATTTTCATGAAGACCATATAATCAATATCTGTTTGGATGCGGACATATCTTGAGCTCCTTCTGAAACGTTCACCGGGTTATATTTATTCCTGAACAAAGCATTATTTACAATCCTAATACTTCACATTTTTATTCCACTCCACGTTTGAGAAAGTAGTTTTACAGACATTAGCTCAATTGATTAACAATAAGTTACTGTCATAGGCGGTAGTTTCATCATTCACGCATGCTATCACCAGCCAGATTCACTGACTCTTTTTTGAACTAGTTGGTGGTTTTGCTCTGTTTGGTTTTGTTTTCTGCTTCATGCTCATACATGCTTAGGACTAAGTCTGAGTTGTACAAGGACAGCAGTGGCTATTAACCTTCTGAGAGTCTCTTAAATCTCTCATTTTTAGTCTTCTCACATTGGGAACATAATGTTTCTCCCTTATGGGTGTCAGTGAACCTTAACACATGGATGTGCCATTTTAAAATATTTCTGACCTTTGCTCACTGCTGACCCACCTAAACAACAAGAAACTTTAGTAAAATCCTGCGCCTTCCCCCCTTCAGGTCTCCTGGTGCTTGTTTCTTATTATTTGGCTCATCTTCAGAGCATGTAGTTTTATTCCTTGCCCTTCCCCTTACAGATTGTGCAACGGAATTCACCCTTTACTCAAATCCTAAGATGACTCTTTATCCCATAGAACTTATTAGGCTGGCATTCTTCACTCAAGGCTGCATGATTGTATTTTTCTTTTAATCTTAACTAAAAGATTAAATGTTACTTATAACATTACATTCCACCTGGGCTAGAGCAAACTTAAAAGGGTATCACTCTCACTCTAACAAGAAAAATATGGATAATCAACAAAATCTTAACCTTTTTTGAACCCAGCAAGTGCTAAAGTCACACCTGAGATCTAAGGAAAAACAGGTACCTCCACAGAAAAATGGGACACAAGCACCAACTCAGTGCATAGGATGAAGACAGGACTTCCCTATAAATGGATCAGAAGACTACTTTAACTACTGGCTAAAGACTGAATGTGAGCTAGTATGAGATTATAGAATCTCTGGAAGCTACAACCCCATTGGCAGGACCTTCACCAGTGATCACAAGAAAGACCAAGGTCGTGGCAAAAGACAAGAGGAAGCCTCCACTGTGGCACAGGCCTAGATTTGGGGAGTGGCTTTCTCTCTAAAACATACACCAAGTCCCATCCGGATCTTTTCCATTATGGAACAAACACTTTAAGTAGCTGGAGGAAGGGCCGTAAAGCCGTTGTTGCCAGGATATGTATGAAGACCCACCCTGATTATGGGAAGGGAAAATGGAAAAACTCTCTACCCTGGAGAAAGGTAGAGTTATTCTAGTTCTGGGAAAAGGACAGGGTCACTGAAAAAGCCTGCCAGATATGAGGGACACGGGGCCTGTCTAACACTGAGTCTAGAGTTGAACCTCTCCGCCCACCAGGCTATCAGGCACTGAGTAACAAGCAACAACAGTCTGTTGCCAGGAGAAGGTCAAGAGGGTGGAGAGAGACCTCTCTGAGGTGCAGGTATAAAGAGAAAGCCTAAAGCTGAAGGTGAAACAGACCCTGAGAAAAAACTCTCCAGCAAACCAGTCCCCAACCTAAGTACAAGGCAGCAATACAGGAATTTGAAGTTGGTGGTGAACAGAAGGTAAGCAGAATAACAACAAAACTCAAATTCAGTCCAACTCCTTACAAGATTAATACAACCCTTCACTTGGCAGGCCTAGCAAAAGATGAAGTGTTCCCCTTTCCAGGCCTAAATACTCTTTATCTTAGTCTCTACTGTCACACTCAGAATGACCAGCTTTCAAGCAAAAAGTGTGAGATACACAAAAATTTAAGAAAAAGAAACAATTCATGGTCAAGGGACAAGATAACCAACAAAACCAGATTCAAAAATGAACCATATATTAGAATAACAAACAGAATTTAAAATAAATATGATTAATATATTTTAAATATGCTAGTGGAAAAGGTAGACAACATGGATAGGTAGACGGAGAATTTCAGCAGAGAGGTGGAAACTCTAAAAGTAAAATGGAAATATTAGAAATAAAATAAACATTTTAACAGATACGAGAAATACCTTTGATGATTTCAGCACAGTCAAGGAAGGAACCAATGATCTTGAAGATAGGTGAGTAGAAACTGTCCAAACTGAAACACAAAGAGAAGAAAGAGTGGAAAAGAAAATTAACAAACATCCAACAGTTGGAAAAAAAATCAAATGACCTAATAAATACATAATTAGACTCTCAGAAGGACAAGAGAGAACAAGCCAGGAGAAAATTTAAAGAGATAGTGGCTGGAAATTTGCAGAAATAATGACATACTCCAAGTCATATAGCTAAGAAATGCAGAGGTTCCCAAGCAAGACAAAACACACACACACACACACATCCCTAGACAAATCATATTCAAATGTTGAAAAACAAAGACAAAAGGAAAAATTTTTGAAAGCAGCCATGGGGTTGTGGGAAGAGAACATATTACATTCATAAAAATAAAGATAAGAATTATAGCAGATTTTTCATCTGTGCAAAACGAAAAAACAATGATGTGAATGTTTAAAGTGCTGAAAGAAAAAAAAAACTATCAAATTAGGATTCTATACCAAGTAAAATATCTTTCAAAATGAAGGATAAATAAACTTTCTAAAGTGTTTGTTTTTTCAGGCAAACAGAAACTGATAGCATTTGTTTCCAGCAGACTTGCACTACAAACAAACAAAAAAATGTTAAAAGAGTTCTTCAAACAGAAGAAATATGATACCAGACAGACTTGGATGTACACAAAGAAATAAAGAGATCTTGAAAAATAAATGAGGGTAAATATTAAATCTTTCTTTCCCACAATTTTAACTGACACAAAAGATAACTGACTAAGGCAAAAACTGTAGCAATGTCTTTTGAGTTTATGAGTTGAGTTAAATATATGAAAACAATAGCACAAAAATGGCAAGGAGGAAGAGGGAGAATACTGTTATAATGTCCTTACTCAACACATAAGGCAGTTAATATTATTAGAAGAGAGGCCATGGTTAATTGAAGATGTAAACTCAAGTCAACCATACAAAAAAATTTAACACAGTTATAAATAATTTACCAAGAGTAGAGATAAAATAAATAAAATATTCAATCTAAATACAGGCAGAAAAGGGGGCATAAGGAACAAAGAACAGAAGGAACAAATAGAAAACAAACGTAAACATAGTAGATATTAATCTAGCTGTATCAATAATTAAATGTAAATGATCTAACAACAGATTAAATATAGCCTTCTGCAAGAATTCTATTTTAAGTGTAAAGACACATACAGGTTAAAAGAATAAGGATGGGGAAAAAGATATACCATGTAAATGCCAATGAAAAGAAATCCATGTTGGCCATGTCAATATTAGACAAATTAAATTTCAAAACAAGGAATATTACCAGGAATCAAAAGAGGCATTACATAGTAGTAAAGGGATCCATTTAGCTTAGCAAGAAAACATAATATTAAGTGCATATACAGCAAACAACAGAGCTTCAAAATACCTGAGGCAAAGACTGATAGCAACTGAAAGGAGAAATAAACAAATCGATAATTACAGCTGCAGATTTCAATATTCCTCTCTTACTAACTGAGAATAAGTAGAAAAAATTATTTAATAAAGATCTGAACAACACCATCAACTACCTTCATCATATTCACATTTATAGAACATTTCACCCTACAACAGCATAATACACATTTTTCTCAATAGAACTTTCTCACAGAATACTCACAGTGGTAGGCCGTATTATAGGTCATAAAATAAACCTTAACAATTTTAAAAGAATGAAAATAATGTAAAGTGTGTTCTTGGACCTACTGGAGTTAAACTGAAATCTTTACCAGAAAGATATCTAGGAAATCTCCAAATATTTAGAAATTTGTTGTTAGGTTAAATTTTTACTTTCTTTGTAGGTCCCTAAAAGGGAAAGGGGGATATTTGAGAAAAAATACTTTATTTATTTGAACATAACCATTTAAAAACTAGTGATACACCGGTCAGAATGGCCATCATCAAAAAATCTAGAAACAATAAATGCTGGAGTGGGTGTGGAGAAAAGGGAACCCTTCTGCACTGTTGGTGGGAATGTAAATGGATACAGCCACTATGGAGAACAGTATGGAGGTTCCTTAAAAAACTAAAAATAGAACTACCATATGACCCAGCAATCCCACTACTGGGCATATACCCTAAGAAAACCATAATTCAGAAAGAGTCATGTACCCCAATGTTCATTGCAGCTCTATTTACAATAGCCAGGACATGGAAGCAACCTAAGTGTCCATCAACAGATGAACGGATAAAGAAGATGTGGCACATATATACAATGGAATATTACTCAGCCATAAAAAGAAATGAAATTGGGTTATTTGCAGTGAGGTGGATGGACCTAGAGTCTGTCATACAGAGTGAAGTAAGTCAGAAAGAAAAAATTACTGTATGCTAACACATATATATGGAATCTAAAAAAAAGGTTCTGATGAACCTAGAGGCAGGACAGGAATAAAGACACAGACGTAGAGAATGGACTTGCAGTTGTGGGGAGGGGAAGCTGGGATGAGGTGAGAGAGTGGCATGGACATATATACACTACCAAATATAAAACAGATGGCTAGTGGGAAGCAGCTGCATAGCACAGGGAGATCAGCTCGGTGCTTTGTGACCACCTAGAAGGGTGGGATAGGGAGGGTGGGAAGGATACACAAGAGGGAGGAGATATGGGGATATATGTATACGTATAGCTGATTCACTTTGTTATATAGCAGAAACTAACACAACTTTGTAAAGCAATTATACTCCAACAAAGATTAAAAATATAAATAAATAAATACTAGTGATAATTCAGATTAAGTCTGGGCTGACCATTATATGATTATTTAAATAAGAATTAAGTAATCTGGGAAACTTTGAAACTACTGGGGAAAAAAATGTTTATTTGTAAGTTTTTTTGAACTTATTGCACATATTATATGCACATTAGTTTTGTATTAATAGAATACACATTAAAAAAATATTTTTTGCATGCTATATAGTCAAAAGTATGCATGTGCTAAGACTATAAATATTTATTATTCATTAAATTTATATCAAAGTAAGTTCTCAAATTTTCACTTGCAATTAACCAAGTCCTTATCAAATACGTACAGTTTTTCAATTTCCTGTACTTTGTGATTAGTTTGTTCCACTTTACATACCTTAAAATAATAAAACTATATGTCATAAATATATCCTTTAATAAAAATGAACTGTCAAAGGGGTTTTTCTTGAGGATTATTTTGAATTTTTAGGTTTTCACTATGTTCAGTTATTTAAGAAAGATGTTTGCAGTGCTGTGTGTCAACCATTGTGCTAATAGACGAGGATAGAGGTTCCAAAGAATAATATTAGCTATTGTTTACTGAGTACTAGACATTCAAGGCACTATGCTAAGACTATGTATTATCTTAGTTAATCCTTTATCACCTCCCTGTGGTTATTATTTTTCCCATTTCACAAATAAGGAAATAGAAAATTGAAGAGATTAACTTTCCCCTTGACACACAGCCAGGGAGTTGAAAGTTTAATATAGATCTGTTTCTAAAGTCTGTGTTCTTACCTGTTCCCTAAGACAAGGTCAGTTTCCTCATGGATCTTACATCACAGTGTAGTTGAAGACACAAGGCATGTATACAGATGGGTGAATTATAGCACAAGGCAGTTGATAATAATAAAGATGAAGGTAAAGTACCTGGAGGCCTGGAGAAATGTGTTTAGTGGTTAAGACTGCCTGAGTTTGGAAACTGCTCCAGCATTTGGATGGCCCTGGGCAAGTTATTTAACCCTTTTACCCTCAATTTTCCCATCTGTTAAATGGGAAAAATAGCAGAGGCTATCTCATAAAGCATAATAGAAAGTCCCATAAAGCTGTTGTAAGGATTAACCAAAATCATTCTTGGAACATAGTAAACACCACAAATATTAGCTATAATTTGACAACTAATTAACATCTTTCCACCCCATTAGATTGAGAGTTCCTTAAGAGCAGAGAAAGGTTCGTCTGATTTGCTCAGTTTCATCACTAGTACCAGGCCCAGTGCCCAGCAGCGTAAGACCTTGGTAAATAATACCTAAATAAAAGATTCCAGGTGGTAGAGAAGAGGGGCTTTGTGATTGTTAATAATAGGAACCAGGAAGGACTTTACATAGAAGATGGAATGAGAGCCAGCCCTTGGATGATTTAGTGATTTTGAATAAATGGAGAGGAAAGAGAAGCTCCTTTGGGGAAAGTGAAATAGCATTTGGAAAGCTAATAAGGTGAGAACAGAAAACTTCTATTTGAGAGACAAAGAGCAGACAAACCTGGCGGAGGCAGAGAATTCATGTAGGAAGCAATAAGGGGAAAAATCTGTAAAAGGAGACGAGAATTGGAATACAGGGCCTTAGATACCAGGCAAGACAAGCAATCCTCTTACTTTCCTTCTTTCAGCCTTTGCATCCCAGGAAGGGCTTATATTTGCTCCCTCTTCATTCCGTGGGGATAAGACTCCAATCATTATATTTTGACACATACAAGCTACCCAGTGCCACTAGTACTAGGAAATATGAAGAGTCTTATAACACAGGTTTGGGTGTCAAGGCTAAAAGGCTCTGCTAAAGTCTTGTCTGTGAGATCCGTACAGATTACAGCATTAAGAGCAATCATTTCTGCCTCCTGAAAGATGCAGGGCTTAGGTAGCTCTGCAGGAATTCAAATAAATCTCTCTCCTGTGACACTGAAAATGAATGAGAGATTGTTGCCAAGATTCTTAATGGTCCCATTACATGGTATTACTAATGATAATAGTCAACTCTGTCTCAAAATTGCACAAGGAAGGGGTTGGCTGTAAGCTTTCAGCACCTGAAAATCAGTTTAGACATGCAAATTTGAATAATGTGAACAAATCCTCCCTGAGACAATTAGGAAACTTAGAACACAATCCATGTCAAGCCTATGCATTAAGAATGGGGATTGTAAACACTACCTCGCAGTTGGCTAGGTTTCACTTGAAAACCAAAGAACATGGAACATGGAAAATTCTCAACATCAGGAATGTCATTCTCAAAGCATAATGTCCTCTACTCTATGGCTGGCTGACAGCAATAAGGACTATTATTTTTCTTCAAAGATAAAGATCCACTGAAATCACTTGTGCCATTTTACTCCCCTCTAAATAGTAACTGTTTCTTCTCACCCTAATTTTCACACCCTTTTACTATTACTCCAAGACTTTCAAGAGTATTTCACAATTCTACCACTTAATCATATGCCTTGACTTTCTAAGCACTGAATTTCACTGCTGAAACTGCCAAAAAGTACAGAACTCCCCTTTTTTGCCATTTGCCATCCTAGCCAACTCCTTAGGACTGACTTTCTGCCTTGGGTTAAGGAGAGAAATGAGACCGCATGTAGCCCAGAACTCGAGACTCCTGGCTCAGTGTTCCTTCTACTATGAGACCTTACCTTCATGCCATGATTTAATGTGTAACTCTGTCCCCAAGATTCACATTTTTAAAAAAATTTATTTAGTTTATCTATTTTTGGCTGCACTGGGTCTTCGCTGCTGCGCTTGGGCTTTCTCTAGTTGCAGCGAGCGGGGGCTACTTTTCAGTGCACGGGCTTCTCATTGCCGTGGCTTCTCTTGTTGCAGAGCATGGGCTCTAGGCATGCGGGCCTCAGTAGCTGTGGCACGCAGGCTCAGTAGTTGTGGCTCATGGGCTCTAGAGCGCAGGCTCAGTAGTTGTGGCACACGGGCTTAGTTGCTCCGTGGCATGTGAGATCTTCTCAGACCAGTGCTCGAACCTGTGTCCCCTGCCTTGGCAGGCAGATTCTTAACCACTGCACCACCAGGGAAGCCCCACATTTTTAAGAGAACCTAAGTAAGAGGGAAGTGTATAAACCTCAAGAAATGAATCACTAAAGGTTGTACAAGGAGACATTCTGGACACCTGTAAGTCATTTTTTGTAAGAGGTCGTCTTCTTTTCAGTACCTCCCTGGTCCTGTCTACTCAGAAAGAATTTCCAAGTATCTGAACTGTGTAAATTTTTCTACTTTACAGGTTCCTCAGAGAGGCTCAGCATTCAAAAAGAAATGTTTATTCATTCAACAACCAGTTTGATCACCTACTAATTCCAGCCATTCTGATTGCTAGGGGTACACAAATCAAGACAACCTTTGGATGCAAAGGGTTCTCAGGTTAGTCTAGAAGGCAAACATTTGAATGATGATAGTACTGCATAACAAATGTTATATTTGAAGGAGGCCTTGGGTGCCAATATGAAGCAAAAGAATCTATTAGCTAGGAAGGTTAGGGAAGTTTTCAAGAATGACATGCACCAAAATAGAGTCTTTGAGGACGAGTTAGGAATTAGCCATAGGGAAAGAGGTAGAAAAGGAATTGCAATCTGGAACACAAGCAAAGTCATGGGAGCATATGTCATCATAATGTGTCTGGGGAATCACAAATAGCTTGATATGGCTACAGCACAGATTGTGAAAGAGGAATAGACACTGATGAGGCTAAGAAAGTAGGCAAAGAGATGCTTTGAATGCTAATCTAAGGACTTGAATTTTATCCAGCTGTGAGTTACTTTCTACTTGCCAGATTCCAATTTAATTAATAGGTTCTTTTTATAAAACAGTGAATGAAAAATTCAGGGTTCTAAGGACCTAAAATCAACTATACAATTGTCTACTGCCATTTGGATATATAACAAGCATCTGAAATTTAATGTCACCAAACAGAACACTTGCTTACCCCATCCAACCCATCCCTCTCCAGAAAGCTCCTTCCATCTCTGTAAACGGCAATACCATCCACCCAGCTGTTCAATTCCAAAACTTAAGAGTCACCCTGCATTCGGCCATTTTCCTTATTTTCCACTTCCAAGCCATCAACAAGTCCTGCCAGCACTACCTCCAAAAATTATTCAGAATCCAACCATTTCACATCAGTTCCATGTCTATAACTCAAGCCAAGTCTCCTCATCTCCCATTTGGAACACAAGAATAACCTCTTAACCGGTCTGTTTTCCTCTCCTTCTTCCCTCTAATCATTTTTCTCCACAAAGTAACCAGAATGATCTATTTTTCCCCAGTTTCACTGAGATATAATTGATATACAACATTGTGAATGTTTAAGCTGTACAGTGGGTTGATTTGATTCATTTCTATATTGCAAAATGATTACCACCAAAATGACTGTGTTAGCTGACACATCATGTCACATAATTACCATTTTCTTTTTGTGATAAGAAAAGTAGGATCTACTCTCTTAACAACTTTCAAGTATATAACATATTATTGTTAATTATAATAACAATGCTTTCAAGTATATAACACATTGTTAATTATAATAACAATAACAAGATCCTCAGAACTTATTCATCTTCTAACTACAATGAAATATCTGAAAAAGAAGTAAAGAAAACAATCCCATTCACAGTAGCATCAAAAACAACAAACTGCATAGGAGTAAATTTAACCAAGGAGGTGAAAGACACGTACGCTGAAAACAATAAGACTTTGGTGAAATAAATGGAAGGAGACACAAGAAAATGGAAATATATTCCATGTTCATGAATTGGAAGAATTATTATTGTCAAAATGTCCATACTACCCAAAGCTGCCTATAAATCAATGCAACCCCTGTGAAAATTTCAATGGCATTTTTACAGAAATAGAAAAAACCGAAAATTTGTATGGAACTACAAAAGTCCCTGAATAGCCAAAGCAATTCTGAGAAAGAAGAACAAAGCTGGAGGCATCAGAGTTCCTGATTTCAAGCTATACTACAAAGCTATAGTAATCAAATCAGTACGGTACTGGCATAAAAACAGACACATAGGCCAACAGAACAGAATCAAGAGCACCAAAATACCCACAAACATACAGTTAACTAATATTTAACAAGGGAGCAGAGAATATACCAAGGGGAAAGAATAGCCTCTTCAATAAATGATGGCAGGAAAACTGGATATACACCTACAAAAAATGAAACTGGACCGTATCTTACATCATATACAAAAATCAAATCAAAGTAGACTGAAAACTAGAATGTGAGACCTAAAACTGTAAAACTCCTAGAAGAAAATATAGGGGATAAACTCCTTGAAATTGGTCTTGGCAATGATTTTTTTGTACTTGACACTAAAAGCAAAGGCAACAAAAGCAAAAATAAACAAGTGGACCTATATCTAATTAAAAGGGTTCTACACAGCAAAGGAAACCATTAACAAAATTAAAAGGTAACCAGTAAAATGGGAGAAAACACTTACAAATATCTAATAAGGGGTTAATGTTCAAAATATATAAAGAACTCAACAGCAATAGCAAAAAGACAATGTGGTTAAAAAATGAACAAACATTTTTCCAAATAAGATATTCAAATGGTCAAAAAATACATGAAAAGGGTGTTCAACACCACTAATCCCAAGTGAAATGCAAGTCAAAACCACAATGAGATACCACCTCATACCTGTCAGAATGGCTACTGTCAAAAAGACAAGAAATAACAGGTGCTGGCAAGGACGTGGGAAAAAGGGAACCCTCATGCAATGTTGGTGAGAATGTAAACTGGTACAGCCACTATGAAAAACCGCATAGAGATTCCTTACATATTGAAAATAGAACTACCATATGATCCAGCCATCCTACTTCTGGCTATATAGCCAAAGGAAATGCAACAGGATATCAAAGAGATACCTGCACTGCCATGGCTTTTGCAGCATTATTCACAATAGCCAAAACATGGAAACAGCTAAGGGTTTGTCTAGGATGAATGGATAAAGAAGGTGTGTTTTATATATTATAAAATATATATGTCTGTGTGTGTATATATTCATATATACAAAATTCACTCATGAGAAAGAAGGAAATCCTGCCATTTACCACAACATGAACGGCTCCTGAGGGCACTATGCTAAGTGAACTAAGTCAGACAAAGACAGATACCATATGACATTACTTATAGATGAAATCCAAAACAGCCAAACTCGTAGAAACAGAAAATAGAATGGTGGTTGCCAAGGGCTGGGGGAGTGAGGGAAATGGGAAGATGTTGGTCAAAGGGCACAATGATCTCTTAAAATGCAGATCAGATCGTCATTCTGATGTTTAAAGCCTGTCAAGGGCTTCTCCAAGACCATCTGTTTGGAATCCTACTACTCTGGGGTCTTGGACATGTAGTTTATCATCATGAGGGTTTATTCTTCCAGCTACTTGGCTCCCAGTGGGCTTACTGTCAAAGAGAAAGAAAAGAATTAAACATTGGAAAATATTTATTAGACAATCTGGATATTCCCTAGATATGTTAATACCAAACCTTCTGATGATTCCTTGTATTCTATTCTATTCTACCTATTATAGGATGTCACCCTCTGAAACAAGAAGGGAAGGAGCTGAGACAGAACTGGGTAATGTTGCTGTAAGTTAGTACATCTCACTATCCCCTAAACATGTCTAGTTCTGAAACCATACTTTAAGTGTATTATATGAGTAATTGGAGGAACATAGTTTCAATGCAGCAGTTTGGGAGAAGTGCTTACAAAAGGGGTGGGCGTGTGTGTGTGTGTGTGTGTGTGTGTGTGTGTGCAGAAAAAGTGGAAGCAAGGAGACAGAAAGAGAGAGAGAAATTGGGGTGGGGTGGAGAAAAAGAATGATTTCTCCCAATCTGTAACACACACACACACACACATATATAAATTTGGATATATTTCCAGATATGCCTGTCTTGAAATAACGTTTCTCAAGATGCTTTCAAAGGTATAGCCATCGTGAAGCTAAAGTTGTTTTTCTTTCCAATCCTAAAATGATTTGTCACTCTGTTACTGGAACCTCATTCGATTTCATCACCGGGAAAATTAATTTAATGGCTGTTTACAATTCTGCATGACATTGTCTTTGTGTCCTATGGTCCTAGAAAGCAGTTTGGCAGCACAGTCTGTGGACTGATCTTACTTAAATTTTGAGTAGCAGATTCTACTACTGCTGGATGCTTGTGAATACCAAAACCAAGAAGGATTGTTTAACACAGCTTCATAGTACTTCCCTATTTATTCCTGAAGAGATACAGCCTTACAAATAGTCGACAAGCCCAAATACTCCCATGAGCTTTAGAAAGCATGCAAATAAGCCAGGCCAAAAGCGGGTTCTAATGCACAACACATTTTTGTATCTTTTTGAACCTTACATAGATTGTACTTGAGTAACTTTACCCACATAATTTTCCTGTATCATCAGGGTTGGATATTTTACGTCCCAACTTCTCCGTGAGAATGTGCTACATTTTTAAAGGTCAAGTGCAAAACTGTTCACCTTGACAGCTGCCCTTACAAGTTTAGAACCGAGCTTCCTCGTAATGGGTAGGGGAAAATGTATACTGTCTTCCCATATAAGAATAGGTTTCCCGGCTACCCAAAAGTAGGGCATTCCTATGAAATCTTTCTTAAGCTGAAATGCCATAAAATGAAGAAGCAATTACCTTAGGAAACATCTTGCTAAGGGACACACAAAATAAATGAAGATAAAGCACAGATGCTCACACACTGTTCAAAGCTATGGTGTCTTGATACTGAGATGTGGAATGCAGTTCCCTGAGAATGAGCTTTGACGGTACAACTCTTGCTTCTCCAGATTCCAAGTGCCTCTCTAACTGCTCCCTGCTAAGCAAACATTGAACGCTTTTCTCACTTTTCACCTCTTTTAGTAAAAGTGGAAATCCCCTTCGGATTCAGTTAGTGAGAACAGGTACTAATATAAGTCTTTTGTAAAAGCTAAGTGGGGTAAAGCAAATTTTCAAAAAGGTCTTCCTTTGAAAGACCTCCTTAATTTTTCTCGTTAAGCAACTTTCCCATCTACCTGTCACAAATAATAATAGCTAAGAATTACAACGAGTTTTAACATCTAAAGAAAACTTTGTCATATAGCCTATTCATTCATGATAAAGCTGAGACTGAAATTCAGGTCTTTTAATTCTAAGCCCCATGTCCCTTACAGTGGAGTTTGCTGGCGTAAATGTATGTAGATTAAGGTCAATGGTTCTAACCTAGTAAAGGAGTTGATATGAAAGCAGAAAAAAGATACGAGCCAAACATCGGAGCATTCTACTTGAAACTAAAATATCCAGGTTATGATAAAAAACCTGTCACTTGAAGCAGCAAAATTTTCCATATTCTAGAATGGAGACTTCTTTAAGACTTGCTACTTGTTTGCTTAGAGCCAGCTCCCTCCCTGTATGGATTAATTATCCAAGCAAGTATTCTTGGAAAAAACACCCTTGGCACCATTAATCCAAATGCAGACGTTTGGGGCCACTAGTTGATGTATCAGTCAATAAACCATTGTATTTAGAAAACTTTTTGTTGTTTGTTTGGGGGGGGAGGGTTTGTTTTGTTTTATGAGGAGAGGGTAGGCTAGAAAGGGAATTGTTCGTTTCTTTTAAAATGAGAAATCGATACGAAAATATCTTTTTTCATATAAACTTAGATGACACTGTATTTGAACTGATGCTAAATCTTGTGGCAAGAGGAGTAGTATTTTTATTATGTTTTGAAACTTATTTACAAGAGACAGAGTAAAAGAGATGCTTTTACAAGAAAGCAGAGAATCATTTACAGATGCTGCCAAATACGCCACAAAGTAATACCCATAATTAACATTTTCACAGCAATTTGGAGCTTACAAAGAAGTTTTTATTTACCCAATATTGTCTCGCTTGATGATATAATTTAGGAAATACAGCTACTTCTACTTTACAATGAGAAACCTACTTTACCGGTTCTCAGAGAGGCTCGGTAAGGAATGGAGGCAGCTCTCCAATTCAGAGCTTCTGATCTGATTGTGGCTCTTTCAGTCTCACCACAGACCACCGCTGCCGCCTCTACATATTCAAAGACACTGAAAGACACCAATCATTCTTGGCCCTCAGCTTTTGAAAGTCCCCAGTGTGTCCTGGCATTTCTACTTCCTACCAGTTTTTCCAGCGATCTTTTTGGTAGGTTGTGTATGTCAGTGAAAAACTGTTGCCTGCCATATCAGTAAACAAATGATGTCACAGCCATCAAGCCATCACATGACAGCCACCCCACAGTAAGTCCTGAGGGAACTCAGGATAGAAACAGAATGTCCACCATCAAGACATCAGCCACTGCAGCCACCCCCAAACGGCACACCCTGAAGAGACTCAGGAGGAGAAAGCACAGGATACTGGCCTCAGAGAGCTGAGGTGCATATCAAAGGAACAATTTCCATAAGCCCAGACTTTTGCATCTTCCCATGCATAGAAAAGTGCAAAATTCATTAACCTGAGATGTCTAGTTTTCTCTAATTAACAGTAATCTTTTGATGTTCTGATTACCTGGTCTTTTTTTTTTTTTTTTTTTTTTTGTGGCTGTGTTGGGTCTTTGTTGCTGCTCACGGGCTTTCTCTAGTTGCGGTGAGCGCGGGCTACTCTTCACTGCAGTGAGCAGGCTTCTCATTGCAGTGGCTTCTCTTGTTGCAGAGCACTGGCATGCAGGCTCAGTAGTTATGGCGCATGGGCTTAGTTGCTCTGCAGCACGTGGGATCTTCCCAGCCCAGGGCTCGAATTTGTGTCGCCTGCATTGGCAGGTGGATTCTTAACCGCTGCGCCACCAGGGAAGTCCTGACTACCTGGTCTTTGTTGCAAAAACCCCTATATATCCTGGCTCCCCTCTTCCTCTTCAGAGCAGTCTCTCAGAGCTATCGGAGACACTGTGTTCCAGGCTGCAGTCCTCAGCTTTGTCTGCCAAATAAAACATAATTCTTAACTTTCAGGTTGTGCATTTTTTCCCGCTGACATGTAGTATCCTCAAACAATGTTCCCTCAGTCACAAAAACATGTTGAGGAGGGGACACCATGGTTCCATTGTTTTAGGAATCTCCCTCCTTTCTCTAATCTAATATGGAGGAGCCTGAAAATGCAGCTCTTGGAAAGGCCTGCTTCCTCTCTCAGTTTCCCAAAGTATCAGCAAAATGTGTAAAAGCTGGGCTTCCCTGGTGGCGCAGTGGTAGAGAGTCTGCCTGCCGATGCAGGGGACATGGGTTCGTGCGCCGGTCCGGGAAGATCCCACATGCCGCGGAGCAGCTGGGCCCGTGAGCCATGGCTGCTGAGCCTGCACGTCCAGAGCCTGTGCTCCGCAACAGGAGAGTCCACAGCAGTGAGAGGCCCACGTATCACACACAAAAAAAAATGTGTAAAATCAAATCTTCAAAAAAACTAAAGTCCTGGGTTTGAGTAAATTTAAGCAAAGTGTATATATTTCAGCTCTTCATTTATACTTTAGAGGATGGTTTTATTAAATGCAATCGTATCTGTGTTTACCCAGGATTCAAGGAAAAATACAATAAATCTATTATGTGAAGACGTCATGAATTGAGAATGATCACACAAGGGTCAGATTCTGGCCATCTCAGGCATATATGGTGAGGCTGGTCCTTTAGTTCATGATACTAGCTAAAATTTCAATAATCACTCACAGACCTCCCACATTTCCCAAGAATTACATCACTTCTCGCCATCCTGTGACTCGGGATGTAACTACAAACAAAAGAATAAAGTTTTGATCAACTGGGATAAGTAGCTTGGAAAATAATTTGAATGAATTTCTCACAATCCAAAGCCTTCTTCCAATAATTTTTCCTTAAATTTTAATAGTTACGGTTTTCACATAATTGAAGTCTGAATGAACGAAGGCAATCATTGTAGCTCTGGTAACTTCTCACCATCATCAATCTCCTATTCCCCAAATTAAATTCAAATAAAGCTTGTTCAAAATATTGATTTAAAAGGTAAACATCCCACGCTAGAGAAATCAGAGTTAGAAATACTTATACTTTCTAGCCCTCTGTTCTCAGGATATAAATAGAACTGCCAACAGCATGATCGGACAGAAGTAAGGCCCAATGACATAATGGGTGCAATACAAAGGCTACCCCAATTCTTCAAATTCACCACTCTCACTAATAACACATTTAATGGGGGGGAAATAGGAGAGCAAAAGAGCAATACAAACGTCACCCCATAGTTACGGTATACTTCTGCAAGAAAGTAAATCAAGAGATTAACTTACTACTCAGGCAAAAAATTTGATGATTTCTTTTCTTCCTCTTTCTTTTACTACCCTTTGCTGTCCAAAAGACCTCTAATAAGGTTTAAATATCATCAGACTTCAATTTGTACCCTTACAGTTGAAAATGAAATTGCAAAACAACCTTCCCCCATCATTACTGCAAATGTTTAAAATTTGTTCTTATAAAACATTCTTTTTGAAATATATTTTCCTCCAATGTGACTTGCTGTAATTTCTCTAATGAGAAAAGCCATGTATCAGATTCTTTCCCTGCCTTCCTTTTGCAATGTCTTTGCTAATTGAGACGCTTGAAATGACCTTGGTTTCAAGCAGTATCTGCTGGCCAATGGAGGTTACCTTTGACCTAGATCTCCAGGAAAGGAAGATGCAATGAGCTTGAATTGATTTTAATGGTAACAATATACATCCCAGAGACTTGGGCAAATGTGTTGGTGGAAGATCTAACAGATCCACTCAATTCAGCCCAAGTTCAAATGTATGTTCATCTTATACTATCAGTTCATTTACTTTGAAAATAAGAACCAAAGTTCAATTCCTATGCAAATTAAATGTAAATATTTATTACTTATCAACATTTCTCAATGAACTGCATTTTGTTGTATGAAGTCAAAGAGGAATAGAAATCTTCACAAGCATCGATGTAACTGGGCCACTTATTTTCAATCCCCAGATTAAGAATGATTTTACCTTGCTCACTGGATGTACTGATCAAATCATCCAAACTTTATACGAATGTATCAAAGTTGCAAGTAAGATTTCTCAAGGAATTACAAGGGAGGTAGGGAAACAAATGTAATACATATGAAACAATCAGGTAATATTATGAACATATATCATCAAGTATAGTCAGAAGACAACTTTATAGGTGATGAGAAGAATGGAAGGCAAAGTATCAAAGTCTTCATGGAGGCGGGAGAAATATGACAGACATATGGAAAGATCATTAAGCTTTGAGTAAGTAGAAGGTCACAGAAGAGGGAGAACAGAGATCATTTGCTCGGGTTGCTAACCAAAGCTATGATCCTTTTTTTCTTATATTGCACTGGTTCTAAAACAATTAAGACTTAAAATTTCTAAGATCTTTTTTCATATTTTAATGTCTCAGAAATGAGGATGCAAATTACAGTCAATAGCATGTCCTAGTCTAACTGGCGCTGATTTTCTATTATGACGGTACCATCACGGTCCTCAGTGGCTTGTTCTTCAGTCGATGGTATCTTATATCTGAAGATATAGAGAATGTATAATCATCTTATAACCTAAATCACAGAAGCAGTGAACACTGGACTGATCCTCTAAACACTGTAAGGCTACATGATCCTGGCTTGTGATTTACTTTACAATTCCATTATATGCAAACCTGATTTCACCCTCTTACAACAAGAGGGAATGTGCCAGTTATCAGCTTATTACCTCTCAGTTCCAAATCCGCCCTTCACTGCCTGCTTGTGAAACTGAAACATTTCTCCCTTGCCATGTGAAACGATGTTAATCTCTGTCAGTAGAGAATATGGGAAGGGACCTGGAGAAGGAAGAGTTTCTCCTCCACGTTCTGCTGTGCTTTTATTTTTTATTTTTTTTTTTTTGCGTACGCGGGCCTCTCACTGTTGTGGCCTCTCCCGTTGCGGAGCACAGGCTCCGGACGTGCAGGCTCAGCGGCCATGGCTCACGGGCCCAGCCGCTCAGCGGCATGTGGGATCTTCCCAGACCGGGGCACGAACCCGTGTCCCCTGAATCGGCAGGCGGACTCCCAACCACTGCGCCACCAGGGAAGCCCTGCTGTGCTTTTATTTTTCCTGCTCCTGCTGCACGGGGCTGGAGGTCACGACACCCAGGGAAACTCATCCCTAGTGAATTTCCAAGAAAGGTCCACAGGTCCCCCAGCTGGCTTTCTGAAGGTGAGTTCCATGAGCTTCCTGGTGTCTTCCTAGTGACAGCTTTTTGGTCATGCCTTCCTAATGAATTCAATACCATCCTCCTCCCCTGGGAAGCTTCCCAGTGAATGTCACTGGCATCCCAGCAGACAGCTCTCTAATTTAGGATTAAAATAGATCTCATATACCAAGAGGGAAAACCTGATAGATTTATCAGTTAGCTTTCTCAATTAAGGCCCATCAATGAGAGCAAAATTAAAAGTGCATGGTTGCGTTGGGGTTGGAGGATAAGCAGTAAAATGGGTTGATTGGGGGAAAAAAAGAAGTTAATGAAGAGATAGATATATGTGCGTGATTGTTAAGGTGTTTCTAAATGATCATAAACCACCTAGAAATCTGTTATCTCTCAACTTCTGTTTCAGGAGATGAACCTCATTACCAGAACTGTTCATGTTTTTTACTCTTGATCCTAGACAGAAATCATCCTGATACGTTCAGATACAACAAAATAAGATCCTTCTACCACTGGGAAGTTTTTTTCAGCATGACAGTAAACATTCACAGGATTCAAAAAAAATAAATAAAAAAAATAATAAACCCAGATATTTAACACTGGAGAGACAAAACAGTTGCCTGACAGTTGATTTAATGTTTCATTTTTTTTTCAACCAGATGCTTTAGCATCTCACACACACTTTCTAACTATTTTGGTACAATATTTCCTTGTACAGCTTAGTATTTTGAAGGCTGTATTGTTTTAACATTGAAAAGTACAAGAAATGTGAAAATAAGAAGTAAAATGATTTTCATTTCTAACTCAAAAATGCAATGAACAGATTCATGGCTTTTAAAGAAAAGGAAAGCATTAGCACAGGTGAATTACCATCCGAACCTCATTTAAAAAAAATCACTTTGTATTCTCTTTAGATTTTAGTTTTCCCTTGTATTTGAAGATCAGAACGTAAGATATTTAAACTTCAGCTGACGGACTTTTAAGGCATTCTAAAGTATTAGGTTACCTTCATAAAATAGTTTCTTCCTTATTTACCAATTTAAAAATAGTGTACAAATTTAGTCTGAAGTTTTCAAAAATTCTTAACTTCTCTCTGAACATGAAAACCCTTTAATTTTAACAATAAAATTGTCTTTTACTCATATTATCCTCCTTCAAATTGATAGTTGCCTTAGTCATCTATCGTCTTGTGTCTGACACCGTTTCTTTTTTTTTTTTTCATTTCCCAAGTATATTTTTTGGTCAATGGAAATTCTGTCAGGATATTATCTCTGGGCCTTCCATATCCTTAGTCTCTTTTCTTACCCTTTATTTCTTTAAGTCAAAGATAAAAGAATTCAAAAAGACACATGTGAGTTTGAGCAAAAGAGCTGTTCATATTGAACAGGAAAAAGATTTCATTCAGATACTCTAAGATAAACTTCGAATGGTTAATTTATCCATTCTCATAGAGTCGTTTTCAGCTCAAAGCCAAGGACAGGAGCAGAGGCTCTTACTCTGATTTGTGTTCAGTGTGTCCTGATTGAACTAAAGCAGTGAAATACAAGCTTATCTTTCCCAACTGGAGGCCATCAGAGAGGGCCCTATTTTGTGCATATATTCACAAGATTATTCACATAAATAATTCCCTTTAGATCTGTGCTATATTGTCAATTCCACCAGCACCGTGATACAGGCATTCCAATGCTCTCCAAAAGCCTGTGAGGACACAGCATCCACTTCCACTAACAAGAACAATGCTGGTAATTCTCTGAGTGTGAGATATGCAAAGAATACACCCTACCATCTGCTGCACTTGTTAATGAAGGTGTTGCCATCACAGAACATGACACTGGGAAGGAGCCTTGGTGAGCATCTAACTCCTCTGTTAAAGATAAGAAACTTAAAGGTAAATGCGGGGGGGGGGGGGGGACTTTCCCAGGGTCTCCCCAGGAAGCCAGTTGTGGCAGAGCCAGGAGCAGAATATCTCTGATACAGGGCTCTTTGTATGTCAATATACTTGCCTAACTAGCTTCTAGTCAAAATTAAAATCATGTCCTGTTGTCCTTCTTTGAATAATGTTAATATCATTCAAAAATTTCGGGCTTCCCTGGTGGCGCAGTGCTTGAGAGTCCGCCTGCCGATGCAGGGGACACGGGTTCGTGCCCCGGTCCGGGAAGATCCCACATGCTGTGGAGCGGCTGGGCCCGGGAGCCATGGCCGCTGAGCCTGCGTGTCCGGAGCCTGTGCTCCGCAACGGGAGAGGCCACAACAGTGAGAGGCCTGCGTACCGCAAAAAAAAAAAAAAAAAAAAAATTTCCTCCTCCCCTACAAAACCAATCCCCAAAATATTCTGTTGTGCTATTTAGATTTGTTGTCACCAATAAAGAAATGATGGGGTGTACTAACACTTGTCAGGTGAGGAGGAGGAAAAAGGAATCGATGACTTCTGAGGGTAAAGGAATGTGAGCAAGGGCAGGGTGAAGCTCACAGATGCAGAGTTTCTGGAAAGTCCCAGGCCACTGCCTCTGGACCAGCCTGTGTAATGAACTAGAAATCCCATTATTCATGCGTCCTTTGAGATATTTAGTCCACGTCACAATCAGAAAACTCTGTTGTGGGCAGAGAAATTCATACGAGTCAGGAGCGCCATCAGGCAGCACTGCGTGACTTACAGCTCTGCACCCTTGAGCAACTGGAAAAGGATCTATGCTATCTGTACACAGATATAGCTCAAATAAGGCAGCAGAATGGGGTCACGTCCTAAGTACATTTCACTTACAGATGACTTTAGAAACGCCCTCCTCCCCCCGCGCCCCCCAGAAAGAGAACCCCACTATCTCATTTAATCTTAACAAACAAATCTTTTAACGTGTATTAATGGTAGACAGACTGAACAATAAAACAAATTGAATAGACCCAGGAAGCAAGCAGGAATACTTCAGAATTCTCCACCAATGTCCAATTCATTAGCGGGGACTTTAAAGCACGTTTGCAGGCATTCCGAAATCCTGTTATGGACTCTCCTTTAGTTCATCCCCTCAGCCTGGCTCAGTGTGTGTCAAATGTTAGCTCACATAAGAACTACTTGTTATGCAATTCTGACCATAGGCAACTTTGCTTTATACCTTAGACTTTGAAATCTCTGCTACAAGTACAATGCATCTCCATCACCTTTGCAGGTGGAGCCAGGACTGGAAATGTGGACCCATGACATTAAAGCCTTAATGTCCAGACTGAGGTAGACATTTTGTCCATTAATGTTGGGGGGTGGGTCACGAAGATTTTTGAGCAAGCAAATGGAGGAAAGTTTACCAGTTTCCAGATCATTTCAGTGGTCTGGGTATGAGACAAAGAAGTGCTAAACTGGGATGGTTGTAAAGATGTAAAGGAAGCAAGAAGCATTACAAAGGAAGATCCTGAGAGCCGACTGGATATGAATGGAATATTGATAATGTCACATAGTTACTAAAAGCAAAGTCTTTTTTATCTTACAGATCTGGATTAAACTCCAATTCCCACCACTTTCTAGCTACATGATCACAAACATTTACTTAACTTCCCTGTGATGATTAATTTTATGTGTCAACGAGGTGCCCAGACATTTGGTCAAACGTTATTCTGGGTGTCTGTGGGAGTGTTTCTGGATGAGATTAAAGATTTCTTTCCAGAGCTGGTACGACACATATATCACAAATTTTGTGAATTGATTCCTTTGGGGCTTTGCTTTTGATCCTCCCAAATAAGCTTTTTTGGAAATTGCAAAGCTCTCTTAAAACACCCAACTTGTACAAATCAGATGCCCCAGCACGCAAGACCATTGCCTCTGCCTCATAATACACAAGGTGAGCATCTCCTTGCTTCTCACAATTTACATTTCTCTAATAACACTTTGCCAAGGATAGTGGTCCTCCCTGCTACTTGATCAGAGTCTGGATAAAAGAAAGAGAAGGAAAAGCACACATTTAATATCAAAATGTCACTCCGCCACAAATAAAACATATGATATTTATCTTTAGGGTCCCTTATACCTCTGTTTCTTGTTTGTCCTACTTGCACCTCATCTTCTTTGTCAAGGGCCATCTACCCCCATGATCTTGCCTTTTACCAAAAACTTCTTTAGAACAAGATTCTGCTATCTTAGACGACCCTTAAGTACAAGTGGCTGAAAAGGCTTGAGCACTAAAACTTCCACAGTAATTTGCATCTTAATAGTAATCAAAGACTTGAGCTAAAAATAAAACCCAAATCTGCAGTGATGGAATTGCCAGAATCAGTTAACTCCCGAGTAGACATATTTTAGACCAAGGAGTCTTCCCAGAATTCTAAAAAATTATACCAATAGGCAACTGTTTCTCCTCCAGACATTCCAACAATATATTAGGAGAAGTGTTGCCTTCCTGGACAGTTCACTGTTTCATGTTCTAAATTTAAGAGACATATGAAGAGAATGCAAATTACATGTTGCACACTCAAATAGGAGGTATGATAAATAATGCCAAAGTACACTCCTAATTAAACTACTTGAAATTAAAGTACAATTGTGAATCACCTGGTGTTTAACTGAGAGGTGACTACAGAGAACCTGCTGGTTTTATCTAAAGACTGACTTAATGCAGCTATTAGCGTGTGAAGGCATTTCACGGCTGGGAAAGTTTCTAAAAGTTACAAAAGGTTGGGTTATAATATAATACCATGTGGATAAACTGGAGAAACTGAAATCGACACAATGAAGGTCAAATAAGGTTGAAAAACTACAGAACAGAGCAATGATACAAAATGAACAATAATATGGAACATTTAAACTAAGTCACGGTCACAGAAATAATGATTCATTCAGACTGTGATGAACGCAGATAAATATTGAATGTTGCCCTCCTTCTACTCCTAAAAGGCAAATGCCTTTGATAAGTAGTATAAGTAGAAATATTACCAGCTCCACATACATAGCAATTATTTCAAGATTATATACTCTATTTTCTTTTTTTCTTCTTACATCTTTATTGGAGTATAATTGCTTTACAATGTGTAATTTAATTGTTTAATTTAATTTACTTTCTAATTGTTAGAAATTGTTTATTTGTTAATTGTTTAATGTAATTAACAATTGTTTAATTTAATTAACAATTACATTAATGTAATTAACAACTGTTTAATGTAATTAACAATTGTTAATTGTTTAATGTAATTTAATTGTTTAATTTAATTTAATTTCTCCAAAAGAGAAATTAAAAGGACACAGAGTAGAATTTCATTCAGGACAGAGAGAACAAAAATTTTTTTTAAGATTTGAACTGAAAATCTCTGAAGGAAGGAAGTTAAATAAGGGTTGAGAGCTTCTGCCGGTGGGAACAATGATTGGGGCCCAACATAACTGTTTTGAAACATATGAGCAGCCATCAAAAAATACAAAAAATGTGGGGGTATTGGGCCTTGATGACTCAGAATTTGTAGAGAGATTTTCTCAAACAATGGGATTAGATTATAAACAAATTTTAGAAATGAAATTTTAAGCCAATGAATAATTGGTAACATAAGACCTCCTGAAAGAGTAGAAAAAGACAATAAATAAAATTGATATCAGGCTTCCCTGGTGGCACAGTGATTAAGAATCCGCCTGCCAATACAGGGAACACGGGTTCGAGCCCTGGTCCGGGAAGATCCCATATGCTGCGGAGCAACTAAGCCCGTGCGCCACAACTACTGAGCCTGCGCTCTAGAGCCCATGAGCCACTACTACAGAAGCCTGCACACCTAGAGCCTGTGCTGTGCAACAAGAGAAGCCACTGCAATGGGAAGCCCGTGCACCGCAACGAAGAGTAGCCCCCACTCACCACAACTAGAGAAAGCCTGTGAGCAGCAATGAAGACCCAATGCAACCAAAAATAAATAAATTAAATAAATTAAAAAAAAATTGATATCAACATTCTAGTACAGTATAACTCTTTGGGGGATAATTGGAACATTAATAAAAATTGCACTTTGGAGGGAGGGAAAATGGGAGTTGCTCTTCAACTTGTGTAAAGTTTCAGCTACACAAAGTGAATCAGTTCTAAAGAGCTGCTATACAACAGCATGCCTGTGGTTAACAATACTGTGTTGTATGCTTTAAAAATTGTCAGGAGGATAAATCACATGTTAAGTGTTCTTACCACAGTAAAAAAAAATTTACACTCATCATGACAGCATGGGGAAATAAAACGGGCAGTTTTAAAACATCAATTAATTAATAAAATCCTGCAAAATTTTGCCCACTCTCAAACCACATTCTTAAAAAGCAACAGAACATGAGATGTTGCTTCCAAAAGTTGACACATGGTGTTTTTTTTCAATATTACTGAGTGCAAAATACCATGATAATCAAACTACTAAAATAATATTAATGATATAGTATTACCTTACATTTGTGTGATACCTCACCATTGTCAAATCTCTTTCATTTCGGCTTTATCCAGGTGTTTCAAACCATTAATTGCCCACAGAGTCCTTGTTCTCCTGAATTCTGACCTTATGCTCCTTACGTATGGCACTTTGTGACCATATTAGCCAATGAGCTTAATCGGCATGAGTTGTTGCCAATACATCACACAAGCTCTGCTGGTAATTTCTAGAATGTTTCTCAAATTAAGCTGTGCAATAACACGGAGAAATGCTAATTATATTGAAAGGGGTGCTGCAAAGTTCTCAAAACACAATCTTAATTTCCAAAACTGATCCATATGTTACTTTCAGGCTACCATTGCAATGTAAGGGATGAAAAGGGAGGAGCGATAAAATGAACAAATGAACGGGCAGCAGGATCACAAAACAATAGAGCATCACAGCTCTATGAAGGACTGCTTCTATTAAGGAGACTTTCTAAATAGAACTAAAAAAAGGTTTAAAATAGTTTGAGACCTGTTATTCACTCATCGCTGAACTAGGTGCCATGGAGCTACCAGAAAAATCCCTGCCTTCAAAAAATACAATTCTAATCAGAAAGATAAGAATAACAAAAATTAAAGGAGAAAACTACAGAAGGTAGTAAATAAACTATGTAAATAAACATAGTGATAAACTATGTGGTACTCAACATTCATACTGTAGAAGCTCAGAACAGGGGAGATCTCTGGGACAGAAGTACCTTAAGATGTGGGAGACCATAGTCTGTATGGTAGAGATAAGCAACAGTGCCTTCCTGGTAATGAAATCAGTGTAAATCAAGTGATGCATGCAGAAACGTGCAGAGCAGGGAAGGTCTCCTGTAGGAGAGAGTATCTGACTATTATGGAAACGTCTTCAGAAAACAAAGGTGGTGTCAGATTCTGGGGGGTCATGAAAAGCTCACAGTTAAGTGAGGCCTGGCACAGTGACAATGTGAAATAATTGTAGGTTATTACATGCAGAAGTAACATGATTAAAAGCATGGATAAAAAAGGCTGAGCCTCACAGAGAATTTTTCAAAACTCTGAATACTGCTCTTGGTCTACTCAGAGTGCCACTGTACAAACTGGATGCATTCATAATATTCTCAAGGCCTGAGTGTAGCCTTACGGTCAACCATGCGTAAGGTTTTTGTGTGAAGATAGTTTCTGGAATGTCATTAATAGGACATGTCTTTGAGTTACTTTTAAGTAAGGAGATGTAGTTGTAGCACAGCCAGGGAAAGGCTAGTCTTCTTGCAGTAACACATTCTTACCCAAGGATGCCCACTTCTGCACTGGTACCTTGGGTGCCAATCAGTGACTGTCTGTCCAGTTCAAATCTGCATCTGTAGCAATACTGGCAATGGTTCTTTAACTTGGGAATTTATGAGGACAGCATGTCTCCAACAGGTGGGAATGACTCAACCCACACAATGGGGACTATGAGTTATGGTGGAGTTAATTTTAGCATATTTGTATAAAACAAATGCATAGTAATGTATAGTAATTTGCAATTCTTCATGAGAAAGGGGTGAAATGGTATGCCTAGTGGAAGGAATTTTGTTCACTCTATATTTCTCTTGATCTAGGTACTGCTTTTAGGTTTCCTCCATATTGTTCTCATCTCATATACTACAGAAGTCACTGCACATGCACAAAGCTGCCTTTCCATGAGGATCTTGATTAATTTTATTGTCAGGAAGACAGAACTTCCCTTCACCATCCGTTGCAAAAATGTCTGCCACTCAGTTTTCTGATTGTAGTACTCTGCTAATCAGCCTGCCTCTGTGTTCTGCCTGAACTACAGCAATCAGGGTTGTCATGAGCCTCTGTACTGTTACCACCTTTGCTTCCTAAAGATGTTTCCATTATATTCAGGTGTTCTTTTCCACTGCCAGACCTTACCTGCCGTACATATGTCTGCACTCATTACTTGATTTATACTGATTCATTCTCCAACCTCCTCCCATTTTGGCTGCAAAGAGTAACTTCCAGATTTGAAGTCCAAATTTAAAAAGCCATCCTCCAGTAAATGGAAACATCATCAAAATTTTACTTTACAGATAATATTATTAATCATTTATTCCTGTTATAAAGATCAGTATTTTATTACTATTTAACCATTTCACACCCAATGTAGCACAGTAAAACTGTGTAGCCCTGTCTTTCAAAGGCACAGATTCGTAATATGCATGGAACACATTGGAGTTAAACATGCAGCTGCTCACAGCTGTCCCCTTACCAACAGACTGAGTCACCCACCAAACTGTCATCTCCTGAAGGCACTACAGACTACACAAATTCTGAAAAAGAATGTCACTTGACCTAGGCACTTTAACAGAAAAAGAAAAAAAATCCCTTGGCTTACACGTGTTAATTTACCAAAGCAGCGTCAAATAATCACTTTCACTGATTTAATTTACTGGATTTTTTTTTTTTTTAGAGACTTGTCTCTCTCTCTTTTTTTTAATTTATTTTATTTTTGGCTGCATTGGGTCTTCACTCTTGCACACAGGCTTTCTCTTGTTGTGGCAAGCAGAGGCTACTCTTCATTGCAGTGGAAAGGCTTCTCATTGCAGTGGCTTCTCTTTCTTGCAGAGCACCGGCACCAGGCACGTGGTCTTAAGTAGTTGCAGCATGCGTGCTCTAGAATGCAGGCTCAGTAGTTGTGGCGCACAGGCTTAGTTGCTCAGCAGCATTTGGGATCTTCCCACCCCAGGGCTTGAACCCATGTCCCTTGCTTTGGCAGGTCGATTCTCAACCAATGCGCCACAAGGTAAAAACGATTCATTGGATTTTTACTGAACAACTACTATGTGTCAAACACTGTGGCTAAAAATGCTTCCAATAGATGTTGTATCTTAAGCTACAGAAGGAACAGACACAGAAGCACTCCCTTGAAATCACATATCTCCCTGAACATATACTAAGAAAATGGAATGATTTTAAAAGAGTAAATTATTCATATATGGAATCTATTAAAAACATACACTTCAATCAAAAGGGGGAAATGATGAAAAAAGAGGAGACTATCCTGTTAGTTCTTAAGGCCACCACCAGTCTACCAGTCTACAACTTTACTTCCTAGAATTAACTTTCTTCCCAGGGACCAAGGACAAACTCTCAATAATAAAACTGTTGGAAGCAATACAACAGCAGTAGGATTCAAACACAAGAAATCAAATTTGAAGACCAGGTCATGTATTTATTTTGTTAAAAATAGAAATCCTTGTGGCACATATAAATCTCACAGGCTCCTCCATTTAACAACTCAGCCACTTAAAAACTTTTTTCATTTCAGGTATCATAAGCCAGTTTCTTTTGAAGCTCTCAGTTGGTAATTGGTTCCCTTTAACATGAAGTTATCCACAAGAGGGCAAACAGCAGATGCAAGAACTACAATCCTGCAGCCTGTGGAACAAAAACCACATTCACAAAACGATAGACAAGAAGAAAAGGCAGAGGGATATGTACCAGATGAAGGAACAAGATAAAACCCCAGAAAAACAACTAAATGAAGTGGAGATAGGAAAACTTCCAGGAAAAGAAGTGAGAATAATGATAGCGAAGATGATCCAGGACCTTGGAAAAAGAATGGAGGCAAAGATCGAGAAGATGCAAGAAATGTTTAAAAAAGACCTAGAAGAATTAAAGAACAAACAGAGAAGAACAATATAATAACTGAAATTAAAATTACACTAGAAGGAATCAATAGCAGAATAACTGAGGCAGAAGAACAGATTAGTGACCTGGAAAACAGAATGGTGGAATTCACTGCTGTGGAACAGAATAAAGAAAAAAGAATGAAAAGAAATGAAGACAGCCTAACAGACCTCTGGGACAACATTAAACACAACAACATCCACATTATACGGGTCCCAGAGAGAGAAGACAGAGAGAAAGGACCCAAGAAAATATTCAAAGAGATTATAGTCAAAAACTTCCCTAACATGGGAAAGGAAATAGCCACCCAACTCCAGGAACCGCAGTGAGTCCCATACAGGATAAACCCAAGGAGAAATATGCCAAGACACATAGTAATCAAATTGGCAAAAATTAAAGACAAAGAAAAATTACTGAAAGCACCAAGGGAAAAATGACAAATAACATACAAGGGAACTCCCATAAAGTTAACAGCTGATTTCTCAGCAGAAACTCTACAAGCCAGAAGGGAGTGGCATGATATACTTAAAATGATGAAAGGGAAGAACCTACAACCAAGATTACTCTACCTGGCAAGGATCTCATTCAGATTCGATGGAGAAATCAAAAGCTTTACAGACAAGCAAAAGCTAAGAGAATTCAGCACCACCAAACCAGCTCTACAACAAATGCTAAAGGAACTTCTCTAAGTGGGAAACACAAGACAATAAAAGGACCTACAAAAACAAACCCAAAACAATTAAGAAAATGGTCATAGGAACATACATATTGATAATTACCTTAAACGCAAATGGATTAAATGCTGCAACAAAAAGACACAGGCTTGCGGAATGGATACAAAAACTAGACCAATCTATATCCTGTCCACAAGAGACCCACTTCAGACCTAGGGAAACACAGAGACTGAAAGTGAGGGGATGGAAAAAGATATTCCATGCAAATGGAAATCAAAAGAAAGCTGGAGTAGCAATACTCATATCAGAAAAAATAGACTTTAAAATAATGTTACAAGAGACAAGGAAGGACATTACATAATGATCAAGAGATCAATCCAAGAAGAAGATATACCAAATGTAAATATATATGCACCCAACACAGGAGCACCTCAATACATAAGGCAACTGCTAACAGCTATAAAAGAGGAAATCGACAGTAACACAATCATAGTGGGGGACTTTAACACCTCACTTACACCAATGGACAGATCATCCAAAATGAAAATAAATAAGAAAACAGAAGCTTTAAATAACACAACAGACCAGATAGATTTAATTGATAATTATAGGACATTCCATCCAAAAGCAGCAGATTACACTTTCTTCTCAAGTGTGCATGGAACATTCTCCAGGAAGGAAAACTAGACAGCTACATGTAAAAGAATGAAATTAGAACACTCCCTAACACCATACACAACAAGAAAATCAAAATCGATTAGAGACCTCAATGTAAGACCGAACACTATAAAACTCATAGAGGAAAACATAGGAAGAACACTCTTTGACCTTATCACAGCAAGATCTTTTTTGATCCACCTCCTAGAGTAATGGAAATAAAAACAAAACTAAACAAATGGGACCTAATGAAACTTCAAAGCTTTTGCACAGCAAAGGAAACCATAAACAAGACCAAAAGACAACCCTCAGAATGGGAGAAAATACTTGCAAACGAATCGATGGACAAAGGATTAATCTCCAAAATATATAAACAGCTCATGCAGCTCAATATTAAAAAAAGAAACAACCCAATCCAAAAATGGGCAGAAGACCTAAATAGACACTTCTCCAAAGAAAACATTCAGATGGCCAAGAAGCATATGAAAAGCTGCTCAACATCACTAATTATTAGAGAAATGCAAATCAAAACTACAATGAGGTATCACCTCACACCAGTTAGCATGGGCATCATCAGAAAATCTACAAACAACAAATGCTGGAGACGGTGTGGAGAAAAGGGAACCCTCTTTCCTTGTTAGTTGGAATATAAATTGATACAGCCACTATGGAGAACAGTATGGGGGTTCCTTAAAGAACTAAAAATAGAATTATCATATGATCCAGCAATCCCACTACTGGGCATATACCCAGAGAAAACCGTAATTGAAATAGACACATGCACCCCAATGTTCACTGCAACACTATTTTCAATAGCCAGGTCATGGAAGCAACCTAAATGTCCATCGACAGATGAATGGATAAAGAAGATGTGGTACATACATACAATGGAATATTACTCAGCCATAAAAAGGAACGAAATTGGGTCATCTGTTGAGATGTGGATGGATCTAGACTGTCATACAGAGTGAAATAAGTCAGAAAGCAAATATGGTATACTAACGCATGTATGTAGGTCCGCTAGAATGTATTAAATGTATTAACACATTTTTTCCAGGCTCCACAACCTAGAAAAATGGTACAGATGAACCAGTCTGCAGGGCAGAAATTGCGACACAGACATAGAGAACAAATGTATGGACACCAAGAGGGAAAGCCGTGCGGGGGTGGGGATGGTGGTGTGCTGAATTGCGTGATTGGGACTGACATGTATGCACTGATGTGTATAAAATGGATCACTAATAAGAACCTGCTGTATAAAAAAATAATATAAAATTCAAAAATTAAACAACAACAAACATGAAGTTATGCTTTCCTTAGGGCTGGTTTTCAGTTTGAAATGCATAAGTATCAGTTTCTAAAAGTTTAATTATGTAAAATTTTATTTCAAACTCAATAATTTAGTCTAGAAATTTTCTAGTTGATATGAAAATGTCAAATGTCAAAAGGCAGTAATGTTTAATTAGTTAAGGACCTTAAGTTTTTTGACAAATACTAAGTGGACTTGTTAACACTTGCTGCCAGAACTCAAGGGTTTTATTAAAAATAGAAACAGAGAAAATTAGCCTCCCTGAATACATGATTCAGTCTAGGCCAAGCCTACTCCTTCCTCATGCCTCACTCTGAGTCTCTTCTTTCTGAAAGGTCACTCCTTTATTCTGTTTTGCTTTTACTGACAATATGTCTTTTTAAACACCAATATTTATTTATTATACTGTTAATAATAATAAATATCATGACAATATATTTAAAAAACAAAAAACCAACACAAACAAAACAAAATCAGACAAAAAGTACATAGAAAGAAGGTTTGGGTGTTACAGGCAACCGCGTGTATGACTCTAAATAAACATATTTTCATTCTTCTGGTCTGTTTCCTCATCAGTAAAAGTAGGAGACAGAATCAAATGATCTCTTATCAAATCAAATGGAATGATCTCTTACGTAATCAAATGTTTTCAGTTTATTCATTCCATGAATTCGATATGTAGATTGTTCTCCTTGCTTCCTATCTTCCTTCCTTCCTACCTTCTTATGGGAAATACTTTGGAAAAGGAAAACTGCATCAATTGTTTCTTTTTCTTTTTTATAAGAGCTTTGAGATAGATTCACATATCATACAGTTCACTCATTCATCAGTTGATTTTTAACCACAGGTTTTCTTTTAAATTAACAATGAAAACAGACTCTGTGCATTTGACATGGTACTCTTCAAGAAGCTTATAGCCCGGTAGGGAAATGACACAAAACCAGAAACCGTCTCAGTGTCCATCAAAAAGCAGCAAAATGTGGTGGCTTTACTTAAACTAAAGGTATCCTGAATCTTTTTATTCCAACTCAGAACTCTCTTTCCTAATAGCCAAACCCATATTTCTTCCTAGCTACCAGAAATATCTACCTGAATAATCAGAAACCTTAAATTCAATTTCTTAAAAACTTAACTCTTCCACTTCCCTTATAACTGGTTTCTTTGCCTGCACCACCACCATCTTGGTTCACAGCACCTCTATCCATCTAGTTCCCTGCATTGGAGGGCTAACAGGCACACTCAAGGAGTGCCTCTCCTTCAACACTCAGTCTGAATCAGTTAGTAACTAATTCAACCACACCACAGTCTAAATACCTCTCTAATCTCCATCTCCTCCCTAGACTTAATTAGTTGCATTAATCAACTTGCATCAAGATATTTATTATGTCTGTTTGTTCACTCTTGTTGAATTGAAGTCCCATGAAATCAAGGACTGTGTCTCTTACGTTTATGTCCTGAGTACCTTACATAATACTTGGCACATAATAGGTACTCAGTAAATTAAGTTCTACTCTTAATAAGTAAGTAGTGATGCTCAACACTCTGTAATGACCTATATGGGAAAAGAATCTAAAAAGGAGTGGATATATGTATGTGTATAGCTGATTCACTTTGCTGTACAGCAGAAAGTAACACAACATTGTAAATCAACCCTACTCCAATAAAAATTAAAAAAACCAAATGCATAAGTAAGTAGAGATGAACTAATATTTACTAACTTCCTCGTGAACTGATATTTCCTAAAATAAATTTAAAACCTTTTAAAGCTCAAAGACAGAGCTTAAAATATCTAGGGATTTTCACACTTACTATCTCTAATGTATATTATTTTCTACCTTTGGATAATCTACACTCACCAACTGTTCATCCTTTAATTCGGTCTCCATAATACTTCTCCCCAGGCTGTGATGACATTACTTTCCATCCTTTTGAAACACAGATAACCTAGGAGCTAGTGGACATCATTTCATATGAAAGAGCAGCTTTACACCCACCAAAATCCTACAGACACGTATTCTCTACTTGCCAGGAAAACAAGTTGTGTGTAAAGGTCTGCTGAGGCTTTCTTCTCCCACAGAACAGCACCTAAAGGAGGTGACAGGATGCAGGAACATGTGGCATGATGTTTGGAATGTTTCTCTGCCTAATTGGCCTGAATTTACGAGTACATAATAACTCTCTCTATCCATTTTCAAATCCAGGCAGCGTTATAAAATAAGCCTGAGTAATATTCAGGCTGCTTTGTTTTATGGGAGGCTTTACGGCATGACCATGTTATGCACAAATGCATGGGGTATGCACAGATGTTTGCATCGTTTATACTTCTCAGGGCAGCAGCAACAATATGAATGCAGTTTGGAAAGCATCGTTAAGAATTACACTTGGACTCTCACATTAAAAGGAAATGTGTTTCTTCCCACTTCCAATTCATTTTAAAAGTCAAGAGTTAAGTTGGCCAATGGGTGACTACCTCTCCCTTTCCAAGCTCTTTTCCTACATCATTAACTATTTGCTTTCACTTTCTGGTCTCTGGGTTTCTCTGCTGTTTTGTATTTTAAATAGCTAAGCAGCTCCAGGAGCAGAACATTACTGCTGTTCAGGGTCTGCTACTTTTTTTCTTACTGTCTGGTTACTTGAATTAATGCTATAATATTTTGGATGCCATTATATTATGCTCGAACAATCTTTCCTCTGCTATGAGGACAAGCAGAGAACAGTTTGTAAATAATATTGTCCTTTCCTGATTCACTAAGTGGGTAACTTGTTCCAGTGAGCAAACCTGCATGACTTTCCTATTACGAAAATAAATGAAATACGTTACTCACCTGGCTTTTCAGAAGTCTACTCTGAGGTTTGTTTGGGATTTTCAACAGACAGGCAAGGAGGCAGAAACTTTGGGAAATAATGCAGGCGTCCCTGATGATATACCAGCGAGTAAAGGGTTTGGTTATTGTGCTTTGTCATCTGCTAGGCTCCCCACAGTGGATTCTTTAACTCACCAACATTTTGTAAAAGCCAAACATCATCAGAGCCCACCTAACGTAACTATTCTAACCTAGATCCTTTCCAGGCAGGAGGGGCTCCTGGAGGACCTTTCCTGCTCAGGCAGTCCGTATTTACTGATATTTAAAAATCTGTAACATGTCTAAGGACTTGGAACAAAATAAGAATAATTTTATATTTTCTCTTATAAAATCGTATCCCAGTCACTCATTGACCTAGCAACATATTTAGCTAAAACTGCACATCCAACTGTTCTGTTTAGTCATGGAAACTGCTTTTCAAAATTGCTTTAAACCAGAGTTTCTCCACCTTGGTACTACTGACACTGGGGCTGGATAAATTTTGTGTTGTGGAAGCTGTCCTGGACATTGTAGGCTATTTAGAAGCATCACTGGCCTCTACTCACTAGATGCCCCTAGTACCCTCCCCACTGTCATGACAACCAGAATGCTTTCTAGACATGGCCAAGTGTCCCCTGGAAGACAAAACTTACCCCCGGTTGAGAACCACTGTTCAAACAAAACCAGGTCATATTTAATAATACCTCTAGTACTGTGTAGCTCCCAAGAAGCCAGTGTGATATAGTGATGGCACAGGTGAGGGCAAGTGCATGGGTTTAGAATCAGCCTGCTGAAGTTTTAGTTTCCTCATCTGTAAAAAGCAGATCATAAAACCTGCTTTTGCAGGTAGCTGAAAGGTAATATATGCGAAGTACCAGCAAAGTGTCTGGAGCATATTAGCTATTTTAAAAGGAATAGCTGTTTTATTATCAGCAAATAAAATCTCTGAAACAGTTAAACCTCAATTTCAGCCTCAAGATCATCTTTAGGCTTCATTTTTAATTCCAACGTCACTGAGAAGTAAAGCTGGTATGGAATGTTAGGCCAAATTTACACTATCCCCGGATACTCACTAGACTTAATTTGCTACATAAGTTTATTTTATCCTTAGGAGAAAGCTGGAAACTTCTCCCTGAGGAACAAGCTCTGGGGCTGGTGGATTCACCGACAATAGTTTCAAGCAGGCCACTCCAAGCAGCAGTGCAATCCCCCATCATGGTCAGGCAAGACCAGCAATCAGTGGTTCAAGGAAGAGCAAAGGGTCACAGTGACCGGGCTTGGAAAGGAGGAAGGAAGGTTCTTTACAATGAGAAGTGGGTGTAGGCGATTCTTAGGAGTCCAGGAAGAAAGGGGCTTAGCTCTCAGGAGATCTGCTACCATGGGTAATAGGACCTGAGCTACTGGGCTGGGGTGAGGGATCGGTTGACTGGGACCAGCAAGGTCAGGTCTTAAAAGAACAGGCAGTGACCAGAATAAGAGCTTAAAGGTGGGGAGTGAAGAAGCGAACTTTAAACAGGAACATTTTGGCAACCTCCCAGATAACAGTAACACTAGTTCCCGTCACTTCGTAGGTGTGACATCAGAGTTCTTCCTTTTAGGTATTTACCTGCAATGAGAAATAGATAGCATGGGAGGGGGTCTGTTGTTGCAATCTGGTCTTTGCAATTAGAAGGAGTTTAGACTAAGGCAGCGTCCGAGAGCGTGGGGAAGGCAGGTCTGGGTGACTGATCTTGAACCTGCAATTGATAGCAAGCAAGCTCCAAGTGTTTACTTAGATCATACCTTATGTAATTAATACATCAAGCAAGTCAGGCTTATAATACGTCAGAAACTCCTTTATTGTTTTTCATCATGACCCTCTCAAACCCAATATGTAGGCTTTGTTCTTCCCCTACTCCATGAATGCCTGGGCGAGTTCCTCAATATACATGCATACATTCTGATAATGTAAGGTTGCCCTTTAGTTTGGTCCCTTAAACAGTCACAGTTGAATAAAAAACTCTGGTGCAATCCCATATCCAAATTCCAAACTTGATTCCAGGTTTATCTTCAGACTGCTGCCAGCAGGAAGCAATAGGAATGGGTTTGGAGCTCTAAGTGAAGCATTTGAAAATTCCTCTACAGCAGCGATGGCAAGAAAGGGGTGAATGGATAAAAGTGTAGAAAACATCTTTCCTAATTAGAATCATCTAGAGTTGTATCTGTCTGACTACGGCTTTAAAGCTCTGTCTCTCATGGGCACCTTTGTGTGTTTTTGCACAACCCTCGTTGCTGTCGTCTGTCACTTGCCATTCCCTGCCTCAGTGATACAATCCCCACGGGCCCTTTTTATCCCTCTTAGGCTCCTGGTTTTCTTCTGTGCTTCTCCTCCTCACACATTCTCCTTTAGGGGCTCCGTTCTCCTCCAAGAAGCCCTCTTGGAAGAGTCTCTGCAAGATGATTCGAGACCCCTGGCAGACTGGTTCTCCATGACCACTGATCCCTTGGAAACATACAACTGCAACCCCTGACTCTGTGGTCCTGAACCTCAGATTCTGCACTGTGGCCACAGCCCACTTTGCCCTTTAGATTTCTTATGTAAGAGTCAAACCACAGGCTGCCATCCCTCCAGTGCAGAGGATGCACAAAAGCTCTCCAACTAACCTCCTTGAAGCCTCTCAATTAGTGCCCTTGAAACTTCCCTCATCAGCCTTGAGGTCAGGGAAAAGCACAAAGGACCCTCTCCAGGGTTAACCAATTTATACTCATAAGCAGATGAAGAGACCAGGGTCACCCACACCGGGGCACTCTGACGTCTCATCTCCGAATGTGAGGGGCATTGAGACCTGGAAGTCAGCCAAAACCGAGAGGAAATAGCCCCACGTCCACATCTTGCCTAGTATGAGACGTAGATGTAAGGTTGTCGAAGATGGGCAGGTGTGCTTGAGGCTCCCAACCAACTTTTTGGTGCTGCTGGGGGAGCGGCTGAGGTGTTCAAAGAAAGCAAGGGTGAGAGAGAGCTGACCCCTGCTCCAGGACCAGGCTGCCTGGAGGGCAGAGTCTCCTGTCACCCATTCGCTTAGCCTGGCTGCCAGCAGGAGACTCATAAAAGTATTGTTAAACCACTGAAGCACAAACAGTGAGAATATCGCTATGTCACAGTCACCAGCGTGGCCCCTGACAGGCAGGCTCTCACCCCATTTGAGCAGAGACCACCTAAGCCCTTTATCCAGGTTTCCCACTTAAAGTTAAGAAGACCAGAATCCCCTCCAATGCAGGGGATAAGATACTGCGTCAGAGATTCTCAAAAACTCCAGGATAGCGTTAAATCTTTTAAAGAGATCTTTAACAGATTGCCTCCGACAAAGAAATAACACAATGAGTGCTTGGCAGGCAGCTTGATTGTTAAGAGAAGACTCCGTGCCACAGATGCTACAGACATAAACCCCCTCCAAGAGGGAGACTCTGAATCCAAATAAACTAACAGGAGTTGGAGTCACGCCTTGAGAAACAAAAATGGAAACCCAGTAAAAGAGTAATTTTTTTTTTTTCCTGGTACCACCAGACCTCAGCTGGAGCAGAACAAACCAACTGTCCTTATGGCAACAATGAAAATACCTTGTTCTACAAGACAGCATCATAGCCCTGCTAATAGGAGAAAAGTTCTTTCAATAATATGGGAGTCGGCTACGTGGCTTTCGGGAAAAAATTAATGTTTCAAGTGACATGGTTATTTGTCAAGTTTCCTAGAAAGATAAAAAGCAGCAGCATCCTGACAACTGTTAAGAAGATGCCAAAAAAAAAAAAAAAAAAAAAAAAAATTGAGGGCCTATCTGTACTGTCTCTCCTGGACTGGATCCCATTCTCCACCCAAAGTCTCTGATGGTTTAGAACAGAGCTCAGGGTCTATCTAGCCAAAATCTAGGGCTGCACTTGACATGAGGATTCAGAGAGAAGCCTAGAAACTCTGTGTACAGGTACCTAGAAACTCCACCTGTGGACTCTTCTAGAGTGAGGAAAGAGGTATTTGAGTGACCTGAAGAGAAGAGTACATGTGGGAAACTGATGACTCTGAAGAAGAGTTAATGAACCAGAGGTGGAGGCCTCCATGAAGGACCCTTTAGGAAAGCCCCAGTCTTGAAGAGGCTTCACTTTTGTGAAACAATAAAAAGTCCAGATTAGCTGAAATTTCAGCCACCACATGTGTTGAATTCTAAATTGCTGCACTGCAACAAGTTGTAAATTATAATATTCTTATAAATCCCTTCTGAGGGTATCTTAAGCCTTCAGCAGTTCCAATCCAGTGAGCTGGTTCAGAAAAGCTAACTATATAAAAGGACTGCCCACTTGATCTCAGTTTTTTTCTGGACCCTTATGGAAAAAGGAAGTGTTCATCTTTGGTGAACTAGAATGCACAATTCCTGGTGGCTCCTGACTGCATCCAAGAGACACCCATGACCTTGGGGCTGTGAAAGAGCAGGCCACGTAACATCAAAACACACACAGTCTCACTAATGGCAGAAAAGAGCGCCTGTAAAACACAAAGGGCTAGGTGATTCACAGGCAATTCTGATGGCTCAATACCTTAAACTGGGCTGCTGGTTAAAATTATTTGGGAGGGCTTCCCTGGTGGCGCAGTGGTTGAGAGTCCGCCTGCCGATGCAGGGGACATGGGTTCGTGTCCCAGTCCGGGAGGGTCCCACATGCTGCGGAG